>NW_027492852.1:0-357500 GCF_021521415.1 Bidens hawaiensis | reverse complement strand
AGGGCAGACACCAAATTTTAAATGTGTTTGAATTCAATACAGGCGGCTGGTTTTATTCAATTCATATATATATCGGCTTCATACCTGACACTAGCAAAGTTAAAGCAGTCATTAATGAGAAACAAACAAGCCGTTCTTCTTTCATTTATTTATTTTTTTCTTTTTCTTTTTCTTTTGATTTTTTTGGTAAAAGCATGAAACATGTAGTACAAGGTTGTGATTAGGAACTAAAACTATATTTTTAAACAGCAGAATTTTGTCCTTATCACCCTTAGTAAAACTAAAATTATTTAACATGTTTGATTTCATAATAAATGTCATGACAATTAAATACCGGTGATTCTAAGCATAAGTGACCAAAAACAAATTCGTGAGCTTGTTACAAAACGAGCAATATTAATTGATATGAATGACTCTATATTTATTGCTATATTATAAATGGTATATACGGATATACTAATTTTAACGTCAAATACTACTCTTATTAAGACTTACACTAATAATAATTCTGCTCTTTTGTAGAGACATTGAACCCGAAATCTCCCATCATTTTAATACTAAATTACTTTACTTTTAAACAAATTAATTTTCTAGTTAATTTTATTTTTTGAATTCAAAATTAATAATATTTCTATGCTAAAAGATAAATAATTACCTGCAATAAACTTGTTATGTTTATTAATACTGTATGCGGCGTACAAATAATGAAATAATTGTTAATCATTCGACACTATTGGTTGAGGAAAAGAAAGTATATTATTGGTAACTAGATTTTCACACGGCGCGTTGCGTCGGGGCAATTAGTAAAACCTCAATGTTGAAATCTCACGCCGGGGTAATTAGTAAAACCTCAATATTGAAATCTGAGTATTAGTAAAACCCGAACGTTACGTCGGCGAGTTGACACGAATTCTGTTAGTATCTTTTACGTTTGTTACAGTATAGACACCATTGGTAAAACCTTAGCGTCCAAAAAGAAATATATTCGTCAAATTAACATATAAAAAAATAAATTATTTAAAACGAAATTTGTTTTGTCGGTAAATCCAGGCGGTGGTAAAACCCAAGCGTTCTCGGTCCCGGGCATTGAGGCATAACCTGGATATGAATTTCGTCGGTTTCGGCTACATTTGCTATAGTACCAGAGCTAAAAAGGGGGGAATATAAATTTGAGTGGACCAATGTGGTGTGTCGGTTGATAAACTCGGGCGTTGATAAAACTAAGTAAAACATGATTAAAAAAACCTCTTAAGAGTGGTCTTCGAGTTGTGACTGATGCACGAACTTCTCTTCAGTGACGTACCATCCTAAAACCTCACGGTTTCCATACTCAGATATAGAGATGATCGGTGGGCTGATGGCTCGCCATTGATCCAAATGTTAGTTATAGAAAAATCTATAACTTTATTTTTTTATATTATAGATATGACTTTCGATCCGTATAAAAATGGTTCAATAACAATAATAATGTTATTATTATATTATCCATGAATGAAAGAGAAAAGAACGATATGAGGTGCAAAGACTTAAAATCGTTTGACTTGAATCCAAAAACCTTCTCAAAAATCCCATAATAAGTCTAGACTTCTTACTTCATATTCAATCAATTCAATAAACAAATAACAAATCAGATAGATATAGATATTACTCTCAATCAAAGGTATACATACGTTCTATCCTTTAATAATATTCTCTTATTGATTAGAGCTGGGCCCACCAAACTTTTAACCAAAAAAATAAGACAATATCTGTACTATCCAAGCCTCGAACTTGAGTTGCCAACCGGTAACCCGGGGCACACACTAACAACACCACCATCCGACCAAATGATAAGTTATTGTTGAAACATAGAATAATTACCATATATACAAAAACTCAGCAAAACCATTTGTTGCACCAAACTTCTCTTTTATACTAATTAGATAATATGTTGTAAGATATTTTGTTTTGAATCAATATTATAGCTTAATTTCTCTAAGATATTATTCATCTTTTATATTTTATCTTACTTTTTAGTTATTAAATAAAAAGCTAATGTATGGTAAAAATAGGAGAATTTCACATATATATTTTGGCGAAACTTATAAATTAAAAATATTATATATATACTAATTTAAACACCAATTACTCTAATGGTTTACTGTTATGGTGTTTATCTTTCCAAAATAGAGAAGATGACTTCAAAGGAAATAAGTTTGCTATTCAAAGAAATATACTCAAAGAGGCAAGCTTGTTACAAAATGAACAATATTAATTGGCATTAAGGACTCTATTTATTGCTATATTATAAATGGTATATACATATATACTAATTTTAACATCAAATGTTACTTTTATTAAAACTCACACTAATAATTCTACTATTTTGTAGAGACATTGAACCCGAAATCTCCCCTCTTTTTAAAACTAAATTACTTTACTTTTAAATTAACAAACTAATTTTTTAGTTAATTTTATTTTTTGAATTTAAAATGAATAATATTTCTAAGCTAAAAGATAAATAATTACATGTAGTAAACTTGTTATGTTTATTAATACTATATGCGGTGTACAATAATGAAATAATTGGTAATTATTCGACAATGGTATATACATATATACTAATTTTAACGTCAAATGTTACTTTTATTAAAACTCACACTAATAATTCTACAATTTTGTAGAGACATTGAACCCGAAATCTCCTCTCTTTTTAAAACTAAATTACTTTACTTTTAAATTAACAAACTAATTTTTTAGTTAATTTTATTTTTTGAATTTAAAATGAATAATATTTCTAAGCTAAAAGATAAATAATTACATGTAGTAAACTTGTTATGTTTATTAATACTATATGCGGCGTACAATAATGAAATAATTGGTAATTATTCGACAATGGTTAGAAAAATAGAGTATATTATTGTTAATACGATGTTGTAAGATCTTTTGTTTTGAATAAATATTATAGCTTAATTTAATATTTCTCTAAGATATTATTCATCTTTTATATTTTATCTTGTTTTTAGTTATTAAATAAAAAGCTAATGTGTAGTAAAAATAGGAGCATTTCACATATATATATTTTTGCAAAACTTATAAATTAAAAATATTATATATACACAAAATTTAAATACCGATGACTCTAATATATAATTATATAGTCTAATACTATGGTGTTTATCCTTTCAAAATGGAGAAGATGAGATCAAATCCCTGCACTTACAAGTTACAAGGAAATAAGTTTGCTATTCAAAGAAATATACTCAATTTGAACCTATATTATCATACACGTGGACTCTTTATTAAATGAACAGAAAAAGAAAGAATAAGTTGTGATAGAATTATTAAAAAATAGGTTTTTCTCGCATGGTTAGTAAAGTCAAGCTTAATTATGATCATTTTATCACCCTCAAATATATTACTTCTTTACTTCTATTTTAACCTTTACATTAACACAGTTTAAATAGTATAAATCTTAAAACAAATACTTTTATACATTATCATATCCCTTACAATTTTGAGCAAATATGAAGCAATATTAGTTGTTAATTTAAGTTTCTACTCAACCCTCATTAATATACAAGATGATTGAAATCAAGCGTTATAATTTGCTTAAATTAATGGCTGAAGAGCCTATTAATTCTATCACAAAGAGGCAAGCTGGCCGTTGACTTCATATATTAGAGAAGATTAGATCATTGGTGAAGCAATATGAGAGGGTTGACCTCATCCATAGAGCATATACCCATAATATGCTACAAATGATCCTTAGACTCGTGCATCTTTAAATAGCGATCAATTTAACATATCATCTTCTCATCACCTTCTTCTCTCTCTCTAAAAATAGTGTACAGCTACTCTTCACAAGGTACTCTCTCTCTCTCTAAAACCGATTATCTTTCACTGTTTAATTATGAATGTTTATGAAGATAAGCTAGATACGATTGTTTTTTAGTTTCGTATGTATCAATGAGTTTTCCATTTTTGCACATAAAATTGTCGTAAACATTAGGCAATTTCCCGTCTTAATGATCTACAAAACATTTTAGCATACTATTTACCAAGTCGGGTAATTAGATAATTATGTCATTATCGAAGTTACGTATTTTTTGTAGTTGGAACAATAACATGTATTTATAATCTTAAATATTTTTAAATAATAGATTATATATATAAAGGAAAGTTAACGTACTAATTATGAGAATTTATATATACATTTAGAGTAATTATGTAATTACATAATAGAGTAATTATGTAATTGCATTACATAATTACTGTATAATTACATAATTACTTTACTTGTATATATAAATACTTTATTTGATTCTCTTAATTAGCATGTTAATTTCATTTGTATTTGGTTCAAAATCTCTCTCTCTCTACACATATATATATATAATGATGCATAAATACTTTTATATATAAATTACGTGATAAAGAAAGTTGTTTCTGATTCAAACTATCGCTTTTATTTTCGGACATCGACTTTCATTAAACACAACAACACTAGCTAGCAAGACGCTAAAGGCAAGTGAAGAAACACTAATCGACCCCGGGCAGATTACGGATAATCTGGGGGTTAAATAGATGTTTCCCACGAGGGTTAGGTCCGGCAAATATGGTTCTTCTGATAACCTGCAAAACAGACACCGTGAGCTCGTCACTTAGAAGGGGGGTACCTCCTTGTGACCACCCTCCGGCGTGAGAATCAGACTAGATTGCTCTTGAATATAAGTGTATATTAAGAGAATGACTAGAGCAGATATTAGGTAATATATCAAGATATGAGATATGAGATAAAATCATACCATTCCAAGGTGTTGGAGTATTTATAGTCGAAGGTAGGTTTCCAAGAAGGTACAGCCGGCTGAATAGTGTTCCTGTTCTGCCAACTGTGGGCTACACACATGCCATGCTGGTGGTTGGTGGGTAGGCAGCGGCTGATAGTGACCAGGCCGGCTGTGTACTATTCCTGTTCCACCAACTGCAGGCTATGCACGTCCTCCGACAGGTTGGTGAGTAGGCAGCGGCTAATAGTGATACAGTACAAGAGCGTGCTGCTCGTCATACTATTGTCAGTGAGCTGTCGTATCCTTGGTCAGATCTTTTGTCCATACCTCGTCAGGTACAGTACAAAAGATCCTCCAGTATCGTACGGACTGGCTCATTTGGGCGGGAGTTTTCCCGGCTTTGTGCGGGAGTATTCCCGGCTTGCTCACTCCTTCTTCAGGTGACATTACTGAATTATTTAAGAGTTAAGTGCCTTGTGCGTGTAGCCTTGCTGCGCGGGTAGCCTTCCCTGATGGCTTGTATCCGCAGCTGCGGGAACAGGCGGGGTACTTCACCATTGGGAGGCTTTTCCTGCGGGAACAGCTTGCGTACTGCGCGTAAGGACGTCACGTCTCTGAGCATGGTGGATCCTGCGGATCCAGTTGGTTTCTGCGCAGACGTCCCTCAAAGGTGAGTTCTGCGAGTTTAGCCTTTGCGCAGACGTCCCTGTTGAAGGTGAGCCTTGCGGGTTCAACTACGCAGGCTTCCCTCTTTGAGGTTAGTCTTGCGGGTCCAACTGGGCTCTGCTGGGACCTACCTCTTCAAGTCCCCCCCAGTCCAATGTTCTTCTCATGAATTGTTAATAAGTGAGGTGAACTTTTGGACTTAAGCAAAGAGTTTTGAAAAGGGTTTAGTTTTAAGGTTTTCCATGGGGATTCTTCCCGCGGAAGTCCTAATGTCACGTGCAGAAATTCCCGACTTTCCTGCTTGATCTTTGGGTATGATGCGGGTAGGTCTGTAACCTCCTCGCAAGTCAGGAGCGTTGAGTCTCACTTGTGTAGATTCTTCATGAGGTTTTGGTAGTTTTGAACATAGTGATCAATTATGTTTAAACAACCAATTCCATCTTGGAGGTTCAAACAATCTAGTTCTCGACGTTTCCGCTATGCGGGGATGTTATTCCCGTTTCCGCAAGCATGGCCCGGAAGATCCTTCTTGGTTTCAATTCCCTGCGGAGTGCTAGGTATGTGAAGGATTTCGCCTTGACACTGTACCCGCACTCGTCTTATAGTTACTTTACTTCCAAGGTATTCCTGGCTTCAATTCCCTGCGGGTGCTTAGTATGTGAAGGGTTTTGCCTTGACACTGTACTCGCACCCGTCTTATGGTTACTTGGTTGCCTAGGTATTCTTGGCTTCAATTCCCTGCGGGTGCTAAGTATGTGAAGGGTTTTGCCTTAACACTGTACTCGCACCTGTCTTATAGTTACTTGGTTGCCAAGGTAAGGGGTATATTCCCGCTTACTTTTGAATCTTTTTGAATATCTGAAATTCGAAGAGTTGGTGAAATGATAAGAACAGTCCAAACTGTTGAAACGTCGTCCGACGGTTTCTTCTGACAGTGTCAGGACGTGCAGGAAGTTATGGCGACGTGACAGTACCTGGTCATTCCAGACGCTTTTTCAGGCGCGTGGGCGCGATTTTTTGGGCGCGTGGGTGCGGATTTTACGGCGCGCGTCCCGTCAACAGCTGTTGCCAGCTTGCTTTTTCCACGTGTCGTAGTTTCATTGCACCAGCTCTTTTCTCTCTCCTCCGCATTAAATTCATCGCATTCATTGCGATGAGTATATAAAGGGGGAGAGGGGGGTCCTTTGTAATCCACACTTTCACTTCTATCTTCTCCTTCTAAGCGATTTCCGGCGAATATTCTTTCTGAAATCGTTGCCTTTCATCCTTCCAGAATGTCTTCTTTCCATGATGTTGAGGCTACTGCCGAGGAGTCTGACGTGTACGTCGAGATTCCGACGTCTACGTCTGATAAAGACGATAAGAGCATTGCTGGCGAATGCCAGTGTGCTCTTCCCACCGAGCTTTATCAGTACATCATCCGGAAGTTCATGCTCGAGCCATTCGAGCCTGAGTTTCCGGAGCCACACCAGATGGTGTACGATGCCCCCAAGGGCAAAATAGGGGTGTATGCTGCATTCTTCGTTTTTGGGAATCTCAGGTTCCCATTGACGAAGTTTGTATACCGTTTCTTGGAGAGGCACGGTGTGCATCTGACGAAGGTACACCCGATGGCGATCGCCAAGATCCGCCACTTTGAGTGGGTGTGCCTCATTCTGGGTGTGGAGCCCCACGTTGATCGGTTGATGACCTTCTACTCCTGGAGGTGCATCCAGGGGTGGTACACCTTGGTCAATCGGATCAAGGGTTTAAAGATCTGTGCTACCGAGCGCAGTCTTCGGTCGTGGAAGCGGGAGTTTTTCTATATCTCCGCTCGCATCGTCCCCCTTGCGATGACGTTTAAGAATGGGAGAGCACTCCCCGCCCTTCACGCCCTCAACTACCAGGAGGCGGAATGGTTCGCCAAGATCTCCCGGATCCAGACTCCGGTGTACCGCTTTGTGGAGTCCGGGATGGTGATGCTCGGGATGAGCCGGGTGTGGAAGGAGGCGTCACAGATTCCTATCGTCCTTGAATACGGTTTGAACTCTGTCCCTTACGGTATGCTTCATATTATCCGTTAATTTAGGGTTTTTGTTCTAACCGTTTTTTCTTTGTTTACAGAGGGAAATGACTTGCAGTCTCTCCTGCAGCCGCGGGAGAGTGATGGTCCCGCTCGGATGGGTACTCGTGCTATAGATGAGCACGAGTTGCCCATCCTTGAGCAAACGGCGGATCGGTTTGTGGAGGTCTACCCGCCAGGCCACGAGATCCTTAGCGCCAGGCGGCCAGGTAAAGAACTTTTTGACCCTCGCCCTCTCAATGCTCAAACCTCTGCGGGAATTCCTCTAATTTTGTTATCTTCTAATGAGGAATCCGCAGATGGTCCTTTCTTGGCGAGGAAGAAGGCTGCCAGCGGGAAGGGGAAGGCGAAGGTTGCCTCCACTGCCGATCCGGTGAATCGGTCTGACTCGGAGACCGAAAGCGAGGAGGTGGCGGGGAACCCTGGTGGTGATGAGACCATTGCTCCGGAGGTTGAGACGGCTGTCACCTCCGGGTAGACCAATACAGCGACGGTGACCGGCGTAAAGAGGCCGGTTCCATCGGGTTCATCCCCGCCTGTTCGTACCTTCAAGCTCAAGAGGACTCGTAAGTACAAACTTCCTTTACTTTTAACTTCATATCTTTCCGCCATTATACTTAATATATCTTGTCTTCGTGTAGGCGTGGATGCTACCGCATTCCAGGGCGGAGCGGGGAGGAGCACCTCCGGACCCATGACGGTAGGTTTGGTCAACCTACCTGAGGCGATGACCCAGGCGACTGCGCCTGCTTCAGTTGTTGGTTCAGTTGCTCATCCGGTTGAGCCAAGTGTTCCAACTGTGACGACGTCCCCGCCGGCTGTCAGTGCCATATTCACTGATTCCTTCACTGAGCCGACGGTGAGTGTTTATGTGGATTCTTCCACAGCCGCGGCCGCGGTTGTGAGTTCACCTCCGTTGGTTTCTACCACGGCGGCCTCCGCTATGCCTCCTCCGGCGCCGGCGACTACGGCCGGTCCTTCAGGTATGTCCGGGGTTGGGGCGTCAAGCCAATCTCTGCCTCCTTTCCATCTGCCTGACCTCTTGGATGGATATCCGTTGGGTTCGGGTGATGGGTTTGGCTGCAATAGGCCTGTCGTCGACCCTACAGGTGCGTAGGGTTATTTTGGCCTTTTATTATATATATATATATATATATATATATATATATATATATATATATATATTGTTATCATCTTTTCCTAAAAGCTTTTTGCTTTTGCAGTGTCGGATTCCAATGAAGTGTATGTTCCACGATGGAACATCCGCCGAGGAACAACCCTTCGAACGCCTGTGGAATGCGTCGAGTGGGCGCGCCACGCCGCCCCCGCTGGTGCGCTGGGGGAAGCCATGTCCAGCTACCAGGAGGGTAGGCTGTCGAATGAACTGCGGATTCTCCTTGCCCGGATGCAGCCGCGCGTCGAGTTACTTTGTCGTGAAAACGACAAGTTAAAGACGGCGCGTAGCCTGGAAGTGGCTCAGGCGCGGGCCATCCGGGAGGAGAACAAGAGGCTTGCCGCAGTGGCTGCGGAAAAGGAGAAGGCCTTCAAGGCCCTCGAGGTTGAAGTTCAGGCCCGTCTCGAGGCCCGTTCCAAGGCTGCCCAAGCTGTTAACGAACAGCTTCGGTTAGCTAAGGAAACCGCTCGGAACACAACTGAGAGGGCCACCAGGGCTGAAGCTGTTGCTGAGCCTCTACGCACCGAGAATGAGGAGCTTAAAGCCAAATTAGAGAGGCTCCAGCAGGCTCATGATGCCTTGGCTATGGAAGACGCCAAGAAGCTCCAAGAGATCTTGGACCAGAGGGGCGTGCTTGACCACACTGAGCGGAAGCTAAAGGGCGTTGAAGAGGCTGCTGCTAAGGAAGTGTTGCTCGCCAACCTTAACAAAAGTGAAGCCGAACGCGCCCGTAACCAAGCTCAAGATGCCCTCCAGGAGGCTCTGGTTGCCAAGGAATGGCTTCTTCGAGAAGCGTTGTCTCAGGTATGCGCAATTTCATAATATCTTTACGCTTTTCTTTGTACATAGAAAAGGTTTTGATACTTGTATTTTTTCTTGTAGGTTGTGCATCGAGTCTTCACGGACACATCATATGACGATGCCATGAGCGCAGCCCTCAACGCTTCTCATGAGGATGGGGAAAAGGCCGACTTCCTGCTTGGTCTAGGGTTCGTTGAGAAGGGCATCCCGCCTTCCAACTTCCCTTTATATGATGTGGATACTGAAGCTGTATATGACCAAGCAGTGAACCAGTATGCCGCCTTCCCGCATCCGGTGGTGTAGAAGGTGAACGAAGTTGCTGCTGCTGATGATGGGCTAACCATTCTTAAGACCTTCCTTGAACCGCCACAACCAACTGATGGTGCGGGTACAAGTGGGTTTGGAGGGAGTGGTCCTGAAGCTTGAACCTTTAGATCCCTTCCCACTGTTAGGATAGGTTTACATTGTATAGATTTATATTCTTATAGGCGGGTAGTTACCCGGCCATTCTTGTAATATTTGAATTATTATGGAATACAAATCTTTGTGCGGGTAGGACTGCTACTTTCAGTGGATGACTTGCTTTATAAACGTTATATGACTTGCTCATGCATACTTTAGTTTAAATTAGCAACTTTCCAAGTGTTCTGAATAAGTTAACCTTTGAACGTGGTAGATAATAGGTTGAAGTTTTGCTTCCTCCTTCGTGATTGTGCGGGTAAGACCGTCACTTGCACTTAGTAGGATGGCTAAACTTTACCTATATCTGACCTGCGTGGAGGTTTTCCTCATCTTCTCCTTAGAAATTTTCTAAGTGTTTAGAATAAGTTAACCTTTGAACGTGGTAGATAATAGGTTGAAGTTTTGCTTCCTCCTTTGTGATTGTGCGGGTAAGACCGTCACTTGCACTTAGTAGGATGGCTAAACTTTACCTATATCTCACCTGCGTGGAGGTTTTCCTCATCTTTTCGTTAGAAATTTTCTAAGTGTTTAGAATAAGTTAACCGTTCGACGCGCAGTTGTCACTAGGTTAGTTCGGTTTCCTCTATCATGATTTGTGCGGTTAGGACCGGCACTTTCATTTAGTGGGATCACCTAACTTTACCTATAATTGACCTGCGTGAAGGTTTTCCGTTTATTGTGTTTACGCGGGTTTTGCCGCCGTCCACACGCAACGATTTCTTTACACATGCGGTGAAAACCGGCATCAGCGTTTTGAATAAATTAACCGTTCGACGCGCGGTTGTCAATAGGTTAGTTCGGTTTCCTCTATCATGATTTGTGCGGGTAAGACCGTCACTTTCATTTAGTGGGATGACCAAACTTTACCTATGACTGACCTGCGTGAAGGTTTGCCGTTTTTTGTGTTTATGCGGGTTTTGCCGCCTTCCACACGCAACGACTTACTTCCCCACTTATGTATGCGGTGAAGACCGGCATATCAGTGTAGAAAGTTCATAAGTATAAATGTAAGACCATCAGCGTCAATGTGATAAGGAGAATCATTTCCATTAGAAGTGGCTCTGGGCCTTTTCTTTTACACGTTTGGAATTGATCTACATGCAGACTGTGTAATTGAGCTCCCTTCCATGTTCTTGGGAGTGTCATCGAGCCTTTCGAGCCGATATGCACTTGGTTCGGAATCTCGTTGTTTACGCAGTATGTAGTCTCCGACATTGAAGCTGCAGTTTTATTCGTGTTTTCCCCAACTGGGGTTCTACACGCATTAGCCTGCTCAGCGTTCATTACGCCACGAGGTGCGTGAACGTCCCATCTCTGACAAATGCTTCGACGATGTCCTTCAAGTCTACGCATTCCTCGGTGTTGTGGCCTCTTGTCCTGTGGAAGTCACAGAATTTGCTCTGATCAGCGTTGTGACGCTCTCGGATTATTGGAGCCTTTGGCCATGGGAGTCTCTCGGTGTCGAATATCTCGGTGACGCTTTTGGTGAGTGGCGTCCATCTGAAGTTCCGGTTTGACGACGGCATGTTATCCTTTCCGCCTAACCGAGGGTGCGAGCCGGATGAGGTGTCAAAGTTTACCCTTGACTGCCAAATGCCTAGCTTCCTCTTTTTGTTTAGTCGGGCGGTAAGGACATTGTTTTCTCTTGTTTTCTGGATGTAGAGGTTTGTGCTTTGGGGAAGATCTCTACCCAGTTGCTTTTCTGTTTCCGCGAAGCGTTTAGCTACTGTCATGATGGCATCCCATGTGGATGGCATGCCATCTTTACCCGTTAAGGTGCAGATGAGCTCTGGGTCTTTTGTGCCCTGGATGAAAGCAGCGCGAACAAGATCTTCGCTAATATTACCCAGACTTAGCTTCTTTGAGTTGAAGTGAGTGATGAAGTCTAGCAAAGATTCATCTTCCTCTCGAATGCAATTGAGGATTGTCCATTGCTCTTCGGTATACTTTCTTTGTTGGCTGAAGTGTTGGCTAAACTTCTGTTGGAAGTCTGCCCAATCGTAGATGTGGTGGACCGGTAGACGGTCGAACCACGCTCTGGCTGCTCCAACCAGCGTCATCTGGAACATATAACACCACATGGGTTCCGTCCAGCTGCTGACGGTTGCCCCCGCTATGAATCTGTTCAAATGATCGTCTGGGTCAGATATACCATCATAGGTGCCGATGTTGGACATCTGTTTGGCACTTCTTGGGGCGATTGCTTCCGCAATGTCCCTTGTAAACTTGGAGGTTCCCGCATTTGCAGCGGTTGGTCTGAAGGTTTTAGAGAAGTCACGTGGGTTTCCACCCGCGTTTTTTGGTTTGAAGGTTTCTCCAAAATTCCTTCTCGGTTGGAAGTCCGTTTCCTTACGCTTCCCTTTCGCCCTATGACGAGGGTTTGCGTCACTATCGTATTCCTCCGAATCATCGTCCAAGTACTCTCCGAATTCATCAGCCTGTTGGAGTGAACGTAATCGTTCATCCAACTCAGCTTGGAATTCTTTTTGACGTGCTTCCACCCACGCTTTAACTTCATCGAGTGTTTGGCGGGGGAGCCTCGTTCGTTGTCTCTCTAACTGGGTATCGGTGAATCCCAGTGAAAGATTATTTACTGCACTTGCCCCAGCTCGGGTAACTGGGGTAGTGTTCGTAAAATTTACTGCACTTGCCCCGGCTTGGGTAACCGGGGTAGTGTTCGTAAAAACTGTGTAGTCGCCGATATCCCCCCAGTAGCTGGGGTTGTGGTTACCGGGGTTTCCTGGTCACTCGTTGGTTTTGGGACCGGAGTAACTTTAACCATCTTTCCAGAAGTTTTGATAAAACTGAAAAAGACTTAAGTTCTAGCTTTTAGCACGGATGGCGCCTATGAAGAAACACTAATCGACCCCGGGCAGATTATGGATAATCTGGGGGTTAAATAGATGTTTCCCACTAGGGTTAGGTCCGGCAAAGATGGTTCTTCTGATAACCTGCAAAACAGACACCGTGAGCTCGTCACTTAGAAGGGGGGGGGGGTACCTCCTTGTGACCACCCTCCGGCGTGAGAATCAGACTAGATTGCTCTTGAATATAAGTGTATATTAAGAGAATGACTAGAGCAGATATCAGGTAATATATCTAGATATGAGATATGAGATAAGATCATACCATTCCAAGGTGTTGGAGTATTTATAACTGGAGCTAGGTTTCCAAGAAGGTACAGCCGGCTGAATAGTGTTCCTGTTCTGCCAACTGTGGGCTACGCACATGCCATGCTGGTGGTTGGTGGGTAGGCAGCGGCTGATAGTGACCAGGCCGGCTGTGTACTATTCCTGTTCCACCAACTGCAGGCCATGCACGTCCTCCGACAGGTTGGTGAGTAGGCAGCGGCTAACAGTGATACAGTACAAGAGCGTGCTGCTCGTCATACTGTTATCAGTGAGCTGTCGTATCCTTGGTCATATCTTTTGTCCATACCTCGTCAGGTACAATACAAAAGATCCTCCAGTATCGTACGGTCTGGCTCATTTGGGCGGGAGTTTTCCCGGCTTTGTGCGGGAGTGTTCCCGGCTTGCTCACTCCTTCTTCAGGTGACATTACCGAATTAATTAAGAGTTAAGTGCCTTGTGCGTGTAGCCTTGCTGCGCGGGTAGCTTTCCCTGATGGCTTGTATCCGCAGCTGCGGGAACAGGCGGGGTACTTCACCATTGGGTGGTTTTTCCTGCGGGAACAGCTTGCGTACTGCGCGTAAGGACGTCACGTCTCTGAGCATGGTGGGTCCTGCGGATCCAGTTGGTTTCTGCGCAGACGTCCCTCAAAGGTGAGTTATGCGAGTTTAGCCTTTGCGCAGACGTCCCTGTTGAAGGTGATTCTTGCGGGTTCAACTACGCAGGCTTCCCTCTTTGAGGTTAGTCTTGCGGGTCCAACTGGGCTCTGCTGAGACCTACTTCTTCAGCAAGACAAACAAACATACTAACAACGATTAGAAATCGAAATTACACCACTAATTTAAACTACTGTTACTTGTTATTTGTTTGTTTTGCACTCATGACTTTTCACTTACCAATCCCAAAAGTCGTTGGCTGGTCCACCAATTCTGTCACCATAGTTACAACTTACAACTAGGAAAAATTAAAATATCTAATTTGTTGAAGGGGTCTTCCGACATTTAATACAATTAAATTCATATTTAAACACACATAATAATTCATGACATGACACCTTGAAAATATTAATTATACTATTAGATATTTATATTAATATTTTGTTTATATTAATATAGAGGGGAGGAGGGGTAGAGGACGATCGAAATTGACTTGGGATGAGAGGATTAGGCATGATTTGATAGACCTAAACCTCTCCGAGGACATGGTTGAGGATAGGAATTCGTGGAGAAGTAGAATTAAAGTTAAGGATTTTTAGAGAGAATTGAATACCTTAGGGCTTAGACTTAACTTATTTAGGTTACATACCATAATGGTATTTCCCTTACATATATTATTATTATTATTAGCTTTTATATAGCTGTTAAACTGTGATCTTATTATTAATATTATTATAATTAGTAGTAGTTTTCATATAACTGTTAAACTTTGATTTCCTTTATTTTGCTTCATACACATGTACTTAGAGCCGAGGGTCTCTCTGGAAGCCACCTCTTTATTCCTTTGGATAGAGGTACGGTGTGCCTACATCCCACCCTCCCCAGACCCTACTTATAGCTTTGCTGTCGGTGGGATTTTACTGGGCATGATTGATTGATTGATTGATTTTGTTTATAAATTCCAAGTCTAAATTCAACATTTGTATATCTCTTAATTTCTTTGTGTTCAGAGACTAATAGTTTTGGAACAAGTAACTAGCTAGCCATGGCTCGAGAACAACTACAAGTGCTTAGTGCACTTGACTCAGCGAAGACACAATTGTACCATTTTACGGCTATTGTTATAGCCGGTATGGGGTTCTTTACCAACGCCTACGATCTTTTCGCAATATCCCTAGTGACGAGATTGCTCGGTCGTATATACTACTTTAAAGACGGTAAAAAGCCCGGGACTCTTCCACCCGGTGTGGCCTCATCAGTTACGGGTGTCGCACTTGTTGGGACTTTATGTGGTTAATTGTTTTTCGGGTGGCTCGGTGACAAAATGGGTCGAAAGAGGGTGTATGGTATGACTTTGGCACTTATGGTTATATGTTCACTCGCTTCAGGGCTCTCTTTTGGGAACGAGGTGAAAGGTGTGATGGCGACGCTTTGTTTCTTTAGGTTTTGGCTCGGGTTTGGGATCGGTGGGGATTACCCTCTCTCCGCTACTATTATGTCGGAATACGCGAATAAGAAAACGCGTGGGGCGTTTATTGCGGCGGTTTTCGCTATGCAAGGGTTTGGGATTTTAGCTAGTGGGATTGTAGCATTAATCGTGTCGTCATCTTTTGACCACGCGTTTAATGCTCCCTCTTATGCAACAGACAAACTGGGGTCCACGGTCCCACAGGCGGACTATGTTTGGCGTATTATTCTCATGTTTGGTGCGATTCCAGCAGCTTTGACATACTACTGGCGTATGAAGATGCCGGAAACCGCACGTTACACTGCTTTGGTGGCGAAAAACGCCAAACAAGCGGCGCAAGACATGGCTAAAGTTTTACAAGTTGAGATCGAAGCCGAAGAGCAAAAGGTTGAGAAAATTGTTCTAGATGATAGAAACCCATTCGGGTTGTTTTTGAAAGAATTCGCTCGTAGACACGGACTCCACTTGCTGGGGACCGGTTTCTTCTCGATATCGCTTTCTACTCACAAAACCTCTTCCAAAAAGACGTGTTAAGCGGTATCGGGTGGATCCCACCAGCGGCCACAATGAGTGCCATTGGTGAGGTTTTCTGCGTGGCGAGGGCTCAAACGCTTATCGCAATTTGTAGCACGGTTCCTGGTTATTGGTTGTAGGTTCCCAGCCGGATCTACACGAGATATCGCGTACTACGCAGGTGCGGAATCCCTACGTAAGACGTTACTAGTATAGAAAACAATACGATTAACACACGATAATCAAACACGTTGTATATCAACCTTAAACACGTGATACTATGATCACCGGATACAATACTCTCTGACTTGAATACACAAACTCGTAATCTATTAACTGATTGATTATTATCGAATAAGCCGTAACAGATGGCTTATATAGACACGACAACTTCGCCTGGCATGTTCAGGCGAAGTTGTCACTAACTTCGCTTTTCTAACAAGTTCGCCCATATCAGCGAACTTGTTAGCAACTTCGCTTATACAAAACATAAAACATTACAAACGCGATTACAGACACTAGACACTGAACTACTGACATCATGCACCAACATTGGTTCACGGTCTTTTTCATCGACCGGTCGATTCAAGATCCAAGTCATGGGCTTTTTCTTCACGACGGTGTTCATGTTCGCCCTCGCGATCCCTTACCATCATTGGACCCAACACGAGAACCGTATCGGGTTCGTCATAATGTACTCACTAACCTTTTTCTTCGCCAACTTCGGCCCGAACGCAACCACTTTCGTGGTCCCCGCGGAAATATTCCCCGCGAGACTCCGGTCCACTTGCCACGGTATCTCCGCAGCCGCGGGTAAAGCGGGCGCCATCGTCGGCGCCTACGGGTTCCTCTACGCTTCCCAAAGCACGGATCCCAAGAAAACCGACGCGGGCTACCCCACGGGGATCGGGATCAAGGCGTCCCTCATCATTCTCGGTGTGATCAATTGTTTAGGGCTCGTGTTTACGTTTTTAGTGCCCGAACCTAACGGGAAATCACTTGAAGAGTTGTCGGGCGAGAACGAAGAGGAGGTCGAACCGGTGTCCAACACAACTTATAATCGAACTGCTCCTGTTTGATGTACTAGAGATATAATCATAAAAACAAAAATCGTGTGATTTTACAAACTGACTACTTTGTGTTCATTTTGTGGAGTAGTTATGATTGCTAGCTTTATGAATCTATGTAAAGATTCTAAAAGGGCTTTCATATGTTGTTTGTGTGTGGTCAGATGTTTAGTGTTTATTGTATTATAAAGGTATGATAAAGGTGTAACACTTTAGAACCAATGCTACTTTTTTTGTTTTTGTTTTAATATGTAAACAAGATACGAATATAATGAAGGACCGGTTCGCTATTCAGCTCGATTCTGAAAAAAAAAACCCATTATTAATTACGTCTAGTGTTTTGCATCCAGTTCTTCAAGTTATCGAGACACAAACACCTGAAATAAAATTTGCCTTTGTTAACAACCGTAAATTTGATAATACGAAAACATCTACTTGTTTTTTTGAACCAATGTTGTTACATTTTTTTTATTTTAATATATAAACAAGATATGAATTAATTAAGGAACTGGTTCGCTATTCCGTACTGCTGTGAAAATAAACCATTGTTACATCTGGTGTTTTATGTCCAGTTTTTCAAGTCATCGGGACATATAAACACCTGAAATGAAGTTTGCTTTTGTTAACAACAGTAAAATTAGATAATATGAAAACATGTAATTGTTTTTTCGAACCAATGATGTTACTTTTTTTGTGTTAATATATAAACAAGCTATGAATTTAATTAAGAGGCCGGTTTGCTATTCGGTTCTGCTGTGAAAATATTATTAAGTTGTAACACTTTCGAACCAATGATGTTTTTTTTTAATAAACAAGATATGAATATAATGAAGGGACCTGTTTGTTATTCGGTCCGGCTTTGAAAATTAACCATTGTTGGGTCTAGTGTTTTGCGTCCAATTCTTCAAGTCATCGGGACACATAAACATCTAATAAATTTTGTTTTTGTTAACAATAGTAAAATTAGATAATAGGAAAACCTGAGTGGCAAATTCACCCAATTGTACAACATTTTCCTTAGGACTAGACATAACTAACAAGTTTTGTATAAACTTTAGAATTTATAGATTATTGTGTTGATTGATTTGAGAGACTTGGTTTGGAAAAGTGAAATTTTCATTCAAAAACTCATATGCAAATCATACCAATTTAAAAACATCTTTCAAAAATTTCGTTCAAAACTATACACACCACCATAAGAATCTTATGCAAATTAATACGATTCATATGTTAAAATGAAATCAATGATTAAAGGACTCTTTCAGAAACTTAAACTGACGAGTAGTATATGAATCGTAAAAAGATACTTACGACTACAATAATTATTTGGAAATGTCTGTCTCGATTGGTGTAAAATATATCAAGATTGCTTTAAGTTGATTGTATCCAATATATCAAAATTATTTGAAGTCATACGCCTCGTATGCTGGCCATACGACTCGTTTGATGGTCATACGAATAGTATGACAAGGCAAGCAACTTGTGTTCGTAATGGAAAGTTGTATCTCTTTACCGGCATCTTTATTGTACACTCAATTTAATACATTTTAGGGTTAGATTTCATTTCAAATGCTTGTCATATCAGCATCACGTTGACCAACTATCAACGACGACTTGGAAGACTTTATTTCCCTAGTTTATAATACTCACTCTAAAAACTAAAATTTAAATTCAGATGTATAAAATATAAATTAAAACAATGTTTTTACTTTTTTATACAACTTGACAAGTATTATAAATTTGAAAATATAACAATATAAGTCTTCTTTATATCGTTTGGCAAAGTGATCATGCTACTATTGTGTTGGCTAAACGCTTGAAAGGGTTTCATAAATAGTTGAAAGCGAAATTAATCAAACTAATCAACTAAGTTAATATTTATACAGTTTGATTTACTGTTTATAACTTTACATGCAATTTAAAGCGTTTTACGTTACTTATTTTGTTTTCTTGTTGAGAAGATTATAACAGTTTCTAAAACATATTTTTCCAAAGCAATGCATTGTTTTCAATAAAGTCTTATACGTTTGCATCGCACGCGTCTTAGGATTAGGAGGCTTGAATCTAAGCAACTAGTGTGACATATATGTCTTATCTTGCTATTATAGTCATGAGGTTTAAAACGCTCCCCTTTGAATATAGCAATTCAATTACATATATAGACTATAATTGACTTATTAGTATTGGCATAAAGTTTGGGTCATTCCCAAATTAAATGGT
The DNA here is from genome assembly GCF_021521415.1 of Bidens hawaiensis. Lineage (NCBI taxonomy): Eukaryota > Viridiplantae > Streptophyta > Magnoliopsida > Asterales > Asteraceae > Bidens > Bidens hawaiensis. The sequence goes on along the minus strand of NW_027492852.1, from coordinate 338,514 downwards.
GTATGTTGTTCTACAAAGAAAAGGTCAAAGCATAGTGTAAGGAAAATGGATAGCAACTACTATTTCATTAATTAAAAAATTACATAGAATATGAAAAACTTAATTTTTTTTCACATAGTTTTTACATGTTACTATTAAAGAAAATTCGCTTTACCTAAACCACCAAACCAAGAGCCGGATAAATTTTTTGTGTTATCTCAAACATGTCGAGTTTAGTACGACATATTAACACAACCCATTCAATCCGAACAGAAGACATTTAACTAAACTTGTTACTTACACGTACATAAATGATAAGCAGGCTACATGACACAAACACGTTTAGCATGGTTAAACATAAGCCAATTCTAATAACATGAACAACACAACACAACATGTTCAGCTCACTTAAATATTATTATTTCAATAATATGATTGCTGGCATGCACGAACTTAATATGGTTAATATTAACTAAGATGAAGATATAAAAGCCACCAAAAGTTATAAGCTATAAAATCTTTAACAAACTATTTATAAAGTTATATATCTACGTTGTTTTGATAAACGGTTCTTAAATGTATTGTGTCGGCATGTTAACCAACTTAACAAAGTTCGGTAAATGTTTTATTAGTGTCATAAGAGGGTTAGACGGGTTAAATATGTTTATAGAGTTTTTTTAATCGTGTCATGAAGTTCGTGTCTAACCATGTCGTATTAAGTATTCGTGTCATAATTCCCTTACGGTTTGTAACTCTTTTTTTTTCTGGTGGAGGATTCTTTTTAATTTTAATTAGTTATAATTGCTATTATTAAAGAATTTAGGCATAGAAAAAACACGTTATTTTGTTAACATGAAAGAGTAAAATTAATAAAGTATTATTTAAAATTCTGGTAGAAAAATGGAATATTTGATGGTATATGAAAGCAAGAGAAAACTTATACACAATATTCTAGTTGACTTGGACAATGGTTGGCACGAACTCCTTTAGCTCCACGACATTATCTATATTGAAGAAGAAGACAAGGCTTAAGGAAACCGTACACTTACATTTTTATTTTATTTCTGTCTCGATGTTAGTTTGTATCGACTCTAGAGTAAACATGCTTTTAGTTGTTTTATTAAAGTCACTCAACTTTCAATAAATACTTAGTTTTTCGTATTAATTATTTTTAAAATGTTTTAAGTAGAACTAAAACACACATGAAATACGTATGAATCTTGATTACTGGTTATCTTGTTAAGTTTTAACTGAATTTAACAATTATGAAATTCAGTTATCATTTATTGAATTTTTTTTCACTATTACCTTTTAAGACGTTCAAGTTAATTAGAAAAAACATTATCCACTAATAATAACGAAGATTCATATATGGTTTATTTGCCTCATTTAGCTTTATTAAATGTGCACATGCATTTATTAAAAAAAATACATAGAATACAGAAAATAAAAGTATAAATGAAAAAAAAATAAATTACTTTAATAGAATATTTAACACCAATGGGATTGATGGTTCATTCGCAAAGACAAAACCTTTAAAGCATTAAGATGTTGAAAGACAGTAGGCTCAAGTTTGATGAATGATAAAAATTTGTCTTTAAAAAAAAGAATATTTAACAAACTTGATTACTATCTATTGTTATAAATATTCTCTTATCCAAATATAAGATGGGCAACAAGAAGATATCTAGTTGACCTGATTTAAAACCTCTTATACAACGTATATGGTTGGTGTATGCATATTTATAAAAATAGTATTTTGTAACTTTATTTGGTATAAATTATTTAATAAACTTTTCATAGTCTACAAACAAAATGTTATTGAATGTTTTAAGTGATCTTCATCCACATATACACCCGTTTTTACCACTATGACTTTCACGTACGTGTCGTGTTTTTTGGGGTTTGATCATGTGAATATTATTTTGTACTAGATTCGATCCTACTATGTTGAACATAAGGTTTTTTTGCTTTGTTAATGATGAGATCCAAATGATTAGTTAATTTATATTCATTTTCGGATTCTTTTGTAATTCCTAACTTGTAATGTATTTTTCTTATGTGTTCTATTTTTATTTAATTTGATTTTATACACATTATTCTCATGGTTAGGCATCTAAATCCAGAGCCCATCTGGGTTTTCGTCCCTCCATATGTTACGCCAAATACTTCTGCTCTTGTGATGACACAAAGACTGTTAAGTGGCAGTCGGCGGTATGGTTTTCCGAGAGAACGCCCAAGCCAAACTCTGCAGCCAGCGTGGTCCGATTAAGGCAACATAATCTGGCTAGAGTGGGACAACGGGACTCTCCAAATTTAAAGAGTGCGGTAGCCTAAATGTACAAAAAAGGTGCCGCTCTAAAATAAAAAAAAATAATAAGCATATAAAATGACTATTTGGCACGATGCATCTATGCAACCAAAGTTTATTTGTTCAATTGTTAGGGCGACATTCCTTTTTTTTTCTTTTCTAAATAAAGAATTGTATATGAATTATTGAGTTTATATTGTATGGACAATTTTTTTTACTCATTCGCTGTAATTTTTAAAGGTTTTCGGTAATGGTGTTGATTATTCTTATAGAATATTAGTAGGCTAGCAATTGATAATCTCTCAATCATCAATTCTTGGTTAATTAACTATTTGACTTACCATTTTGTTTTTATTAACAGGTGCATGCAAGATCCGCAAATGGAGGTATGAAGAAGACATTATTCGTTAATTACTCGTTTACTCATCATCAATTATTGGCGTTCATATATTTTTAATAATTTTTGGGACACTGTGCACCAAAACGAAATTCATTAAAATATAAAGTTTTTAGGTATAACTTTTTTAGAAAAATTGTGTAATAGTGTATAGCGACTACTTAACCAATAACTCTCCTAACTTTTACTTTTGGTAACAAGGGCATATGATATGAATACGTTAGTTGGAGTCATACTTCAAAGGAGCGAAAAATTACATAAGGTTGATTAGATTTGTGGCCGTAAAATATTATTACTTATAGTGATCAATGAATCTTTCTAAAGTGGTAGCATGAGACGTTTGTTAAGATGAATTGTTGTAGTTACATGATAGACATGCTTTCGATTATCAAGATGTTAGAATCGGTTTATAACATGACATGCATGCGTTGTTGAGTGTATAATAGGTTGTCACTTGCCAGGTTGGTATGGTTTACATGTTTAAAAGATCTCATATAAATGAAACTGAAAGCTATTACATACACCAGATATATAGTTGATCCATGATACGTCGTATATCTTATGTTTTTTACGACGGCTAGTATTTACTAACCATCCAAAAGATCTCCACCATCCTTTATTTCATTTACAAGATTAATTCAAAATTAATATGGTTTACTAGTTTTTCTGGTTTAGTTTTTGGACACCAATAGTGGCTAAGTATCGAATTAGAATCACTTGATTTGTAGACTAAAATCCCCTTTTTATTTTGATACTTGCAAAATTGAGATTATACTTTTCAATATCACAATTTCAAAACCTTTTGTATACAGAAACATTAATTCGTATGACTAAAAGTATGAAAAAACATATAATTAATTACACGTAATTTATACACATTATATTATTAATCTATTAGTCTAGGGGTATGCAAAGTCGGTTCGATTATAGAGGCTTTACCATAACCACTATAACCGAGTGGTCTATTGACCATCGGTTATGGGTCGGTTTCGGTTAAGTTTTGTTAATTATTAGTGTATTTTTTTTTCCTTTTGTTTCACTTGAAAATGGTTTGGTTAATTATGAAGTTTCAATGCTAAAATATCTCGGGTTCAAGCTTGGACATGGTTACATTTGAAAATGGTGCTGTTACAGTCTTTCAAGCTCAATTATAAAGTTTCAAAGCTAAAATATGATGGGTTCAAACTTGGATATGGTGCTTCAAGCAATGTTATCAGTTGCAACATAAATCCCAAATCTTGAAGATAGAAATGAAGGCATAATATATGAAAATAGAGGTAAACATTTGAAAAAAAAATGACAAACATACAAGATTCTGCTATGCTAAAGTCATTTAGCAACCATAGCCATAACTAAACGGACAATTCATCAAATTTACTTAACCATGACCATCTAATTCTTTACTGTTTCTAGTTACTTTCGATTAACGGTTCAATTTTTCTTACCCCCTTATGATCAATGTTGTTGAGATTGGACTGGACCGGCCAGTCGAACCGGTCCGACTGGGATTCGGTCTGTTGACCAGTTCGGTTATATGCAGCTCACTCGGTTCTTATAGAACCGGCTGTCCAAACCGGTCAAAACGTTATGACCAGAAAACCGGACCGGTTAAACCGGTTCTATTATAAAAAGATTGTTATTTTCTTTTGAAAAAAATTATTTTCAGCTTCAACTTTATTTATTAGACGAAAATTGTTCGACCGGTAAGATCAATTTAATCTATTAAACCAATAAACTAGTTACCCGTCTAGTTCACTATCTGATCCGGTTATAAAAACATTACTTATTGCTTTTGATCACTCTTACAAAATTCCCAATATATTCTACATTTTCAAACAACAATTTAATATCAACTCTAGAAAAGAAATCAAAAAGTATTACACCTTTCCACTAAAAGCAAGAAGAAAAAAAAGTCGTTGTTGACTTGTAAAAAGCCCATCGGATCACTGCCACGTCATCAAGCAAACAATCCTAGCCGTTAATTATTCACATTAGGCGGGAGAGAAAAATAAACAGTGGGCCCACTTGAAGTTATTAAATACAGGGCCATAGGCCCATATATCACCACCAACCACACCATATCTCACCTCCATCTTCTACTCCATAATCTGGCTGAATTAAAGTACTACTTTTGTTGCACAAGTTACAACTTACAAGGCTCTGTGTTCACAGCTTTCGTTGTGTATTTGAGGTTAGATTCATAAACTGTTAACTACTTGTGCTTTGTTTAGTTGATACCAATATCATGTATGCTTTCGGTTTTTTACTTTAGTTAGCGTAATTGTATTAACACTAGAATAACTATTATTACTTTAAGGTTTACAAATAGAATAAGTTATTATTATTTAGGGCTGTTTGGGATTTCTTATTTTCACCTCCTTATAATTTATAAGAAAAAGTAATAATGTGTGACTTATCAAAATTTCCTCTCACGTAAAAACCCAAACACCCCCTTAACTTCATTTTGTTATTGTAATTACACTGGTTAAAAAATAAAAGTTTTTAAATTAATCTATTATATGTATATTTAATGAGTTAATTTTATTTATACCGATCACACCCTTTCTTTAATAATTGTCGGTTACGGATTTTTAAAAAATAAAATAGCTATTTAGAAAAAAATATTATTTTAGGACTATATTGTTTAATAAGTTCTTAAAAGTATTTTGGTGACATGGGGTATTTGGATTTCCGACTTAAAATATATAGTTGTGTTCTCTTTTGATTATGTAAACAACGTAAGGGGAACAAAAAAAAGGGGGGGGGGGCATTTCTAACCTAGTTATATTTGACGACTTTGAATTTACCTGTTATGAGGCTTCAAAAATCATTAAGAGGTGTCTTTTAAGTTAATTAAATGCAATTTATCTCTGACTGATTTAGATATAGCCTCTTAATTAAGTGGCTAAAAGTGGAAAACATGTATAGAGAAATCAAAATGTCTAACGACACACTTTAATAACAAGTTTTACAAACTATTATGCACAACATTATCAAAAAAGTTCATTAATTACAACATTATATCAAACATCAAAAAAGTTCATTAATTACAACATTATATCAAACTTGAAACCTGGATAGTTTGTTGTAGTGAGGTTGAAGAGGTGGGTCCCAGCAGAGCCCAGTTGGACCCGCAAGACTCACTTTGAAAAGGGACGTCTGCGCAGTTGAACCCGCAAGACTCCTTAACGGACGTCTGCGCGGTTGAACCCGCAAGACTTAACTTAAAAGGACGTCTGCGCAGAGACCAACTGGATCCGCATGACCCACCATGCTCAGAGACGTGACGTCCTTACGCGCAGTACGCAAGCTGTTCCCGCAGGAAAAGCCTCCCAATGTACTCTGCCTGTTCCCGCAGCTGCGGATACAAGCCATCAGGGAAGGCTACCTGCGCAGCAAAGCTACACGCACAAGGCACTTAACTCTCATAATAATTCAGTAGTCACCTGAAGAAGGAATGAGCAAAGCCGGGAACTCTCCCGCACAAAGCCGGGAGAACTCCCGCCCAAATGAGCCAGTCCGTACGATACTGTAGGATCTTTTGTACTGTACCTGACGAGGTATGGACAAAAGATCTGACCAAAGATACGACAGCTCACTGACAACAGTATGACAAGCAGCACGCTCTTGTACTGTATGTCACTATTAGCCGCTGCCTACTCACCAACCTGTCGGAGAACGTGCATAGCCTGCAGTTGGTGGAACAGGAATAGTACACAGCCGGCGTGATCACTATCAGCCGCTGCCTACCCACCAACTACCAGCATGGCATGTGCGTAGCCCACAATTGGCAGAACAGGAACACTATTTAGCCGGCTGTACCTTCTTGGAAACCTACCTTCGGCTATAAATACTCCAACACCTTGGAATGGTAGGATCATCTTATCTTATCTTATATCATATACCTGATATCTGCTCTAGTCATTCTCTTAATATACACTTATATTCAAGAGCAATCTAGTCTGATTCTCACACCGGATGGTGGTCACAAGGAGGTACCCCCCCTTCTCAGTGACGAGCTCACGGTGTCTGTTTTGCAGGTTATCAGAAGAACCATCTTTGCCGGATCTAACCCCTCGTGGGAAACATCTATTTAACCCCCAGATTATCCGTAATCTGCCCGGGGTCGATTAGTGTTTCTTCATTGGCGCCATCCGTGCATAAAAGCTAGAACTTATTCTTTTTTCAGTTTTTTTTCAAACTTCTGGAAAGATGGTTAAAGAAACCCCGGTAACCACAACCCCAGCTACTTGGGGGAATACCGGCGACTACACAGTTTTTACGAACACTACCCCGGTTACCCAAGCCGGGGCAAGTGCAGTAAATTTTACGAACACTACCCCAGTTACCCGAGTTGGGGCAAGTGCAGTAAATAATCGCTCACTGGATTCACCGATACCCAGTTAGAGAGACAGCGAACGAGGCTCCCCCGCCAAACACTCGATGAAGTTATAGCGTGGGCGGAAGCACGTCAAAAAGAATTCCAAGCTGAGTTGGATGAACGCTTACGTTCACTCCAACAGGCTGATGAATTCGTAGAGTACTCGGACGATGATTCGGAGGAATCCGATAGTGACGCAAACCCTCGTCATAGGGCGAAAGGAAAGCGTAAGGAAACGGACTCCCAACCGAGAAGGCATTTTGGAGAAACCTTCAAACCAAAAAACGCGGGTGGAAACCCACGTGACTTCTCCAAAACATTTACACCAACTGCTGCAAAGGCGGGAACGTCCAAATTTGCAAGGGACATTGCGGAAGCAATCGCCCCGAAAAGTGCCAAACAGGTGTCCAACATCGGCACTTACGATGGTATATTTGAACAAGTTTATTGCGGGGGCAACCGTCAGTAGTTGGACGGAACCTACGTGGTGTTACATGTTCCAAATGACGCTTGTTGGGGCAGCTAGAGCGTGGTTCTATCGTCTACCGGTCCATCACATTTACGATTGGGCAGACTTCCAGCAGAAGTTTAGCCAACACTTCAGCCAACAAAGAAAGTATACCGAAGAGCAATGGACAATCCTCAATTGCATTCGAGAGGAAGATGAATCTTTGCCAGACTTTATCACTCGCTTCAACTCAAAGAAGCTAAGTCTGGGTAATATTAGCGAAGATCTTGTTCGCGCTGCTTTCATCCAGGGCGCGAATGACCCAGAGCTCATCCGCACCTTAACGGGTAAAGATGGCATGCCATCCACATGGGATGCCATCATGACAGCAGCTAAACGCTTTGCGGAAACGGAAAAGCAACCGGGTAGAGATCTCCCCCAGAGCACAAACCTCTACACCCAGAAAACAAGAGAAGACAACGTCCTTACCGCCCGACTAAACAAAAAGCGGAAGCTAGGGATTTGGCAGTCAAGGGTAAACTTTGACACCTCATCTGGCTTGCAACATCGGTTAGGCGGAAGGGATAACGTACAGTCGAACCAGAACTCCAGATGGACACCACTCACCAAAAGCGTTACCGAGATATTCGCCACTGAGGAGCTCCCATGGCCAAAGGCTCCAATAATCCGACATCGTCACAATGCTGATCGGAGCAAATACTGTGACTTTCACGGGACAAAAGGCCACAACACTGAAGAATGCACAGACGTGAAGGACATCGTCGAAGCATTTGTCAGAGATGGGACGCTCGCGCACCTCGTGGCGTAACGAACGCTGAGCAGGCTGATGCGTGTAGAACCCCAGTTGGGGAAAACACGAATAAAATTGCAGCTTCAATGTTGGAGACTACATACTGCGTAAACAACGAGATCCCGAACCAGGTGCATATCGGCTCGATGGCACTCCAATCCAAACAACATGGAAGGGAGCTCAATTACACAGTTTGCATGTAGATCAATTCCAAACTTGTAAAAAAAAGGCCCAGAGCCACTTCTAATGGAAATGATTCTCCTTAGAACATTGATGCTGATAATCTTACATTTATACTTATAAACTTTCCACACTGATATGCCGGTCTTCACCGCATACATAAGTGGGGAAGTCGTTGCTTGTGGAAGGCGGCAAAACCCGCATAAACACAAAAAACGGCAGACCTTCACGCAGGTCAGTCATAGGTAAAGTTTGATCCCACTAAATGAAAGTGACGGTCCTACCCGCACAATCATGATAGAGGAAACTGAACACTAACCTATTGACAACCACGCGTCGAACGGTTAACCTATTCAAAATACTTAGAAAATTCCTAACGGAAGGATGAGGAAAACCTCCACGCAGGTCAGATATAGGTGAAGTTTAGCCATCCTACCAAGTGCAAGTGACGGTTTTACCTTCACAATCACGAAAGATGAAGCAAAACTTCAACCTATTATCTATCACGTTCAAAGGTTAACTTATTCTAAACCCTTAGAAAATTTCTAACGAAAAGATGAGGAAAACCTCCACGAAGGTCAGATATAGGTAAAGTTTAGCCATCCTACTAAGTGCAAGTGACGGTCTTACCCGCACAATCACGAAGGAGGAAACAAAACTTCAACCTATTATCTACCACGTTCAAAGGTTAACATATTCTAAACACTTGGAAAGTTGCTAATTTAAACTAAAGAATGCATGAGCAAGTCATCCAGTGAAAAAATATTTATATTTCATAATAATTCAAATATTACAAGAATGGCCGGGTAACTACCCGCCTACAAGAATAAAAATCTATGCAATGTAAACCTAGCCTAACAGTGGGAAGGGATCTTAAGGTTCAAGCTTCAGGACCACTCCCCCCAAACCCACTTGTACCCGCACCATCAGTTGGCTGTGGCGGTTCAAGGAAGGTCTTTAGAATGGCTAGCCCATCATCAGCAGCAGCAACTTCGTTCACCTTCTCCTTCACCGGATGCGGGAAGGCGGCATACTGGTTCACTGCTTGGTCATATAAAGCTTCAGTATCCACATCAAATAAAGGGAAGTTGGAAGGCGGGATGCCTTTCTCAACGAACCCTAGACCAAGCAGGAAGCCGGCCTTTTCCCCATCCTCATGAGAAGCGTTGAGGGCTGCGCTCATGGCATCGTCGTATGATGTGTCCGTGAAGACTCGATGCACAACCTACAAGAAAAAATACAAGTATCAAAACCTTTTCTATTTACAAAGAAAAGCGTAAATATATTATGAAATTACGCATACCTGAGACAACGCTTCTCGAATAAGCCATTCCTTGGCAACCAGAGCCTCCTGGAGGGCGGCTTGAGCTTGGTTACAGGCGCGTTCGGCTTCACTTTTATTAAGGTTGGCAAGCAACACTTCCTTTGCAGCAGCCTCTTCAACGCCCTTTAGCTCCCGCTCAGTGTGGTCAAGCACGCCCCTCTGGTCCAAGATCTCTTGGAGCTTCTTGGCGTCTTCCATAGCCAAGGCATCATGAGCCTGCTGGAGCCTCTCTAGCTTGGCTTTAAGCTCCTCGTTCTCAATGCGTAGAGGCTCAGCAACAGCTTCAGCCTTGGTGGCCCTCTCAGTTGCGTTCCATGCAGTTTCCTTAGCCAGCCGAAGCTGTTCGTTAACAGCTTGGGCAGCCTTGGAACGGGCCTCGAGACGGGCCTGAACTTCAACTTCAAGGGCCTTGAAGGCCTTCTCCTTTTCCGCAGCCACTGCGGTAAGCCTCTTGTTCTCCTCCCGGACAGCCCGCGCCTGAGCTACTTCTTGGATACGAGCTGCTTTTAACTTGTCGTTTTCACGACAAAGCAGCTCGACGCGCGGCTGCATCCGGGCCAGGAGAATCCGAAGCTCATTGGTTAGCCTACCCTCCTGGTAGCTAGCCATTGCTTCCCCCAACGCACCACTGGGAGCTGCGTGACGAGCCCACTCCACGCACTCCACAGGCGTGCGAAGGGTTGTTCCTCGGCGGATGTTCCATCGTGGAACATACACTTCATTGGAATCCGACACTGCAAAAGCAAAAAGCAGTTAGGAAAAGATGATAAAAAAAATATATATATAAAATAAAGGCCAAAATAACCCTATGCACCTGTAGGGTCGACGACAGGCCTGTAGCCGCAAAACCCATCACCTGAACCTAACGGATATCCATCCAAAAGGTCAGGCAGATGGGAAGGAGGCAGAGGTTGGCGAGAAGCCCCAAACATACCTGAAGGATCGGCCGTAGTTGCCGACGATGGAGGAGGCATGGTGGAGGCCGCCGCGGTAGAAACCAACGGAGGTGAACTCACCGGAGGTGAACTCACAACCGTGGTCGCCGCTGCGGAAGAGCCCGCAGAAATAGTCACCGCCGGCTCAGTGAAAGAATCAGTAAATATGGCACTGACAGCCGGCGATGTCATCACAGTTGGAACAGTTGGCTCAACCGGGTGAGTGTAACACCCCGACCAAAGGCGGATTATACATCGGGGCGCCACATATTGTTTCATTACTCGTGACACTATTGGTGTCAATATTTATTAATTCACATTTTATCGCGCACGCGCAGCGGGGAAAATAAAGAACATAAATCAAACATAAATCAATATATTATAAATTATAACATTCAAACAACATTAACTTGTCTTGATACATTTTAATTCTAGGTCCAAAAGTAAAAACGTCCTACGTGTCCACAAGCTCCAAAACAGCTACTGCAAACCTGAACATGTGTTAAAATAAACGTCAAACACTTGCGTGTTGGTGAGAAATCAAGTTTAGTACAATACATAGATAACAATAAATCTGCGCGCAACATGTGTATGTCTGGTTTTCAACAAGGGTGTAATCTGATCGGGACCAACTCTAAGAGACAAGACTGCCAGTGCTCACAATTGAGCTCACAAACAAGACTAACTGTGCAAGTGTAACAAAAGAGAAAATCATAAACGATAGTTCTCCCGTGTTCATCTAATGGTACCATGAAAACTGCGGAATAGACCGTCAATACGGTTAATGATCCACACATACAAATAAACAGCCAAGTCTACGTCCTCAACACATGGGATACTGCGCGACTAAAGTTCATAAACAGTTTAAGACTCAAGTTTTGTATGAACACATGAACATCCCAAAGCATTTAAAATAAAAAGGGATTAGATACGAGATAACTCACTTGATAAACGATGCGGTGTAAGATAAAGCAAGAACCAACTTTAAACAAGCACAAGTTAACCTATAAATAAGATTATTGTTTTAACGATCGGTTTTAAGTCTTGATTACAAGTTAGCGTAATTAATAAGTAAATTATTATATAATATATATATATTACCGGAAAAGCAGGACAGAACAGGGAGGAAGACGGAGGCAGAGAGGAAGACGGCAGAGAGAGCAAGGAGCAAGAGAACAGGAGAGATTAAGTGTTTTGTGTGTGTAGTGTTAGGAAAAATAATGTTATTATTTATAGAGAAACCCTAGGAGACATAAATCCAGAAAAAAAGGGAAAAGATTCCAAGACAAACAGAACAAGACAAAACAAAAGATAACAAAAGATATCAAAAGATATGGCAGCTGCAGGGGGCAAGATAAAGCTGACAGCGAACAGTAAAAAGGCATGGGCAGGTCAGATAAAGGTACTGGTCAAGCATGGCAAAAGCAGATCTCAAAAGATAATGTCAGTCACTTTATCTGTCAACCAATGGGGTTGGTGCGCATGCTGCGCCGAAAGTAACTATTCAGACATAAAGCAGATTAGGTCAACAACACAAAAGATAAGACAACACAAAAGCAAACGGCTAGATTAAACAGAAGAAAAACTCAAAGGGGTTAAGCGCGGGAAGGCTGAGTGCGCGAGCGCGAAGGCTGGCACAACAATCCTTAGCGTACTGCGGGAAGAATCACAAATCCTTAGCGTGCTGCGTGAAGAACAAGAATTCTAAGCGCATCGCGGGAAGAACATACATTCTTAGCGCATTGCGGGAAGAACATGCATTCTTAGCGCGCTGCGAGAAGAGTTCTCTTCACGCATCGCAGGAACAAGATGTCTTCACGCAGGCTTCCTATGTAAGGAGTCTGGCGCGTGGAGCTGCAGACATCCTTAGGCGGGAAGAACCAAAGGACAAGCAAAGAGTTAGAAGAAAGAGGAAACAAGGCTTAAGGGCGGGACAGCGACAAGAGGGAACAGAAGGCGGAAAGAGAGAAGAGGGATGGGACGGCGGAAAGAAAGAGAGAGAGAGGCGGGAAGGAAAATATATATATTATTATTAAAAGTAAAATATAAGTATAAATAAATATTAAATCATAAAAAAAGAGATCGGGTCAGAGAAACGGGTACCTGGGTCGGGTCGGATCAGGGCAGATGTCACAGTCTCCCCTACTTTAAGAAATTTCGTCCCGAAATTTATCTCGAAGTAGGTTGCGCAGAGAACAGGTGCGGGTACTTGATCTTCATTTGATCTTCCCTTTCCCATGTAAACTCGGCTCCGCGCTTGGACTCCCAACGAACTTTCACGATAGGGATACGACTGCGCTTGGTTTGCTTAACCTCGCGATCCATAATCTCAACAGGCTTCTCAACGAAATGCATAGATTCATCAATTTGAACTTCATCAAGTGGAATGTGAAGGTTCTCGTCAGCTAAACACTTCTTGAGATTGGATACATGGAACGTTGGATGCACATTACTGAGCGCGGGCGGCAGGTCAAGTCTGTAGGCAACTTTTCCCACACGCGCGAGAATCTTGAATGGACCAACATAACGAGGAGCAAGCTTACCCTTCTTCCCAAAGCGGACAACACCTTTCCAAGGCGACACTTTGAGGAGAACAAGATCACCAACTTGAAATTCGAGAGGCTTTCGCCTACGATCTGCGTAACTCTTCTGTCGGCTTCTGGCAGTCAGCAGATGATCACGGATCTTGGCGATTCTATCGGTTGTCTCTTGAACAAGTTCGGGTCCTGTGATTTGAGTTTCACCCACTTCGCTCCAACAGATCGGGGAGCGGCACTTACGACCGTAAAGTGCTTCAAATGGGGCCATACCAATACTGGAATGATAGCTGTTATTATAAGAGAACTCGATCAAAGGCAGGTGCGAATCCCAATTACCTCCAAAATCAAGAACACAAGATCGGAGCATATCCTCAAGGGTTTGAATAGTTCGCTCAGACTGACCGTCAGTCTGAGGATGATATGCCGTACTCATGTCCAAGCGAGTTCCTAGCGCAGATTGGAGAGATTTCCAAAAGCGAGATATAAAACGGCCATCGCGATCGGATATGATGCTCAAAGGAGTACCATGGCGGCAGACAATATCCTTGACATAAAGCTGCGCGAGCTGCTCAACACGGTAGTTTTCACGAATGGGCAGGAAGTGAGCAGACTTAGTCAATCGATCCACTATTACCCAAATGCTATCATGCTTGCTTGCTGTCAAAGGTAACTTGGTAATAAAGTCCATCGCTACACATTCCCATTTCCACGTAGGAATTTCTGGTTGTTCGAGCAAACCAGATGGGCGTTGGTGTTCAGCTTTTACTTTAGAACAAGTCAGACATTTAGCTACGAACACAGCAATATCCTTCTTCATACCGGGCCACCAATAAGTAATGCGCAAATCCTTGTACATCTTATCAGCGCCAGGATGAATAGAATATCGAGATTTGTGTGCTTCACTCAGGATATCTGCGCGAAGATTCTCATCAAAGGGAATCCAGATGCGATTAAGATAGCAGAGAATTCCACTCAGATTAGGGACAAAGTGCGCTTCCGCGCCACACGCTAACTCGGCGCGAAGGTTACCATTACTGATGGATGCGCGCTGCGCGTCACGAATACGCGATTCAAGGTTGCTTTGAATCGGCGCGAAGTGAAGCTGGGTGCGCGGCAAGATACAGTTAAGTTGGCAGGGTTTTCGGCTGAGCGCATCGGCTACCACATTAGCCTTACCAGGATGATACCGGATCTCACAATCGTAATCGCTGATGAGTTCGCTCCATCGGCGTTGTCTCATGTTAAGTTCCTTTTGATCAAAGATATGCTGAAGGCTTTTATGGTCAGTGTAGAGGATACACTTAGTACCATAAAGGTAGTGTCTCCAGATCTTCAAGGCAAAAACAACTGCACCAAGTTCGAGGTCGTGAGTTGTATAATTCTTCTCGTGAACCTTGAGTTGCCTCGATGCGTAAGCGATAACCTTGCCTCGTTGCATAAGAACACAACCGAGACCTTGGTTGGAGGCATCGCAGTACACGACAAAATCATCATTACCCTCAGGTAGTGCAAGAACAGGAGCTTCACACAACAAACGCTTGAGCGTCAGAAAGGCTTCTTCTTGCTTCGAGCCCCAAATATACGGTTTACCTTTGTGCGTAAGAGCTGTTAAAGGCAAAGCGATCTTTGAAAAGTTCGAAATAAAGCGCCGGTAATAACCAGCTAAGCCTAGAAAGGAACGGATCTCAGAAGGAGAGGATGGCGTAATCCAGTTCTTGATTGCTTCAATCTTGGATGGGTCGACATGAATACCCATCTTGTTTACAACATGACCAAGAAACTGTACTTCATCAGACCAAAATTCACACTTGGAAAGCTTAGCATAGAGTTGCTCGGCTCTAAGCTTTTGCAATACCAATCGGAGATGTTGCTCATGCTCGGCCTTGGTCTTAGAATACACCAGAACATCATCGATAAACACGATCACGAATTTATCCAAGAAAGGCCTACACACCCGATTCATAAGATCCATGAAAACGGCGGGTGCGTTGGTTAGACCGAAGGACATGACCAAGAATTCAAAATGGCCATAACGAGTTCGAAAAGCAGTCTTCGGAACATCTTCATCGCGGATGCGCAACTGATGATAGCCAGAGCGGAGATCAATCTTCGAGAAACAAGAGGCACCTTGGAGTTGATCAAAGAGGTCGTCAATACGCGGTAAGGGATACCGGTTTTTAATGGTGAGTTTGTTTAACTCGCGGTAATCAATACACATGCGAAACGATCCATCTTTCTTTTTAACGAACAACACCGGAGCACCCCAGGGCGAAGAGCTAGGGCGAATGAATCCTTTAGCAGTCAACTCTTGAAGTTGGCTTGCCAATTCTTGCATCTCAGCGGGTGCAAGACGATAAGGAGATTTAGCTACGGGGGAAGCACCAGGGACAAGATCAATACGGAACTCGACTTCACGAGCGGGAGGGATACCAGGAAGATCATCAGGAAAAACTTCAGGAAAATCACGCACAACAGGGATATCGCGAAGCTTCTTCTCTTCAGCAGGTTTGACCACATGGGCTAGAAATGCAATACACTTCTTCCGCATGAGTCTTTGGGCTTCGGCGCAAGACATAAGTTTAAGACCACTGGAGGGTTTTTCGCCGTAAATGTAAAGATCACCATTTTCTCGAGGTATGCGAATCAATTTCTTGGCGCAAATAACTTCGGCGCGATTATGCGAGAGCCAGTCCATACCAATAATAACATCAAAGCTTCCAAGAGGCATAGGGATGAGGTCGATCAGAAAATCGTTTTCGTTAAGGTTAAGCGTACAATCCTTAATCACTGAGTTAATTAAAATAATTTCACCATTAGCCAATTCAACTGAAAAATCTTCTTTTAAATCGTTGCGCGGTCGCGCAAGCTTCTGCTCGAAGGCGCGAGAGATAAAGCTTCGATCGGCGCCAGTATCAAAAAGTACAGAAGCATAAAATCCGTTAAGCAAAAATGTACCATTAACTACGTCATTATTCGCTTGCGCTTGGTGCGCGGTTATGTTAAAAGCTCGTCCACGCGTCACTTGGTTCGAAATCTGGTTCACCGGATTCGCTTGTGTGATTTGCACTTGCAGTCTCGGGCACGCGTTCCGGAAATGACTGGGATCACCGCAGTTAAAGCACGATCTGGGTCGTGGGTTTTGGTAGATTGATTGTGGGTTCTGCGGGTAGACTGGTGGTGTTGGCGAAATTGGATTGGCGGGAAGGACTCTACAGTTTTCAGCAGTGTGACCAGTACGGCCACATCGGTTACAAAGTCGACACGGGGTTTGGGTTGGGTGGTGAAATCTACAGGTTGGGCAAAAGGGATGGTTTCCTGTGTAAGGTTTCTTAGGAGGCGGGGCAGGGAGTGCTGGATTGGTTAGGGCATAGTTGTGAACTACAGGGGGAGTTGGGTAAGCTGACAGAGGGTTAGGCGCGTAAACTGGGGGTTGGTATGCGGGTTGCTGGACAATGGGCGGGTTGGTAAGCGCATAGGCCTTGCGCCTGCGCTTGAGGTTGTTACGGTTTGAGGGTTCAGGTTTGGTTTCTGCGGGTTCAGGGGCAGTTTTGGTGGGTTTGGTCTTCTCAGATCCCCGCAGGAACAGGGTTCCTGCTCTGACATGGTTGTCGCTGAGCACAGCGGCCAACTCAATGGCGTCAGAGAGGGTAACTGGGTTTCTGGCCCATACAGAATCTTGAATTTCCATGGGGAGACCCCCAAGGAATTTCTCGATTGCTCGGCGTGAAGGGGTAACAAGGTGAGGGACCAGTAAGCTTAGCTCGTGGAAGCGCGTCGCGTACTCGCGCGCTTCACCGCTGTATTGCTTCAAGTTCCAGAATTCTTCCTCCAGGCGCTTAATTTCGTTGGGAGGGCAGAATTCTCGCGTAAGAATTTCCTTGAATTCCTCCCATGTCATGCTAGAAGCAGCTTCTGCGCCACGCGCATGGGCTACTCCATTCCACCATGTAAGCGCTCTGGATTCCAGGACACTGGAAGCATATAGGGTTCGTCTTTCTGAGGGGCATTGGGTGTGAAGGAAAGTGTTTTCTATCTTCTCGAGCCACTGGAGCATCACGGTGGCTCCTTCAAGACCTGTGAACTTTGGAGGGTTACCCGCGTTAAAGGACTTAATGTTATAACTCGAGGTATTGGTATTGTTTTGGCTCAAAGCTTGGGCTATTGCGGCGGCCATTTCCTGGGAACGTTGCTGTCTACGCATGCGCGAGGCTTCTCTTCTCTGAAATCGGCGAGATAGCGGAGGCATTCTATAAAAGTTTTAATTTTAGTTAATATCTTGGTTTTATCGCAAAGTATAACTTTATAAAGCTTGGTTTCACGGAGTTAGATGCTATCAAAAGTTAAAGTAAAATAAATGACCCAAAATGCAGACTTAATAAAGGTAACAAATTCGAATCAAAAATCGACAATTCATGTATCACCATGACTTTCCGAATTCCCAATTTAAAATATACGAGTAAACGAGTATTGGAGATTGACGATTCATGTATCACCATGACTTTCCAATCTTCAATATAAAATATACAAGAAAATGAGTATTGGAGGTTGACAATTCATGTATCACCATGACTTTTCAAGTCTCCAACCTCAGAACATAATCGTAAATGGAAATTGAAAATCAACTATTCATGTATCACCATGACTTTTCGGATTTTCAATCCCAACAAACGAATATGTAAGTAAAATCAATAAAAATCGAAATTCACAAAAATCGAAATATCGCGGAATAAAACATAAAATCATATACTGCGCAAGTGCGAGCATATTCATAAATAACGAGTAATTAACAATAAGCGCGCAAACATGAGATTTCTCTCATGCGCGAGAAGGGACTCTTAGGTATTCTAGGCCGTTACGTCTAACCACCTATCCTAAAGTCAACGAGCTCTGATACCAACTGTAACATCCGGCCCCTCGCACCACCAATATTGTCCGCTCTGCCCACGAAGAGCTCACGGATTTGTTTTTGGTTGCCCAAAACGCGTTGGTGATTGAAGAGGCAAGACATTACTTATGAACCATTGATCTCTCTTGTCCACGGCCGATGTGTGATAGCCTAAGAGTGGGACGATGTTGTGTTTGCCAACGGTGTTACAGACAACCCCCTTTTGGACTCATCGTCCTCGATGAGGCGTGTCCCATCATCCCGAACGGCACAAGAGTGGCTCTGATACCAATCTGTAACACCCCGACCAAAGGCGGATTATACATCGGGGCGCCACATATTGTTTCATTACTCGTGACACTATTGGTGTCAATATTTATTAATTCACATTTTATCGCGCACGCGCAGCGGGGAAAATAAAGAACATAAATCAAACATAAATCAATATATTATAAATTATAACATTCAAACAACATTAACTTGTCTTGATACATTTTAATTCTAGGTCCAAAAGTAAAAACGTCCTACGTGTCCACAAGCTCCAAAACAGCTACTGCAAACCTGAACATGTGTTAAAATAAACGTCAAACACTTGCGTGTTGGTGAGAAATCAAGTTTAGTACAATACATAGATAACAATAAATCTGCGCGCAACATGTGTATGTCTGGTTTTCAACAAGGGTGTAATCTGATCGGGACCAACTCTAAGAGACAAGACTGCCAGTGCTCACAATTGAGCTCACAAACAAGACTAACTGTGCAAGTGTAACAAAAGAGAAAATCATAAACGATAGTTCTCCCGTGTTCATCTAATGGTACCATGAAAACTGCGGAATAGACCGTCAATACGGTTAATGATCCACACATACAAATAAACAGCCAAGTCTACGTCCTCAACACATGGGATACTGCGCGACTAAAGTTCATAAACAGTTTAAGACTCAAGTTTTGTATGAACACATGAACATCCCAAAGCATTTAAAATAAAAAGGGATTAGATACGAGATAACTCACTTGATAAACGATGCGGTGTAAGATAAAGCAAGAACCAACTTTAAACAAGCACAAGTTAACCTATAAATAAGATTATTGTTTTAACGATCGGTTTTAAGTCTTGATTACAAGTTAGCGTAATTAATAAGTAAATTATTATATAATATATATATATTACCGGAAAAGCAGGACAGAACAGGGAGGAAGACGGAGGCAGAGAGGAAGACGGCAGAGAGAGCAAGGAGCAAGAGAACAGGAGAGATTAAGTGTTTTGTGTGTGTAGTGTTAGGAAAAATAATGTTATTATTTATAGAGAAACCCTAGGAGACATAAATCCAGAAAAAAAGGGAAAAGATTCCAAGACAAACAGAACAAGACAAAACAAAAGATAACAAAAGATATCAAAAGATATGGCAGCTGCAGGGGGCAAGATAAAGCTGACAGCGAACAGTAAAAAGGCATGGGCAGGTCAGATAAAGGTACTGGTCAAGCATGGCAAAAGCAGATCTCAAAAGATAATGTCAGTCACTTTATCTGTCAACCAATGGGGTTGGTGCGCATGCTGCGCCGAAAGTAACTATTCAGACATAAAGCAGATTAGGTCAACAACACAAAAGATAAGACAACACAAAAGCAAACGGCTAGATTAAACAGAAGAAAAACTCAAAGGGGTTAAGCGCGGGAAGGCTGAGTGCGCGAGCGCGAAGGCTGGCACAACAATCCTTAGCGTACTGCGGGAAGAATCACAAATCCTTAGCGTGCTGCGTGAAGAACAAGAATTCTAAGCGCATCGCGGGAAGAACATACATTCTTAGCGCATTGCGGGAAGAACATGCATTCTTAGCGCGCTGCGAGAAGAGTTCTCTTCACGCATCGCAGGAACAAGATGTCTTCACGCAGGCTTCCTATGTAAGGAGTCTGGCGCGTGGAGCTGCAGACATCCTTAGGCGGGAAGAACCAAAGGACAAGCAAAGAGTTAGAAGAAAGAGGAAACAAGGCTTAAGGGCGGGACAGCGACAAGAGGGAA
Organism: Bidens hawaiensis; assembly: GCF_021521415.1. Classification (NCBI taxonomy): domain Eukaryota; kingdom Viridiplantae; phylum Streptophyta; class Magnoliopsida; order Asterales; family Asteraceae; genus Bidens; species Bidens hawaiensis. The sequence goes on along the minus strand of NW_027492852.1, from coordinate 318,303 downwards.
CAGAAGGCGGAAAGAGAGAAGAGGGATGGGACGGCGGAAAGAAAGAGAGAGAGAGGCGGGAAGGAAAATATATATATTATTATTAAAAGTAAAATATAAGTATAAATAAATATTAAATCATAAAAAAAGAGATCGGGTCAGAGAAACGGGTACCTGGGTCGGGTCGGATCAGGGCAGATGTCACAGTGAGCAACTGAACCAACTGAAGCAGGCGCAGACGCCTGGGTCATCGCCTCAGGTAGGTTGACCAAACCTACCATCATGGGTCCGGAGGCGCTCCTCCCCGCTCCACCCTGGAATGCGGTAGCATCCACGCCTGCACAAAGAAGATACAAGTATAAAGGCGGAAAGATATGAAGTTAAAAAGTAAAGAAAGTTTGTACCTACGGGTTTTCTTGAGCCTAAAGGTGCGAACAGTCGGGGACGAACCCGATGGAGCCGGCCTCTTCATGCCGCTCACCGTCGTCGTCCTGGGCTGCTCGGAGGTGACAGTCGTCTCAGCCTCCGGAGCAGTGGTCTTATTACCACCTGGGTTCCCCGCCGCCTCCTCGCTCTCGGTCTCCGAATTTGACCGGTTCCCCGGATCGGCAGTGGAGGCAACCTTCGCCTTCCCCTTCCCGCCGGCAACCTTCTTTTTCCGTACCAACGAAGGACCATCTGCGGATTCCTCATCGGAAGATGACAAGATTAGAGGAATTCCAGCAGAGGTTTCAGCATTGAGAGGTCGAGGGTTGAATAACTCCTTACCTGGCCGCATGGCGCTCAGAATGGGGTGGCCTGGCGGGTAGACCTCCACAAACCGATCCCTCTTTTGCTCCAGGATGGGCAACTCGTTCTCATCAAGAGCACGAGTACCCATCCGAGCGGGACCATCAGCCTCCCGCGGATGCAGGAGCGACTGCAAGTCATTCCCCTCTGAAATAAAAAAAAAAGAAACAGTTAGAAGAAAAACCTATATCAACAAAGAAGACAGAGCATACCGTAAGGGACAGAGTTCAAACCGTATTCGAGGACGATGGGAATCTGGGACGCCTCCTTCCACACCCGGCTCATCCCAAGCATCACCATCCCAGACTCCGCAAAGCGGTACACCGGAGTCTGGATCCGGGAGATCTTGGCGAACCACTCCGCTTCCTGGTGGTTGAGGGCGTGAAGGGCGGGAAGTGCTCTCCCATTCTTAAACGTCATCGCAAGGGGGACGACGCGAGCGGAGATAAAGAAAAACTCCCGCTTCCACGACCGAAGACTGCGCTCGGTAGCGCAGATCTTCAACCCTTTGATCCGATTGACCAAGGTGTACCACCCCTGGATACACCTCCAGGAGTAGAAGGTCATCAACCGATCTACGTGGGGCTCCACGCCCAGAATGAGGCACACCCACTCAAAGTGGCGAATCTTGGCGATCGCCATCGGGTGTACCTCCGTCAAATGCACCCCGTGCCTCTCCAAGACACGGTATACAAACTTCGTCAATGGGAACCTGAGATTCCCATAAACGAAGAATGCAGCGTACACCCCTATCTTGCCCTTGGGGGCATCGTACACCGTCTGGTGTGGCCCCGGAAACTCAGGCTCGAACGACTCGAGCATGAACTTCCGGACGATGTACTGAAAAAGTTCGGCCGGAAGAGCACAGTGGCACTCGCCAGCAGTGCTCTTGTCGTCATTTTTGGACGTCGACGTCGGGTTCTCGACAAACAACTCCGACTCCTCGGCAGTGGCCTCAAACTCACGGGTAGAAGACATGTTTCGGATAAACAGAAAAGCGATTTCAGAAGAATGCTCGACGAAATAGTGAGTATTCGCCGGAAATCGTTTAGAAGATGAAGAGAGAAGTGAAAGTGTGGATTACAAAGGACCCTCTCCCCCTTTATATACTCATCGCAATTAATGCGATGAATTTAATGCGGAAGAGAGAGAAATCGCAGGTGCAATGAAACTATGACACGTGGCAAAGTGCAAGCTGTCAACAGCTGTTGAAAGGACGCGTGCCATTAATTTCGTGGCCACGCGCCCGAAAAATCGCGCCCACGCGCCTGAAAAAGCGCCTGAAATGACCATATACCGTCACGTTCGCCATAACTTCCTGCACGTCCTGACACTGTCAGAAGAAACCGTCGGATGACGTTTCAACAGTTTGGACTGTTCTTATCTTTTCACCAACTCTTCGAATTTCAAAAAGATTCAAAATTAAGCGGGAAAATACCCCTTACCTTGGCAACCAAGAAACTATAAGACAGGTGCGAGTACAGTGTTAAGGCAAAACCCTTCACATAACTTAGCACCTGAAGGGAATTGAAGCCAAGAACACCTCGGCAACCAAGTAACCATAAGACGGGTGCGAGCACAATGTCAAGGCAAAACCATTCACATACTTAGCACCGCAGGGAATTGAAGCCAGGAATACCTTGGAAGTAAACTATAAGACGAGTGCGGGTACAGTGTCAAGGCAAAACCCTTCACATACCTAGCACTCCGCAGGGAATTGAAACCAAGAAGGATCTTCTGGGCAGTGCTTGCGGAAACGGGAATAACATCCCCGCATATCGGGAACGTCGAGAACTAGATTGTTTGAACCTCCAAGATGGAATTGGTTGTTTAAACATAATTGATCACTATGTTCAAAACTACCAAAACCTCATGGAGAATCTACACAAGTGGAACTCAACGCTCCTGACTTGCGAGGAGGTTACAGACCTACCCGCATCACGCCCAAAGATCAAGCAGAAAAGTCGGGAATTTCTGCACGTGACATTAGGACTTCAGCGGGAAGATTCCCCATGGAAAACCTTAAAACTAAACCCTTTTCAAAACCCCTTGCTTAAGTCCAAAAGTTCACCTCACTTATTAACAATTCATGAGAAGAACATTGGACTGGGGGGACTTGAAGAGGTAGGTCCCAGCAGAGCCCAGTTGGACCCGCAAGACTCACCTTGAAAAGGGACGTTAGCGCAGTTGAACCCGCAAGACTCCTTAACGGACGTCTGCGCGGTTGAACCCGCAAGACTTAACTTAAAGGGACGTCTGCGCAGAGACCAACTGGACCCACCATGCTCAGAGACGTGACGTCCTTACGCGCAGTACGCAAGCTGTTCCCGCAGGAAAAGCCTCCCAATGGTGTACTCTGCCTGTTCCCGCAGCTGCGGATACAAGCCATCAGGGAAGGCTACCTGCGCAGCAAAGCTACACGCACAAGGCACTTAACTCTCATAATAATTCAGTAGTCACCTGAAGAAGGAATGAGCAAAGCCGGGAACTCTCCCGCACAAAGCCGGGAGAACTCCCGCCCAAATGAGCCAGTCCGTACGATACTGTAGGATCTTTTGTACTGTACCTGACGAGGTATGGACAAAAGATCTGACCAAAGATACGACAGCTCACTGACAACAGTATGACAAGCAGCACGCTCTTGTACTGTATGTCACTATTAGCCGCTGCCTACTCACCAACCTGTCGGAGAACGTGCATAGCCTGCAGTTGGTGGAACAGGAATAGTACACAGCCAGCGTGATCACTATCAGCCGCTGCCTACCCACCAACTACCAGCATGGCATGTGCGTAGCCCACAATTGGCAGAACAGGAACACTATTTAGCCGGCTGTACCTTCTTGGAAACCTACCTTCGGCTATAAATACTCCAACACCTTGGAATGGTAGGATCATCTTATCTTATCTTATATCATATACCTGATATCTGCTCTAGTCATTCTCTTAATATACACTTATATTCAAGAGCAATCTAGTCTGATTCTCACGCCGGAGGGTGGTCACAAGGAGGTACCCCCCCTTCTCAGTGACGAGCTCACGGTGTCTGTTTTGCAGGTTATCAGAAGAACCATCTTTGCCGGATCTAACCCCTCGTGGGAAACATCTATTTAACCCCCAGATTATCCGTAATCTGCCCGGGGTCGAGTAGTGTTTCTTCAGAGGTTGATGTGCTACTACTATATACATGTGCATCAGATATTAGTGTAACACTCAATCAGACCGATAAAGTTAGATGTACATAGGTAATTACGTACTATTACAAATTTGTACATTGCAATCCGGTTTGTTTTGATGCAAAATACCCTTTAACCCAAATTAGTTCAATTAAGCGTGTATTTTTTTTAACCGTAAAATAACAGTCCTAAATATTCTTATAAACCCATCTATCACTTTCAGTTATATCTTTAATAAGAACGTGTACACCATAATATGTCCCATATTCGATTACCATTTTCTATGATAAGGGCCAAATAGGTGTGGCCATCAGACCATATATGTTCGGTTTCATTTCTTGGGTGTTTCCTTATTTTGTTGTGTTTGGTTCTAAAGACTCCAAAAGTCGTTTATTATCTATCCATCCTATGGTTGTCACTCTTAAAACTATAAACGGATCCTTAACTAACAAGTCACGGATCAGTGTTTTTAAAATTTACCTATTTAAACACGTCAAATCCTTCATGGTATTTTTCTTACCCATGAATACGTATCACATGTTACAAGACTACTCTAAAGGATTTATCACTGCCCTGCTGACTGATAAAATTAAGTAAAAGTTAGCTTGTGTTAGACCATCAACGGGTTTAAGTAAGGATATCACTACTAGAAGATGAGTCATTTTCTTATGGTATTTTTGTTGAAAATTTATTGGAAAACCTATTTTCTAACTAATTTTCTACAAAAAGCTGCATGGAAAAATACATATCGGAAAAATCATTTTTAATCTTTTTTTCCAACATCTTTTTCTACAAAACTATGTCGCAAAGTTTCTATAATTTTCCAACAAAACCTATTTTATTTATTTATTTATTTTTCAAACTTGCTACAACTTTTGAACAAAATTAAAATACTATAGATAACACAAATAATTATCTTTATAATGTTTTCCAACACTTTTCCAACGAAAAAAACAAACATAATTGATAAATGTATTTTTGTTAGAATTTTGTTGGAGAGTTAGTAACAATTTTCCATAGAAAAATCGTATTGTTACTAATGCGATGCTATATTAAAAGCAGTGCTAGTTTTTTATTTTTTATTTTTTTTAAATTCGTTTGGAATTTTTTAGAGTTACATGTCATAGGAAATTTATAGAAAATTTTCGTAGAAAAATGAAATTTATAGAAAATTTTCGTAGAAAAATGAGATGTTTTTTTAGTAGTAACGTGACCCCTCTATTCACCATGACTTGTGACCACTTGGCTAATTGTATTTTAACGAATGTGACAAAAGTCCTATAGCCTATAAGCCATATGTGACAAAATTTTGATAAAAATTGTTTAATTTTCTAAAATATGATAAATTTTTTCCAATAAAAGGGAATAGGTAAAACATTTATTGCGTATAGTACAAGTGGTTAGTTACTAAGGTGTCACGAGTCCGTTTTAAAAAACATCACTTTCATTAAATATCACATGACTTTATGACTTTATAGTAGTACTAGTTTGAAACTTTCTTATGTCCAACATCTTATGATTTATGATTTAGCATCAAATGATACATATTAAATAAATAAATTTATGTATGCTTCGGCAAAAAAAGTAAATGAACGAATATGAATAAAAGTTTTTGTTCGTTTAATTACAAAAAGAACATTAACACATGTTTCGTTCGTTTATTTACGTCTATGAACTTTCGTTTGTGCTCCTTTTTATATGTTTGTTTATTTACGTTCATTTACCCCATTTAACTATGCAGTTTTATTATTATTATTATTATTATTATTATTATTATTATTATTGTTTATTTGTTTATTTATTTATATATATATATAGTTAAATGTTTTTTGTACTCGGTAGGCCTATAATTTCACAAAAGGACCTATTTTTTTTTTAAATAATTAAACTTGCATTACGCATTTATTGTTCGTTCATGCTCATTGATAGTTATTTCACAAAAGGACCTATTTTTTTTAAATAATTAAACTTGCATTACGCATTTATTGTTCGTTCATGCTCATTGATAGTTGTTATTTATGTTTGTTTATATTCATTTACAACGATAACGAATAAACTTAAACAAATATAAGCATTCTCTTTTTTTAACGAACAAACATGAACCAGAAAATCCATTCATTTAAATGTTTGTGCTCCTTTGAACGAATAAAAGCGTGACCTTGTTCGTGTTCATTCGATTCTTTTACGCAAATTTGGAATGTCACACTTAATTTTATTTTTGTTGAACACACTGCAGGTTATGGCAAATGATAACTTGACAGTGTTAAATGCACTTGATGTAGCCAAGACTCAATGGTACCATTTTACGGCGATCGTAATCGCTGGTATGGGGTTCTTTACCGATGCCTACGATCTCTTCTGCATCTCGTTGGTCACGAAATTGCTAGGCCGAATTTACTACCACGACTTCGGTGATGAGAAACCTGGGTCGCTGCCTCCTAACGTGTCGGCCACGGTCAATGGGGTCGCCTTTTGTGGCACCCTGGCGGGTCAACTCTTTTTCGGGTGGCTCGGTGACAAAATGGGCCGAAAACGAGTTTATGGAATGACACTTATGCTAATGGTTATTTGTTCGATCGCGTCCGGGCTTTCGTTTAGTAACGAGCCCACCGCGGTTATGGCGACCCTTTGTTTTTTTCGGTTTTGGCTCGGGTTTGGGATTGGTGGAGATTACCCGCTTTCCGCTACGATCATGTCGGAATACGCGAATAAGAAAACCCGAGGCGCGTTTATTGCCGCAGTGTTTGCGATGCAAGGGTTCGGGATTTTGACGGGCGGGATGGTGGCGTGTATTGTGTCCGCCGCGTTTAAAGCGAAGTATCCGGCTCCGGCTTATGAGGTTGACCCGTTGGGATCCACGGTCCCGCAAGCGGATTATGTGTGGCGGATTATTTTAATGTTCGGGTCGATACCGGCTTTAATGACTTATTATTGGCGGATGAAGATGCCAGAAACGGCTCGGTACACGGCTTTAGTGGCTAAAAACGCAAAACAAGCGGCGGCTGACATGTCGAAAGTTTTACAAGTCGAGCTCGAGCCCGAACAAGAAAAAGTGGTCGAAAAACAACAAAACGCGTTTGGGCTTTTTTCGAAACAGTTTTTGAAACGACACGGGCTACACTTGCTCGGGACGACTAGCACGTGGTTTTTGCTCGATATCGCGTTCTATAGCCAAAACTTGTTCCAAAAGGACATATTTAGCGCGATCGGGTGGATCCCAGCCGCAAAGACAATGAACGCGATCCAAGAGGTTTTTAAAATCTCGAGAGCTCAAACGCTAATCGCGCTTTGTAGCACGGTCCCGGGTATTGGTTCACCGTGTTCTTCATCGATAGAATCGGGCGGTTCACGATCCAGCTAATGGGTTTTTTTTTTATGACGGTTTTCATGTTTGCACTCGCGATACCTTACCGTCATTGGACACAAAAGGAGAACCGAATCGGGTTTGTTGTAATGTACGCGTTAACGTTCTTTTTCGCAAATTTCGGGCCCAACGCGACCACATTTGTGGTCCCAGCCGAGATATTTCCCGCGAGGCTTCGGTCAACGTGCCACGGGATTTCGGCTGCCTCGGGTAAGGCGGGGGCAATAATTGGCGCGTTCGGGTTCTTGTATGCCGCGCAAAGCCAAGACAAAAGTAAGACGGATAAAGGTTACCCGCCTGGGATTGGGGTCAAGAACTCGCTTATTGTGCTCGGGGTCGTGAATTGTCTCGGGATGTTGTTTACGTTTTTGGTGCCCGAGTCAAATGGTAAGTCATTGGAGGAAACCTCGAGGGAAAATGAAGACGAGGATGAGGAAGTAGTTGAAAATAGAACAGTGACGGTTTAAAATAAAAGGGAGAATTTCATATATATCTCTCGGTAGTCAGTATAGTGCGTTTTTTAGTAGTTAAGTGTTATTATAACGCTAAGAGGTCGATAACGAGACTGTGACCGAGTACACGAACCCTAGACCGCAACATAACAACGGTGGATTTTGTGTCGGAAATACGTTATTTAGGATAAACAAGCTGTCGTACTATTTTTCCTTGTAACAAACAAGCCAAGAGTCGGTATATGTTTCTTTTGGTTTGCTTATTATAACTTTGGTTTTAATTAAAAATCTATTATCAGGTAGAATTTATTTATAATTAGTTTGAGATCTGTGTATTACACAGAAAATTTATAAAAATTATAATATTTAAACATTAAGTAAAATACAATCAATAACACATAACACAATTATCATATATTATTAATACAATTACAACTTATATTAAAATTACAAGAATTACAAAACAAACATTACACAACTATTTTACAAATAAGAAAAAATTTCCTTGTACACTACATTTGTGGTTGTATTGGTCAGATTGCCTTGCTTATCAAGAATCAGAATCTTTAGCCCACACCTGCTTGTAACTCTTGACAAGGCGGCATATAAATGTCCATGTGAGAACACGGGTTCTTTCAAGTGCAAATCAATCCTAGATAATGATTAACATTGGCTTTTGTTTATGGTCATCGCAAAACATACTGCAATGGGAAGCTGTAGTCTTTGAAACTTATATGCTATTTTATTGTCTGTTGGAGTCAGTGGTGATCTATGGATCAAAACTCTATGTCTAATGTTAGTTCCAGAAATAATTTTTGCTTCAACTACACGAGTACCTAAAGATATAATTTGTAGTCAAGTGCCGTTACATAAGCATTCTTTCTGGTTAAGATTTCTAAAGAGCATAATAGGAACACCGGTTTGAACCCGATATTACAAAACCGGTTTGTAGTTATAAACCATCGGGTTAGGACCGGTTTGGAGTTTTTTTTAGCTAAAAGCAGTTTGAACCCGATATTTTGGAACTGGTTAGACATAAACAGGTTTCATCCAGTTTAAAACCCGTTTGTAGCTCAAAACTAATTTATAGCTAGGGGTGCAAACGAGCCGAGCAGAGCCGAGCCCGAGCTCGACTAGGCTCGAGCTCGGCTCGTTTAACTTGTACAGGGCTCGAGCTCGAGCTCGGCTCGTTTCGAGCTCTATTTTCAAAGCTCGAGCTCGGCTCGTGAGTAGAATTTCAAGCTCGGGCTCCGCTCGTTTACTATATATCAATTACTTTTTTATATAATTATAATAATTTTTATATATTTTTTCTATTATAAATTTATGCATAAAATAATATATATTATTTAGTTATTTTTAATTATTTTTTTATAACATTATATATATTAATTAATAATTATTAAATATATTTTTTTAAAAATTATATAAATGGCAAGCTCGTTTAGGCTCGCGAGCCGACTCGAGCTCGATAAGTGAAGCTTGGGCTCGGGCTGGTTTATTAAACGAGCTTACTTTTAGGCTTGAGCTCGGGTTCGGGCTCGATTAAGCTCGGCTCGATCGAGCTTTTTAACGAGCCGATCTCGAGTAGCTCACGAGCAGCTCGGCTCGTTTGCACCCCTATTTATAGCTCACATATCATATTCATTTATAGCTCATTAACCATGCCATGTAATGCCCCATTGAAAAATCAATTTATTGTAAAGGAAAATATGATTGTAATTATAATAATGATATTAACAATTGCTTATGATACAATAGGAAAGATATTTTGGAACCGGTTAGTCAAAAATAGGTTTAAGCCGGTTTAAACCCGTCTGTCTATATATGTCAGTTTCAAAACTATTTTATAGCTCACATATCATATCCATTTTTAGCTCATTAACCATTCCATGTAATGCCCGATTGAAGTTTGGAAATCAATTTATTTCAATTTATTGTAAAGAAAAATAGGAAATATCAATTGGAAATCAATATATGGTAATTAGTTCCAACCATAATGGAGTATCAATACATAGATACCAACACTGATCGGATAATATCAATTGACGTAAGTGTTGGTTGACGTACGTGAAGACCCAAATCTATTGGTAGTATATGGTAGGTAAAAGATTCTTGGTAATGCTTTGGTTGACAGTTTCTTAAGGTTATAAAAAAGATGATGATATATACAATCTGTCAAAACTTCTTTATAAAATATAGGCCTTTAAAGTGTAAAGAACCGGACGTTCAATGAACTGTTCGGGTTTAAACTGAAAACCGGTTTGTGCACCTCTAGTAACAAATATGTCAACTACTATTTTAAAAAGAAAGCGGTAAATAGCAAATGTTGTTTAATAATTTATTGTTGTTGCCTAATAAAGGAAAATAACTTAAAAAAGAAAAGTGACATACCTTTACACTAAATGTGTTAACGGACGCACCAACAGTAATGAAATCGGATTCTTGATGCTATTGAATGAATTAAACAAGCAAATTTAAGTAAGACTAAACAAATCAAAATATCAATTGATTTGAAATTGGAAATAATTCTTCATTAAAAAGTGTTGATTGGCCATAAAAAGTTTAAAATATCAATTGAAAAAGTGTTTGTTCACCATTCTTTTAGGCAATTAGCAAACCAAGGACAGGATAATAATAAGCTATTGACGAAAATAAAAGATCATTTCTTTTGAAAATTAAAGTTGAAATCCAATTAGTGAAAAATAATTGAATAGAAAAAATTCCAAAAAGTTAAATCCCCATATAAAAAATTCTAAGCAGAACAAATCTAGATTTTAATTAAAACAGATAAACTTTATTTTAAAATATCAACATTTTTATTCGTTAGTATTGCTTTGACTTTTGAACAGTTATTAAGTCAAATTCAATACTTATAAGTTACAATCTTAAAAGTTAATACAATATAATTGCTAATATATTAAATGCATAATTAAATAAATTGATTTATCTAGTTGATATGGGTTAGAAAAAGGAGGGAGTCATGAGAGAATGACAAGTGATAAAATATGGTATTCTTTATTAGAGTAGTAAGATCATATATGTAGGTTACCATATAGTGATTTTTAAACCTGGATGTTCGATTAAAATTCAAAATTGATTCTTAGCCATCCGATAAGAATTAAAGCACTTGTGGCTTTCCATCACTTGTAGCATTAAATTTGGTTGTTTGATGAGTGACTCGTAGGGAAGCCGTTAAGCGAGTTAAAAGATATAAATGCATTGGCTTAACCAACTTAATTTCATGGAATTAGTTGACTATGGTTACTCATATGTTTGCAGGTAGAAGGAGGTAGAGGATGAAATTACGAGAACGTGGGCGAAAACGGCAAAGAAAACGGAGTTGAAACGAGAAAGATATGAAAAAAACAAAAAAATGAACAAAGCTCCACCGTCAACCCAACTCTAATCAGACAGTTTTCACCGTACCGTGGCCATTCTATGCACCGTGGTGGACCGTGGCCCACGGTCTGGACCGTGTACCACGGTCCGGGGGGTAAGGTCACGTGACTGCCTTGTTATTAGGCCGTTTTGGGGTGCCTTTTCACCTACTTGTTCACCTTGGCCGGCCTAGAGGCGATTTTGGAGAACAAAAACATCATTTTGGGTCTTGTATTGTTTTGTTTTATGTCTTGGATGGTGGTAAACAAATTACTTGATGCAAGGATGACCTCCCGAGCCATGAGTGGCTAGTTACTTCGGTATTCCTCTCGGGATGTAAGGTTATTTGTTAAACACTTTTGTTTCTTGTTCTTGAACTTGGATTGATTATCTAAATGCTATGTTAGTATGATCTTGTGTTTGTGTGATGGTTGTAGCTTGTCCATATTGTTTCTATCTAGTTTTAGCCATATGTTCTTGATGTCGTTGGCAATCGAGATTTAGTGGAAAGAACTAGGGAGAATAGTATTGATTGATTGACTAAGTGGCAACCTCGCATTCTAGGAATCCGAGTACTTAGTTCTTGATTAATCACAACGATTGCATATACACAAAACCGAGATATTACGGTTTATCCATTGAACGTTAATAAAAGTGTTGAGTAATAACCTGAACCCCGAGTGGAATGCTTGGTTAATTTATCGTTTACAACTTTCGTGTTAGTTTATTTTAGTTATAAAATCAAATCAAAACCAACTTGGAAATTACTTTTTCGTCATTTATATTTATATTAGTTTAATCGTTAAGTTACTTGTTAACACATTTTCCACAAACTCCTCGTGTTCGATACCCACTTACCACTATCTTTAGTAGTATTTGGTTTAAGTTTGAGTGAGCCTTCGACTTCACGTCACTGTTGTAATTGAAAAGTATTGTTATCAGTACAGGTTGAGTTCATTGAGGCGTGAGTTGTCATGGCTTTGTGCTTTAGATTGATTGGGTAATTGATTCAACTAATGACATTGTGATGTCCAACCAGGTTGACTAACCAAACTATCTATTAGCTGAATAAACAGTGATGTTTAGTTAATATCAAGTATGTTTTTGTAATATTACATAACAAAATTTGTGGTCTTTTGGTTAGGTTAATAGTACTTGAAGCAAGGCGTGATACTTTTGGCAGAGTCGTTAATAATACATGGATTGTGAAGCGAAGGGCAATCAATCAGATTCTCACATCAAATAAACTATTATATTTCACCAGGTTGTAACATGATAAACTCAAGTCAAGTATGGAGCTTTTGCAACACGCACAAAGGTAAATTATCAGCAAAAATTTCTTTGCATTTTTGTTACTTTTATTTTAATTTTTGGTAAAGTGTGTATATGTTTGTGTATGTCTGTTTGGGTTTTAGGCTATGGAGAAGACCTTGATTCCTTGAGTGTGAAAGAGCTTCAGTATTTGGAGCATCGACTTAAACATATATAATTATATATATTAGGTTTAGAAAGGTATAAATGTCTACACTTTAAAATAATGAGGAGGATTCTAATAATCCTAACTTTGACTCATTGGCCGGCGGCTAATCCCAACTTAAAAAATAATTTTCGACAGCCCCAACTTTTAACCTATTTTTCTCCACCGAGCCTTTTGCTAAAACGGGAGCTGAAATTGGTGGTCCTATTCAGTTGTAAGTGATCTTCAATAACGTTTAAATAGTGAAAAATGAAAAATGTACGTTTAAGCTTAGTAAAATAATGATATTACTTGTCTATTGAGCCCGACTTCATGAAACGCTCCACACATTTTTGCGTTTCTTAAACAACTACTGTTTTTTTGCTTTTCTTAAACAAATATTGTTTTGTTTAGAATGCAAAGAAAAATTACTTCTCATTCTGACATTAAAATAGTGATATTATTTATCTATTGAGATCATTGAAAGTCTCTTTAAGATGAACCTTATTAGAAAGGTCTATTGTTTTTTTTTTGTTTGATAGAATCGCTTCTTTTTAAAATGAAAAAATTTATTAAATAATTCAAATTGCTTGTTTTTCACAAAATGTGAATCCATGCTCTCGAGAGTAGAGATGGGCAAAAAAAACCGGTTGGTGAACCGGTTCAACGGTTTAAACCGAAAACCGGTTTTTACAAAAACCGGTTATTTAAAAACCGGTTTGACCGGTTTAGTAACCGCCGGTTCGTATATCGGTTACAAGTTCTAGAGAAAAAACCGGTTACTGAACCGGTTATGGAAAAAACCGGTTAATTTTAAAACCGGTTATTATGAAAAACCGGTTATTTAAAAAAAAACCGGTTAATTAAAAAAACCGGTTATTAACCGGTTCTAACCGGTTTCTAAACCGGTCCTAACCGGTTAGACCGGTCCGAGTTTTGCACCAAAAAAACCGGTTAATAAACCGGTCCGGTTATTTAAAAACCGGTTTTTTTCCAGGCCAAGAAAAACCGGTCCGGTTATTAACCGAACCGGTTTTTTTAAAAAAACCGATTTGTGCACCTCTACTCGAGAGTCCCGATGGGTCTGTATTCAACCCTGTTGAGATGTAAAATTGTACTACTTGACTTATACAATTGGATAAAACTGGAGGCCCTGTTCTAAATTTGTACTACTTGATCGGACTTTTCAAATACAGAATGACAGGCTTGCAAAGACTACACGGATTGCAGCAGATATACCCACAACAATTTTTCAAGTGGATTTATGAGGTTTTTCTTCATGTTTTGAAGTTTTAGTTTGGGTAACATGAAAAGGCTCATGTTTGAGGGCTCTACACACGAGATTAGTCCCAAAAGGTTTGTGCTGATAATTATTATTATTAATTGTTAATTATTATTATTATTATTATTATTATTATTATTATTATTATTAAAAAGTCCCAACTTTATGTTTTATGTAGGTTCCAATGCAGAAGGACTTGATTTTACTAGGCCCGATCCGTCTATGTATACAAATGGTCGGACCATGGGTAAACAAGAAATGTGTTCAATTCATCCAGGTTGTCGTCAACTGAATAATGGCAAATTGACCAGCAGTCTTTTGACACAAATATCCACTCTTGCATTCTCAAATAGGCGTATAAAATTCAATGCGATGATCCAATGGATGAAAACTTGAAGCCCTTGTGAGCTGGAAGCTTCACAAGGTAGTTTAGTTGGAATATATTGTTTTTGTTTTTCGTTTTCACTGTTGGTTGTTTATAGTTTTAAGTTGGAGAGGTAATGGTCAAACATGACTTGATTGATGTCATGATTGAGATTTTGGCATATTTTTTTGTTTTCATTCATGAGCCTTTTAATTCTTACTGTCATTCGGTCGAAATAAACAGGTCGTTTTATAAAAAGTGTAAACTTAGTTCAGGTTTTAATGAGTTGTTTTAAAAAAGTCTCAACTTGGTTTAGTTTAAAATGAGCTCTAACCAAAATTGTAGTACTGAATTATGCCTATTCACAGTACTGAATTGATTTGGTCGTCACATTTCCGCGTTAATATTTCTGTCCACCGGACGGGTAAAGTACTAGTTAATCATGATACATTAGTTATAATTTATCATGTATATAAAATTATTATAATTATTGGCATGATAAACATGCTTTCTTATTAATAAATAATGATAAGGAGTTATGGGTATTGGTTGTTATTTTTCAATTTTATTTTTTTAAACCGCCAATTTTATTAGAAACGGCATAATTCAATCAACGAGCAAGAAGCTCATCAACCAAACATCACACCAAACTTACAAATACGCGGATTTAACGCACAGCCGCACACCCAAGTTTCCCAATCTAACACATTTGTATTTCATTCAATGATAACTACATAGCAAACTGCTTTATATCCTACTTGAGTTTGATGATTGAGATTCTTTTGTTATTTAAGATGGCTTCGTTTCTCGTCTTTCAAATACACCAACAAGCCGTGAGTTTTGCTTTTTGTTATTTAGCCCTGCTTGTGGTGCGCACATATGATGTATATGTGTGAACCCTCGGGTGGGCAAAAGTGAAATTGCACTAATTTTGACGTTATTTTACTAATCTCGTGAAAATAACGTTAAAAGTGACGGACGGTTAATCAGGCATCATGTAGTGGCGTTGATAGCCGAAAGACAAGGGTACATGCACCGATCAGCCGGTGTCCCGATGATTGAGTGCTATGTGCCTTATGTCCAAGGCTTGATGCAAAACTACTATCGAGCCGGGGGTCTCACCGAAAGCAGCCTCTCTATCCTTATAGGGTAGAGGTAAGGCTGTCTACATCTTACCCTCCTCAGACCCTATCATAGCTTTGCTATTGGTGGGATATACTGAGTACGATGATGATGATGATGATTATGACATGAAGGGCATTGTTTAATCTCATCAACCACTCTCCTATATAAAGCGTCGGATGTAGCAATTCGGCCCATCTCCGCTTCCCGTGCAAATAAATTCACCTTAAGCGACACCCATCTATTTCAATCCATGACAACTTGAATCAGAAATGGAACTAGGTTGACACCACTTATGACATCATTTTGCGGCCAATTCCCCATCCTCACCCAGAGCCCAGGTCCAACGATTTCTAGTATCACCCAACACAGTTCCCGACAGTAGGTCAAGACACGTCCTGAATTCATCCAGCTCCTTATGTGAGGCTGGTTCCGTGATCCAGCTTTGAACGCAACTGTTAACAGATGATCCCTCGTGCCTATTCAATATAAACTATATTATTTACGTCATTTTAAATGTTTATAAATTAATTAAAAAATATCCAATATATTCTATGCTTTTAGGTAAACCTAATGTTAGGTTACATCATTGATCATGCATTATATTTGACAAAGCTCATGCGTTGTTTTAAATTATTGATACCATAATCGATTATCAAGATGAGACTTTGAAAATTTTCCATTGGTTCTCTCTTGACTATTTTAAAATTTTTAAAACGTCTTAAACATCACTCTAATCTACTCAACGGTCCACCACAAGACTCGAACCCTCAATTTTTAAGGGAAATAACACTGTTTAGCACACCAACATACGATTTGGCTAGATGCCAGTTGGTTACTTGTTATGTTAATATTAAAAAAATTTTTTAGATATTTCTTAATTCTCTTATTATTTTATGTTTTTTTATTATATAACTAGCTTTAGAACCCGTGTAATGCACGGAATACTTAAAAGAAATACAATTAAAATATACACGTTAAATAACTAATTGTTTTTTTAAACCTATATTTATCAAATTAAATGGTTTTATAAGTTGAAATTATATTTTCTAATGGTCAATTCATATGAATACGTGGTGCATTCTTACACAATTTCATCATAATCATGAAAACGAAAAAGATGCGTATGGTGATTTTATAAGTTTTAGTATTTTTTAATGAAATAGTTAATTCTAACAAAAGATGATAAAATGTTTCATTATAAATGACATAATAATAGCATCATATATAAAATTAAAGTTCTCAGTTGTACCCGAAACCCAACCTGAGAAAACCCGTAACCGAACCCAAACTAACTCGACCCGAAAACCCCGAACCCGCGAAAAGACTAACCCCAGCCGAAGTAATTCAGGGTGGTTCTTGGGTCTGATTTATGGGTTTCGGTCAACCCGAAAAACCCAAATAAACTTTAAGTTTTAAGCCAAATATATTTTTAGGTATAATATGCTAAGCCTTAGCCACTAAAGTTATCAAAATCTGGCTTTAATCGACTATTGTCATTCTACCTATTATAGATCGAATGCTTGTTATTAATATATAATTTACGTTTATGACTAATGGTAACCGTAATTGAACAACCAAAACACAATTGACTGAAGACAATTATGGTTGAAGTTTGTTTTACTCTTCTTTTGAATTTTTTTTATCAACTTATATTGCTTTATTATTTGGTCATATACGTTGCGAGCAAAAAAGGATATGTGTTTTCAATTTTAGCATCGTAGTCTTTAAATTAAAATTTATTTTCTAAGATACTCGAAACCCGATTAACCCAACTCGGAAAAGCCGAACTCGAATTACCTGTGAGATATTTAGGTAGAGTTTTGGGCCAAGATTTAAAACTTTGAAACCCGAAGAACCAGACCCGAAAAACTCAAAACTTGAAAAACAAACCCGTAGAACACCCCTATTAATAAAATTAGCATGAATAAAGCATTTTTTGTATTACAGTTTCAAAAGAAATTAATGACAACCCCATGGATCCATGGAGGTTGAATGAATATATGAGAATAATTTTTGTATTCATAATTTATTCTTGTTTTTATTATCTTAAACTTATAAATATCATTTATTGAATTTTTACAACGTTCATTTCTTACACTCAAAAGTGTATTTAAATTGATTTAATTAAAAAGTATAGATCTTTTATTTCATTAAAGAAATAAATATTTGACTAAATTGACATAAATATTTGCATATTTTTAATCCCTATAATTTAGATAATTAGTTATTTGATTAAAAAATTGATTGATATGCTTTGATTCCACTACCATAAATGTGTTTTCATTAAAAATAGAAGAAAATTTTGAGCGGGAATTTTTGGTGAGAAATTAATCTTCAAGTGACACGTGTCTATCATTACTTTACTTTATTAAAATAGGTAGATTAATAAAAAAAATTTAATTTATTTGATTTTATAAATTTATGTTCTTTAATTTTTTTTTGAATGACGGCATTATATTAACAAAGGCGAACTAGCAACTACTAGTCCCCAACAACAAAACAAAAGCTTACATATTTAGCATATCAAATTTACACCAACTATTCCAATCGACTACAATTTTCTTCGATCTAGAGACTACCTAAAGGTAACTTTGTATTTTTATGTTTTCCACAATTTGAGTAGGGCAAGTGTTAACTCTATTAAAGATCTTGTCGTTCCTTGCTCTCCAAATACACCAAAGTGTGACTCGGAAAACGGCTTGAATTAACTTTGAACGTCTTCTAGCTCGGGTCAAGCTAGAGGAAAAGGCAAAAAAAGGTGGAAGCTTGCACCAACTGGCTATATGTTGCCACACCAGGTCCGTCTTCAAGCAGTAAATCAACAAGTGGTTCACTGTTTCATCATGATCAAGACAAAAAGGACATATCGTACTTCCCGTATGCACATTCCTTCTCAAGAGAGCCATTTTTGTCGCAATTCTTTGAAGTTGGGCTTTCTATCCGAACACGTTCACCTTGATCGGGACCCAATTGATCCACTCGTATGGGCTCGAATCGTTTACCACATATTGATTCTCCAATGATCTCCGTGCAGATCTCATAGAAAATAGGCCATTCGTATCCGCCGACTGTCACAGCCCCCGACCCCTATACTCGGGGAGGGGAGCCGTGAACGTTGAGTGGTGGTATCGATGTTTATTAAAATAATTTGCAGCGGAATATTTCATCAGAACCGTAGTTAGGAAAATTAATCAGAGTTATAAAAACATCATAATTCTTATTTCATAAACTGGGATAAAAACCCATTTTTTTTATACAAACATAAGTTTTATAGGGATAAACCCTAATTTACAAAACACGTTTCTTTATTCTGGTGACAAGCCACTTATTTAAGCTGAAAGCCCGCATGCATCATTCCTTTGTCTCTAACAAGTCACCTGAAACATGTTTAAAAATATTTGATCAACAGGAAATACTGGTGAGTACATTCATTTATAAATGACACATTTTACAGTTACAGCATTAAGATGTTTTTACATCTGTCTGCTTACAAATTACCGAAAGGTACTTGTCACTCAACCGTATCTGTGATTGTGGTCATATTACTTATTGGCTAACACCTGTCCAATAAGTAATGTGTAATAGCCCAGTAGGCAAGCCTTGTATACAAAACCCCACAATACCAGTAGTAACCATCCCGTAAGTCTACAGAGACTTAATCACTATAATGTAGTTTAAATCCTTTGAAAATATTTAAACTATCCGTCATGAGTTTGATGGTTTTGGAAAAGCATCATGACAGTGTTGGAAAATCAATTGTCTCACGCAAATGTGAGTTATGCAAAAATTTCAAATGTCTCACCTTGCAAGTTTATATTTAACAAGCCTTCTGATGTTAAGTACCTAGATTAAGCACAATGTAGTATATCTGTATTAGTATAAACCCATAATTATAACGATAATCACGAGATATGAAACTTTACACGATGGCACAATGTCATACCTTGTTAAGGTAGAGCTTTTGGATTCGTGTATAAGTTCCTTTCGATCGGAGAGGTACTGTTACAACTACTCAGGTATAACATCAACCTTATATAAGAAATATGAGAGAAAGTATGATTTTTGGGACGAGTTTGTGAAGTCCAGATTGCTGCTCTATTTATGCTTGAATTTGTGCATCTTCGCGTATCGTGAAGCTGCAGTAGGGTTGCCGAGTCAGCCATAGCTATGCCACGTGGCTCGACATGTGTCAGGCTACGTGTCAATGTTGCGTAGCTTTTACGTCACATCTTCGCGTATCGCGAAGAAGCTTAAGCATACTTCTTGGCGTATCGCGAAGGTTCAAAAACACTAAGGCGGCCCTTGAGTCAGCCCTAGCTATGCCATGTGTCAATGTTGCGTAGCTTTTACGTCACATCTTCGCGTATCGCGAAGAAGCTTAAGCATACTTCTTCGTGTATCGCGAAGGTGCAAAAATACTAAGGCGGCCATGCGAGCGTGCGAAGTGCAAAGTGCGCCATCAAAGCGCCACATTGCGCCTATCGCACTTCGCCCAAGCCCGAGCCCGTGCGTGTGCGCGTCGGGTGCTTCGCACCCTCCGCTAGGACTACTGGGTGTGATTTGGCACATAAGAATATTATCATGTAAACTCTCTTCCTTATAAAGAGCTTATAAGTTTTGTAATCTAGCGATGTGGGACAAGAGTTAGAAATCCTATTTATACCATGGTAAAAGCCTTCCTATCACACCCCAATCCAGGGCTTAGGAGTGTAACCATCAGTTGGTACCTATTTTGTAAATATATCAGAGTAGCGAGTTTATTTTAGCGGAAGTCTTTAAATATTAAAATATTAATTTACATTATCAAAATTACTCGGGAATTAAACAACCGAGTTTCAGTTTTACAAAACCGTGATATTAATAATACAAGGATTTGTAATATTCAAAATGAGCCATCTCGAGCGATCTTCTATGACTCCAATCCTTGTATATCATCTATTATCATCTAGTTACCTGCAAGGGTGGAAAAACACGTCAGCTATATGCTGGTGAAACGTTGACTTGATAAAACATTTATAACAGTTGTTAAATACAAACATAGTTTTCTGTTTCACAAACTTAGCAGGAATGCCTGTCCATTCCCGGGATTTATACCACTACCCTACACACACAATTCAAAGGTTCCCCGAGTATATAGCCCCTGTTCGGAGACAACCTTCCCCTAGGCTATATAACCCTATTGGAGAACCGGTTATGACCAACTTGGTTTTGTATGCCAATTATCAGTTATGTTTGGATCCAGAAACATGTGTATTCGGTCTGAGTTGCTTTTTATTATCTATTTTGTATTATAACGATTTTAGAGATTATATCTCATGCAAACATTTATCAGACTCTTTGTAATAAACAACCTGTCTATTACGAGAGTAAAATCAGTTCAGACAGTAAAAGGTTAACGTGTTCACCTCGTATATCAGTGGATAATATCCAACTCTTCTTCTCAGTATGCTTAACAACCTATATTAATAATAGGCATGCATAAGTATCTAGTTGATACTATTCAGCAGACTTTAAGTCTGTTTCAGTTCAGCAGACTCAAGGTCTGTTCAGCAGACTTAATGTCTGATTCAGTTCAGCAGACTCGAGATCTGATCAGTAGACTTAATGTCTGACCTAACCTTAGTATAGTTATAGTCGTTTTATGAAAATACTTTGAATTTACATATGACGTTTGGAATAGCACGCTTTGGCTTAATAAAAGATATCACATTGGCAAACTTCTCCAGGTAAGCAAACAGGTCCCGCGGTTGATTGGGATTTGTACGAATTGCTTTCCTTAGGCAAGAAGAGTCTACTAATGATACCCCCCTTCCAGTTACTACATGCCCGTCATAGTTTTGATAACATTACTTCACGTGGAAGCAACGTCTTTGCTTTATAAAACATTACTTGAAAATAATTACAGTTTAACGACTATAACCATAACCAGGTGTTAATAACTATATAACAGGCTTACTTAACCTTAATCCTACCTTATCCGGCTAGACGAGAACAAAAGATGAGAAATTCAGCAGCAGTTCAGCTCGTATCTTGATTACGAGATCAGCAGTTCGTTAAACAGCGTAACAACGCCCTGTTTCTTTGTGAAATCAGCTCTCGACACTTCAGCACTTCCTGGCACGCTTACCGATGCTAAATGTGTGAAAATGAGTGTGAAAATCGGGATGAATGGGCTGAACCTGTAGCTGCCCTTTTATAGGCAGATTTTGAAGAGCATCGTGTAGCGCGATGGCATTTTCCCTAAGGCCGTCGAGTAGCGCGACGCCGCAATTATCAGAAGCTGCCACGTGTTGACACGTGGTTAGCCACGTGTCCCAGGTTACTTATCCTGGTCATCGCGTAGCGCGATGGACCGGTTGAGTTTGGCTGTCGCGTAGCGCGTCGCCCCCCTTTGAATTGTTTGATTCTCTGTCGCGTAGCGCGATGAAGTTAGTCAGAGGACCATCGCGTAGCGCGATGGGTCTAAAAACCCAAAATTTTCATTTTCAGTCCTTTAACTTTCAGATTTGGCATTTTTAGCCCCTTAACTTCTAATCTTGACATTTTTGGCCCAAAACTAGATGGGGTAATTTTCACGGTGTTACACTTCCATTTTCTTTCCTCCACCAATGTGGGATGGAAATTTTCCTTTATATTTTTCATTCTTCCTTTTACTTCTTCTCTTTTCTTTCTCATTTCTTCATTTCTTTCTTTGATTATTTTATTCTTTATTATGGTTTGTTATACCGACCAAAACCAAGAATCTTCCATGCCTGTGATACAAATCGATTGGAGTAAAGAATGACACTTTTATATCTCACTTCTCTCAATGTTACTGGTATGAGTTCTAATCCAACTCCAGTCCCACACAAGCAAGTCTCCATTCCTTTTAAAACAATCTGCCACCTTACTGCCTTTATGCCTAACAATAGCGAAAAGAGCCGGGAACCTGCATTTTAAAGGGACCGTACCTAACCATGTATCCACCCAGAACCGAATTCTTTGTCCATTCCCAACAACACCGTGAATGAAATGATGCAGGTTGATATTGTAATCGGTGAAATTCATTCTTGCAATTGCCGCCCAAGTACCGGGAATCCCGTTCTTTTTCAGAACCGGCACGCAAGCTCTAGGAGTCCAATGAATAGCTTTTATCACTTTACTCCACAGCCCGTTTTCCTCCATTTTGAGGCGCCACCACCACTTCGAGATTAGACTATTATTCATATCTTTTAACCATCCAATGCCTAATCCACCTGAATCTTTTGGCGCTACTATCTTCTCCCATGCCACCCAGTTTATTGTTTTTTTATCCGTATCTCCGCCCCAAAAGAAACGCCTTCTAATTTTTTCAAGATTATTCAGGATCGAAGTCGGAGCCTTGTATATGGAAATATAATATAATGGGAGACTACTAAGTACAGATTTAATAAGTGTTAATCGACCCCCCATTGATAATGTTTTTGCCTTCCATAAGGATAATTTATCTTCGAACGATTTGATCACAGGTGCCCAATTAGATATTAGATTCATGTTGGCCCCAATCGGTAGTCCCAAATATTTGAATGTAAAGACCCCCTTTTGACACCGTAATAAACCAGAGAGTTGATCTATTTCATTACCAACATAACCAGTACCGTACACATTGCTTTTCTCGAGATTCACCTTAAGGCCCGATCAAATAGAAAAACACCTAAGCAGTCGTGATAAATTTTTGCAATTTCTTTCAGACCACTCACCTAAAAAAATCACATCGTCGGCATAAAATAAATGTGAAAGTTCAGGGTCGTGGTTTGGTGTTTTAATGCCACGGAAAATACCAACACGTTGGGCGTTTGTCATAACTTGATTTAGGGCCTCCATTGCGATAATGAAAATGAAAGGTGAGAGAGGATCTCATTGTCTCACCCCACGGAAACATTGGAACTCAGGAGTTGGACACCCATTAATAAGCACCGAGGACCTTGCTGATGATAAGCATCCCCTGACCCATAAACGCCATTTTACAAGGAAAGTGCATCTGCTCTAAAACCGAGTTCAAGAAATTCCAATTTAGTGAATCAAATGCCTTTTCGAAATCCGCTTTGAAGATAAATGCTTTACGATGCGACTTTTTCAGCCAAGACACTAGTTCATTCACAACTAGAGGTCCATCAAGGATGTTACGTTTCGCTAGATATGCCGACTGAACTTCACAAATTACCGAGCCAATCACCTTTTTTAGTCGATTTGCCAAAACTTTCGCGATTACTTTGTAAATACATTCGATTAAACTAATCGGTCTGAACTCGTTAAGAGATAACGAGTCAGATTTCTTCGGAATAAGAGCAATGAAAGAAGAGCTACAACCACGATTAATAGTGCCCATATCATGAAAATAGGCCAAAACGGAAGTAAAATCTTGCTCAAAATAACTCCAAAATTTCTTTAAGAAAGCGAATGTAAAACCATCCGGTCCCGGAGATTTATCACTACCACAATCCCACATTGCGTCTTTTATTTCAGTTAAAGAAAAAGAAGCAATTAAAAAATCCACATCAGCCCCTGACAGTTTTTTAAAATCATCTGAGTGAAATCTCGGTCTGATACGGGCTGGCTCATGGAAACGGGCTTGAAAAAAGTTAAACGCCTCCAACTTTATTACATTTGGATCCGTCTCCCAAACCCCGTTACAAAATAAACCGTTAATGCGATTTCTAGCCTAATTACTCTTTATCATGCCATGGAAGAAACTAGAATTCTCATCCCCATCAACAGCCCATTTGATACGTGCTCTTTGTTCACCAATAATACCATCTTCCAAGCTTCTGAGTTGTTTCTTTGCATCCAAGCGAAGTTGAATTTCCGAATCCAAAAGTGAGCCCGATTCAGCCTTTTCTTCTAGATTTTTAATGATGGTTTCTAACTGTTTTGATGTCGCCTTTCCTTTAATTAAATACTCTTCTAATCATGCAACTTTAATAGTATAGAAAATTCAAAAGAAAAAGAAAAAACAGCACATAAAGACTAAAGTTACGTGATTAAAAGTTTTTCTATTTCGTATATTTGAACAAGCCATAACATCGCTCTGCATGCGGTGCGCGCATATAATGTATATATGTGTGAACCCTCGGGTGGGCAAAAGTAAAATTGCACTAATTTTGACGTTATTTTACTAATCTCGTGAAAATAACGTTAAAAGTGGCAGAAGGTTAATCAGGCATCATGTGGTGGCGTTGATAGCCGAAAGACAAGGGCACATGCACCGATCAGCCGGTGTCCCGATGATTGAGTGCTATGTGCCTTATGTCCAAGGCTTGATGCAAAACTACTATCGAGCCGGGGGTCTCACCGGAAGCAGCCTCTCTATCCCTATGGGATAGAGGTAAGGCTGTCTACATCTTACCCTCCTCAGACCCTACCATAGCATTGCTATTGGTGGGATATACTGAGTACGATGATGATGATGATGATGATGATGATGATGATGAATAAGCCATAACACTTTTTGATCTATTTATTTTAATTTCTTTTTGAAAATATGAAACCTTTTTTAGTTTTATTTTGAGTCTCTTTCTACTTTCAAGGTGTAACCTAGGAGAATTTTAGAATGCCAAAGTTGAGGAAAAATATATAAAAGCAAATTTAAGTTTCTTTTTGTCATTTATATTGTAGTATTTTATTCAATTTATTATTTTATTTAAAAGCAAATGTTGTAAGTTGTAGTTGACTGAAGTGAGAGTGATGGCCACTTAGGCTGTGTGCTATGATGGGGGGCTTCGAAGCTCCTTTACAGTGCCACGTCAGTGCCGTGTGGGCACTAGAGGCATCGAAGCCCTAGGGCATAATGCCCCTCTATGGTGAGGGGGCTTCGAAGCCCAACATTTTTCTATTTTTGTTAAAACAAAAAAACCAATACAATAATATAATACAATTATAAAAAAAAATACAATAATACTAAAATACAAAATAAATTGAATAAAAAATTATATAAAAAAAATTAAAGCTATTTTTAGTTGTTGTCCTCGCCGTCACCTTGCTTATTACTCCAAAGATGTTCAACCAAATCCGATCGAAGGCTGAAATTCATTTCCCTTTTTCGTGTTTTTAATAGATTAGCAAGTTTCTCATCTTCGTTTAGTGTACAGATCGACTCTGGCTCATCGTTGTACTCGCCTTGGCAAACTGCTCTACCCGAGTCCTCCAATATCATATTATGCAAGATAATGCAAGCGTACATTATGTTTCTTAACTTATCCATTTGTAGAAAACGAGCCGGTTGTCTAATGATAGACCAACGTTTCTTTAGTAAACACCGAATACCCTTTCGATGTCGTTGCTTGCCGACTCGTGTTTTTTCTTGAAATACCGGGCACGTAAAGCTATGAACCAACGTGGCCCACTCCGTATAAATACCGTCGACTAGATAATATTCGTATTCGTAGTTGACATCATTCATGGAAAATGAGATGTCGGGCGAGACTCCGTCTGTGAGGCGGTCAAAAATAGGGGACGCATTAATCACAGCTATATCATTTTTTGCACCGGGGGTCCCAAAAAACGCATGCCATATCCAAAGATCAAATGATGCAGCCACCTCAAGAATAACTGTTGGGCCATCATGATCACCCTGATGATATTGATCTTGCCAAGCAACAGGACATGCTTCCTATTCCCAATGCATGTAATCGAGGCTACCAAGCATCCCGGGAAAACCGTGTCTTTGATGATGCACCTCGTATATGTTTTGTACGTCGCTTTGAGTCGGCTTCCTCAAATATTTTATGATATAGTTGTAGAATACCTAAGTTTAACAAATTTTATGAAATTCATGCTTAAAATGTTACGGTTTTGAAATAAATAATTAGAATATTAATACTCACATTCGCAAAATGTGTGAAGCGCTTCACGAGCCACTGTTGCCGACATCTGTAAGTACTCTTCCATGGCGTCGCTGGCAGTCCTGTACGCTAGTTGACGAATTGCCGCCGTGCATTTTTGCATTGTTGAATATCCCGGTTTACCTCTCGCGTCCGCCCGTTGTTGGAAGAATGCATAAACGCTTTCTAAATCACCAAGTATTCGTAAAAATAGTTGGCGACTCATTCGAAAATGGTGCCGAAATCGTTCCGAATCAAAAGTCGCGTTCAAGGAAAAATAATCTTTCATCAACCGGTCATGCGCACCTACGCGATCCCGTTGAAGATGAGGCCGTCTTTCTAGTGGTTGTGAGCTTTCGTAATTCTGGACTACGAGTCGGGCAGCCTCTACAACGGCACTAAATATCGCTTCATTCTCTGAATCCGAATTGGAAATATCATCGATATCGGGCTGGAAGTCAAGTGTGAAAGATGAGTCGGAAGACATATTTGAGGAGAAAGTTTTATAAAGTTTAAATAGGAGAATGAGATGTTTGTAGAGGTTGGGTGATTGGTATATATATATATAGTATTTTATATTATTATTTTTTTTAAACGGTAATAATGCCGTTGGTGGTGGCCCCCACCTCACCCCCCCCCCCCATCGTCCGCTCCGCCCTCACCCCCTCCGCGCCCCACCTCACCGCGCCCCTCGGTGATGTTTTCCCCCCACCGCGCCCGTCTCCCCCTCTCTTCCGCGCCCATAGCGCATAGTCTTATTGCCTTGAGTTGGTCAAACTTTGAGGGCTATGCCGCTTTGTGGACTAACATACCTAGAGCCTAGAGGTGAAAAAAAAAACCTAATTTGGAACTGGACCGAAAAAAAAATCGTAATCGGGTGTTTCTATACCTGGATTTTTAATACCCGACCTGACCATACCCAAGCCTGTACCTGTACACGGGTTTTTAATGTCTGAACCCGTGCCCGGAACCAAACCTGATTTATACCCTGTAATACCTGAAACCGAGTTTTTTAGATACCTGAAAAATAACTAAAAAATACCCCAAAAAAATTGCAGCCCCTTAAAAAATCCAATCTATACCCCAAGAATACCGTAAAACCCCCCGAAAATGTAGTTTTTCCAATACCCATAAATATGGCATGCAGATACCCGGTTAGAATACCCAGTTATATACCCGACCCGAACCGGATGCATAAGGTATGGTCAGGGCCGTCTCGTGGGTAAACCAAATAAGACCAAGGTTTTAGGTCTCCGGTTTCATAGGGCCTCAATCTAAAATAGAAGTTTGTATTATGGGTTTTTGAAAGTGGGTTTTTTTAGAATTAATAACTCAGTGATGGATCACAAGTTAAGGAGGAATGTCACGTATCCATTATCACTGCATATCACCCATATTCCAAAATTCATGGATACTCTATAGCTATATGCATAAAAAAGGAAAAAAAAAACCCTCAACATTTTAGTTAAATTTAGGCCTTCGAACACACTGAGCCGGCCCTGGATATGGTTTTTAGAGACAATGCCCGGACTCGAACCCGACTCAAGTATGGTGAATACCTGATTTTTCAATACCTGTTTCCATACCCAAACCCGATTTACCGGAAATCGGATAGAAAAACCCAATTTGTGCACCTCGAAACATACCAACGTTTTGAATTTTGGTTACACATTTAGTAAACTTCAGCATGCATCCGTTATGGACCAACATATACACATGAATGTTGAAACTATGAAAGTATTACCTTCAAAGTTGGTTTGCAAGCCAAACTTTTTAAGTGATGTTGGTGTATGGCCATCAAACAATGCTTGATTTTGTATATGTTTCCTCTAGTTTTCGTCCATGTTTTCCCGTCGGTTCATCATGTTGATTGTTTGTTGCACACATGACCTTATTCCGATTTTTGTTATAATGTTTTCTTTTCTCGAAATTACACATTTGTTTCTAATTGTTTACTCGGTTATAAAACACTTGCTTATTTCACTAAAAAGACATTAAAAACTTTATTACCTTTTTACAAAAGGACTATTGCACCCCTTTTATTTAAAAACAATAACAAAGAAAAACATGAATAGAAAAATGCATAATAAAAAGAAAATATCAACAGCTATCCGCTTCATTCCCCTCAAAGGTCCACAAATCAAGTTTTTGGCGCAAATTGGTTCCGGTTGGGTCAAAGAAAGTCAAAACTAGTGTGTAATGAAACCTATTCACTTCCCAACCCAGTTTTTGAGGAATGGATCTAGACCAATTTGAACCCTAGTTTTAACCGGTTTGGGTCGAGTTTGACTTTGACCAAGTGCATACTGGTTTAAGGTTACAAATCGATTCCAACCCTATAGTTCAGTGAGGCTTCAAAGCGATTTCAACTAAACCGGTTTGAGAATCGGTCTATTTCGGGTTCAAATGCATGACTCCAAACCGAGCATTTTTTGTGTTTAATCTCGGCCCAAGGCTTCAGCCCAGTAACACAGACCAACTTAATCCTAGAAACACAAGGCCCAACCCTTTTTCCTTTTGTTCTACTACAACTACAGTACCACTGGCATCAACTCATGGTGGGCCCAAACTTTATACATTCAATGGAAACAAGATCAAATGTAGTACCTACTACTCAAGATCAACATGACTTTTGTCACATGATACAATCTCATTCTAGAATACCTCCAAATATCTTTCCCACTTCCAAAAGGACAAATCTACCCATTTGCCCAAACACCCTCCTCACTCCCATGTGCCATCAATCAATGATCATCTTCTTCTAGTAATTTCTTGAAACCAAATTCAACCCACCACCAGTTCTCAAAATTTCTTCAAGATTTCATCTGGGTCTTCCAAGATTTCACATATTAATCATAAAAAGATCCAAAAAGACCCATAAAGATTGTTAAATTTAGTTTCTTGAAACCCAATTCAACCCACCACCAATTCTCAAAATTTCATCAAGATTTCATGTGGGTCTTCCAAGATTTCACAAATTAAGCCAACTGGGTCAAAAAAAGATCCAAAAAGACACATAGAAATTGTTAATTTTAGTTTCTTGAAACCCAAGTCAATCAACTACCAATTCTCAAAATTTCTTCAAGATTTCATGTGGGTCTTCCAAAATTTTACAAATTAATCCAACTGGGTCAAAAAAAGATCCAAAAAGACCCATAAAGATTGTTAATTTTAGTGTTTTAAGGTTTAATTTAGCCATGGGTTCAAAGACAGTTGTGTGGTTTAGGAGGGATTTAAGGATTGAGGATAATCCAGCACTGGCTGCAGCAGCAAGAGATGGGTCTGTGGTTGCTGTGTTTATTTGGTGTCCTAATGAAGAACAGCAGTTTTATCTGGGTCGGGTATCCAGATGGTGGTTGAAGCAGTCTTTGATCCAGTTAGGATCATCTTTGAAGTCACTTGGGGCTGATCTTGTGTTGATGAAAGCTGAGAGTACTTTTGCTGCTCTTGTTGAGTGCATTAGTGCTGTTAGTGCAAGTAAAGTGGTGTTTAATCAGCTTTATGGTATGCATTTATTTATTTATTAATTATTATTATTATTATTATTATTATTATTATTATTATTTAATCTTTGTTGTTGGTAGTTACTGAATTTTGACTTTGTTGGTCAAACTGGGAGGCTAGAAATTAATATTTTGACAGTGGTTTATGCTTTTTAGTTACTAGTTAGTCTCTACTGGCTGTTATTAAGGGAAAATTACCAAAATAGACAACGCTGACTTGTTTTTCTCGAAATTAAGCAATGTTTTTTAGCATGTAACTTTCTAGAAATATCCTACTAGACCGATCAGATTGCGTCACAAGGGACAAACCGGCTAAGGAGGCTAAGCTAGAGCCGTTTTTTTTGGCACTTAAAATCGTAAAAAGTAAGGTCGGTTCACTTTCTGACCAACCAGTTGTTGTCACGTGTCACAAGTAGGCCAAATATAGCCTACAAACGCATTTCCGGAGCCAACTAAGACGAGATGAGACAAGCCGACTTTGATTTGTTTTTTTCTTAGCATACAAGACAGACGGCTAAGGAAAGGCGTTTGTAGGCTAAGGTTAGCCTATAAGTGATACATCTCAATTCCTGGTTGGTCAGAAGGTGGTTCCCACTGACTTTTTATCAATTTCAAAGCCCAAAAAAGACCGGCTAAGGCTTAGCCGGCTAGTCCGACCTGGCGCAACCTGATTGGCCTAGAAAGTTGTAGGCTAAAATCTTGTGTTGATTTAAAAAAAATTGATGCACCCTGCCTATTTTGGGAATTTATCCTTTTCTTAATGATTATAGTTTTATAAATTCTTACGGTAGGTGGTTTGTTGTTTAGATCTATGTTAATGCTGTATTCTTGAAGTTCATGGTCTGACTGCAAAAGTGAATATATGATTATAGTTCTGGAAGCATGCAGTCATGGTGCATGGCCTTTTAGAATCATACTTGATCGATTGTACTCGATCTTATCTCTAACTTGAATATGCAACTAAATGGTTTATATTTTTGTGTTGAGGCTTATAAGTTTGATTCTTGGAGTCGCCCTCATGATGAGTTTAGTACTTTAATAGCAATCTAAGCTTGAAACAGAAATCGCTAAGTCAGAGAATAAGCATTTGATTTTTAGTCATTTAGGTGTTGTAAAAAAACCTAGGATGGTAGCGCATCACTAACGAGATTTGCATAATCAAAGAAGTTAAAGTTGATCATAATTTTGGGCATCCATCTTATTGGTTAGGAACCTGGACATGGTTTACAAGTTCAAGATTTAACTGATCTTATTTATTTGCCTCTTACAAATTCAAGATTCAAACTTTATCGTGTTTGAACGACAAAACACAAGTATTTTACATATTTATCTATAAAAGTAAAATCAATCTATATGATTTGTATTTGTTTCAGATCCTGTTTCACTTGTCCGTGATCACAATATAAAACAAAAGCTTGTGGAACTCGGCGTTCCGGTTCAAACATACAATGCTGATTTGTTATTCGAGCCATGGGAAGTATACAACGATGAAGGTTATGCTTTTACAACATTTGATGCATATTGGAACAAATGTTTGGAAATGCAAAAAGACCCTAGCGTGCGTCTTCCTCCAAGCCGACTGGTTAAAGCCACAGGTAATAAATATGAATATTGTAAACATAATAATCTTTGAAAACAATAGTAACTGTTAAATATAAACAGGACTAATTAAAGACTGTACGATTGAGGAACTCGGTCTTGAAGACGACTCGGAAAAATCGAGTAATGCGTTGTTAGGAAGAGGGTGGGCCCCAGGTTGGATAAATGCAGAAAAAGCTCTTAACACCTTTATAGAAAACCATCTTATTGATTATGCAAATAATAGACAAAAAGTGACCGAAAGCTCGACTTCAATTCTATCCCCGTATATTCATTTTGGCGAAATCAGTATTCGAAAAGTTTTTCACAATGCAATAATGAAGCAGATATTATGGGCACGAGAACCGAAACATGCGGGAGAAGCAAGTGTTACGTGTTTTCTTAAATCTATCGGGCTTAGAGAATATTCGCGTTATATTTGTTTTAATTTCCCATTTACTCATGAAAAGTCACTGTTAAGCAACTTGAAGCATTTCCCTTGGCAAGCTAACCAAGCACATTTTAAGTCTTGGAGACAGGGTCGGACCGGTTATCCGTTGGTTGATGCGGGAATGCGAGAGCTTTGGGCGACCGGATGGCTGCATAATAAGATTAGAGTGATTACTGCGAGTTTTTTGGTAAAGTGTTTATTGTTGCCATGGCAATGGGGGATGAAATATTTTTGGGATACATTGTTGGATGCGGATCTTGAAAGCGATATTCTTGGTTGGCAGTATATATCCGGGAGCTTGCCGGATGGGCATGAGCTTCATCGCCTTGATAGCCCTGAGGTGCGTAATAAAAGTTGCATTTTTCTTATCTTTTAAATATTATTAAGATTGGAAAAATTACACAAAAATCTGTGTTCTGGGGAGAATATATATATATATATATATATATATATCTTAAATATATATAAACGAAACCTTTAAAAGCTCTCTGGTTGCTTCCTACATTCTCTCAAGCCACCAGATTGCTTTATTTATAAATGGAGGCTTCTGATGCATTTGACCCGAATTAATGGGTATGGGTCTTACCAAACCCAGATAGCCCTTAAACGGGTTATAACATATCATTAAATTAAAAATTAATCTCACCAAATATTTTATATGAAAATCCTATAAAATAGCGACACGCTAAAAATATTAGTGAAACCCTTTCATTATAATTAAGAAGCAATTTTATAATAAAAAAAATAAATGGGTCATAACATCTCATTTATTTGTGAAACCCTTTCATTATCAAACCCTAATTATTTTTACAATAAATAGAATTAAAATTCAAAAAAATATATAAATATTAAAAATGAATAATGTAAAACAGCCCTGTAATATGGGGATAAAAACTAGTGTGTGTGTGTGGTGTGTATATATATATATATAGGATCAGGATCATTTTAGAACTTCCAAATAATTTAAGAACTCTTAACAACCAATCATATTAATCTCAAAACCCACTTAAATTAATTTCAAAAACCCACTTACATAAAACCCAATTACATCTTCACCCATCTCTTACAACCACCACCACTCCACCGCCCACCGCCACCACAACCGTCACCCACCGCCATCACCTCGCCGGAAAAGTCCGAAAAAACACAATGAAAAACACTATGAAAAACACAATGAAAAAAACACAATGGAAAAATACACTATGAAACAAAAACACAATGATAAAAACACAATTGTATGACACAATGTAAATAACACAATGGAAAAAACACAATGAAAAATACTATTGTATAACACACTTTTGTAAAACACAATTCGGTAAAACACAATTTGTAGAAAACCCACTAATTTTTTTTAATTTTTATATTACAATATGGTACTCATATAAAAGATAAAAAGACACTCGTTATTATGGTGAATTTGTTTTTCAATAAAAACGTCGTAAAAAAAAGTCATGGACGTTTTAAAATGATGGGGGAATTTGGCATGTGCCTTGCATGTGGAGAGAGAAAGTCAACAAATGTGTTATCCCTTTTATGCCCTTTACCTTGTGTTCACACTTGATTTTCCGCTAAACTAATCTCAACCCTCCATATTCAAAATCAATGGACAAGATTACTTCTTATCCTTCCTACAAAAAGTATACTTCTTATTATAACCTAACCTATATATATATATATATATATATATATATATATATATATATATATATATATATGTTTAATATTATTTGAAGGTGGTTTTGTCATTTATTCTATGTATTACATATATGTAATCACAAGTTTAAATATGCATAATGACCAATTTACATATATGTAACCATAAAGTTACATAAAATAAATGACAAAAAGACCCTCAAATAATGATAAATATATAAATAAATAAAATAATCGGCTGTTAAGAGTTCTTAAAGTTCATAAATTATTTAAAAGTTATGAAATGATCCTGATCTTACATATACATATTTATATTGTAGTGTAAAAATAACCAAGAGTATTAAAATGCTTGACGAATTAGGTTCAAGGCTTCAAGTTTGATCCCGAGGGTGAATACGTTCGACAATGGCTACCCGAGCTATCACGAGTGCCAACAGAATGGATCCATCATCCATGGAACGCTCCTTCTTCCGTTCTCCAAGCTGCAGGAGTCGAGTTAGGAATAAACTATCCAAAACCCATAATCGACATTGAAATCGCGAGAGATCGTTTAACAAGTGCCATACTCCAAATGAACGAAAAAGAATCCGCTTCAAAGCAAGACAACAACTGTGAAGGCACAAATGAAGTTGTAGTCGATAACGGCCATTCTGAAAACCTACCGATCCCTAAAGTTTTTCTTAGAAAAGAAAAAATACCGTGCCCGTCATCGTCCTCTAACGATCAAAAGGTGCCTTCGATGCATATAGACGTTTCGGTACAGGTACCAAATAATAATAATAATAATAATAATGATAGGAAAAGATTAAAGGGTATAGAAGGGCAAGAACAGGACGAGTATAACTTGCATGATTGCAAGACGGGAAGCGCGTTCTTGGAAACCGACGATGATTTGTGTTCGACGGCTGTGTCATCGTCGGCTAGTAAGAAACGGAAACAGGCGGCTGTTATGATCAAGTATAACTGTTGATGACTTGTTTGTTATATATATGTGTGTTTTGTTTTTGGTAGTTATGTTTGGATTTTGAAACAGGGATGTTAACTGTTTGAGTTAAATAATTTAATGCTTGTTGTAGAACTATTAGATGAAGGTGAATCTGTATTATTAAACTATTAACGCACTTTGTGTATTGGTTGGTGATACATAAAATAAAATGGTTATGTAACTATATAATCGTCCTTGTATTTGACATGGAGACATATAAGTTGGGGGTGTAAACGGGCAGATTCGAGCCTGATCTTGGTTTGTTTAACTTAGAAAAGCTTGAGCGTGACGTGTTTCGTATTCTGTTTTCTAAAGCTTAAACTTGGATAATGTGTAGTTTTTAAAGCCTATGAGTTGGCTCGACTTGGTTATTATTTAATAATTATTTGGTTTTTTTAATATACGCATAGTTACTTTTATATATTGTAATGGAGTTAGGTTATAATAGGAAGTATAGCTTTTGTAGGAAGGACAAGAAGTAATCTTGTCCATTCATTTTGAATATGAAGGGTTGAGATTAGTTTAAGGGGAAATCAAGTATGAACATAAGGTAAATGGCATAAAAGGAATAACATGTTTATTGACTTTCTCTCTTCACATGCAAAACACATGCCAAATTCTCCCATCATTTTAAAACGTCCATAACTTTTTTTACGACGTTTTATTGAAATTCACCATAATAACAAGTGTCTTTTTATCTTTTATATGAGTACCATATTGTTTTATAAAAATTAAAAAAAATTAGTGGGTTTTTTACAAATTGTGTTTTACCAAAATTGTGTTTTACAAAATTGTGTTATACAATAGTATTTTTCATTGTGTTTTTTCCATTGTGTTTTTTATATTGTGTCATACAATTGTGTTTTTTTATTGTGTTTTTATCATTTTTTTTTCATAGTGTTTTTTTCCATTGTGTTTTTTACCTTGTGTTTTTCATAGTGTTTTCCATTGTGTTTTTTCGGCGGTCGTTTTCCGATGACTTTTTTTGGCGACTTTTCGGTGAATTTTTCGATGATTTTTCCGGCGAAATTTCTCGGGGATTGTTTTCCGGTGACTTTCCGACGACTTTTCCGGTGAAATTTTCCGACGAATTTTCCATAGACTTTTCTGGCGAGGTGGTGGCGGTGGAGTGGTGGTGGTTGTAGGAGATGAGTGAAGATGTAAGTGGGTTTTATGTAAATGGGTTTTTGAAATTAGTTTAAGTGAGTTTTGAGATTAAAGTAAGTGGATTTTGATTTTAAAGTTTAAGACTAAAATACCCCCTTCCTAGCCTTCTTAGAAAAATCAAACTTTTTATTTGAACCTAACCCTATTGTAATGATTGTAATGTGTTTATACAATATAATATACATTATTTAGTTATTTTATCATAATTTTATATATAAACAATCAATATTATGTGAAATTGTGAATACATATTTAATCTATTATTTAAATACCACTTAACTGATAGATTGTTTAAGATCATGAGCCTAATTGATAAATGTAAACAAGCTCAACAATTGAAATTTGGGCTCGAACTAATTTATATTCGATCCGTTTGAATTTATCACAAGTCAGTCTCGGCTACTTCGCATCCTTGCTTTTATAACTTATAAACCTAAATTTAAAAAAGAGTTAATGTCCATTTTCGTCCCTGTGATTTGCTACTTTCACCACTTCAGTCAAAAATTTGACATTTTGTCAATGTAGTCCTTATAGTTTTAAACATTAGCCAATTACGTCCTTTCGTCTAACGGCATCCAACTATGTCGTTAGTTTAAGGGGTAATTTTGTCTTTCTCCTGTTTATGTTTAGTTAATAGTCAGTTCCGTCCCTGTGGTTTGATACTTTTGCTACTTCAGTACAAAGTTTGAAAATTTTCAATTTTATGTTTAATTTATTCAGTTTTTTTTTCTCTTTTTTTTGTCTATAGCCCTTAAGAGCGTAATCCAAGCCCAAAACAATCGAGCATCGACCAAAACAGGTTTACGTTTACTCTGTCGATAACAATAATCATACCCCCTCGTATTTAGTTTATAGACATTTTCTAAACTCTCCCCGTGGTAGAATTCATTGATAAAGTGGTCAAGGTAATTCCCTAAAACCGTACTATACCGATAAAACTAAAATCGTTTCTTTGTTTAATGCATAATAGTTACGGTTTAGAGATTAACATATTGTAGAAAACATCCTGGTCGAAATCACATCAGTAGGTCGAATATCCTGCATTTCCATGTTTGCTCAAGAAATCGATACACTAAATCGCATGTGTGTTCTTCAAATCGTGGTGTTGTTATTGAATTCTTCATATCGACTACAATTCTAGGGTTGAATTCGACGAATTCAAGAACAATACCACGATTTGAAGAACACACATGCGATTTAGTGCATCGATTTCTTGAGCAAACATGAAAATGCGGGATATTCGACCTCCTGATGTTTGCTACAATATGTTAATCTCTAAACCCTAACTATTATGCATTAATCAGAGAAATGATTTTAGTTTTTTCGGTATAGTTCGGTTTTAGGGAATTAACCTGACCACTTTACCAATGAATTCCATCATGGACTGAAATAGAAAAAGTAGCAAAAAAAAAAAAAAAAAAACTGAATAAATTAAACATAAAATTGACAAATTTCAAACTTTGGACTGAAGTAGCAAAAGTATCAAACCATAGGGACGAAACTGATCATTAACTAAACATAAACAGGAGAAAGACAAAAATACCCCTTAAACTAACGATATAGTTGGATGCCGTTAGACGAGAGGATGTAATTGGCTAATGTTTAAAACTATAAGGACTAAATTGACAAAATTTCAAACTTTGGACTGAAGTGGCGAAAGTAGCAAACCACAGGGACGGAAATGGCTATTAACTCTTTAAAAAATTAAAATGATAACATGAGACAGATAAGACCTCTAACAGCAAAACTATATACTTGCCTTGCCAAGTGACTTATGTTCGATTCCTACCTCACCATTTACTTTTAGCAAAACCTGGTGATGATGGGAAAATAGACAAATTGGCGGCGATCGCTAGCTCGATCATTGAATTGAATGAGTTTTATATCACCGCACCGTCGTGTCTTTTGGCAAATGTTCACGGTCGTAGGCGAGTAGGGCTGTAAACGGACCAAACTAAATCGGATGAGACCTTGTCCGTGTTCGTACGTTAAGCTTTTGTTAGGCAAACAGACAGTTCACGGACACTCTACTGAACGAAAATATATACACTAATAAACATTAATAGTCAAACATACATAAAATGACTCTAATGAACAAACAAACATAAACGATTACATATTAATTTCACAAAGTATAATCACTACCGGACGTCCATCAACACTATTGAATGAACACGGTCTCTGTTCCCGTTCTTCCGTTAAGCTTACCGAACGAAATTTATTGTTCATTTCCGACTTGTTTATTAAACGGATGAACATAAACGAACAAACGTCCAATTCGTTTACATTTAAAAAAAAAGAGGCAAAACTATGAAGGGTATATTCTATATTACAATACTTCAATTCAATTCAATTCAATTCAATATGAAGTAGTAAACAATAAAAGCTTTAAAAATAACAACAATAATAATAATATTACCCCATTCATAAATCCCCAAATTGGAACCCTAATTTCAAATCTTTCTTCAATTCATGGACTCGCAAGGTAATTCTGATTATGTAAAACCCTAATTCATCATCTATTACTTCAATTCCAACTCTTTGCTTCTTAAATTCATCAATTCGATTATTATTATTATTATTATTAGGGCAGAAGACTTCGAGCAATCCGAAGGCCGTGCTCTCGTCTCTTATGAGCAAGAGACAGAAGCTTCAGGAAGAGCTTCGGAATATCGAAAAGCAGGTTCGTATAGGCTCCAACTCGGTTCGTTTTAGTTTTAATTTAAAACTGCTCAAGCTCGAGCTCGGTTCATTTCTATATTATATAATATAATATATTATATGCTGTTTACTTATGTTTAGAAAAGCAGGTTAGTGTATCACATGCTCGAGCTCGGTTTGTTTATTATTGATTAATTGGTAATTATTTTTTTTTATATATTTTTATAATTGTTAAAATGTATATTTATTATTATATTTTTTTATATAATACAATATTATACATTGTTTAATTATGTTTAGAAAAGCAGGTTAGTATATCACATTATGTGAATGAGCCAAGGCCGAGGTTGTTTAGGCTCGAGCTCGGCTCGTTTTAATTTAAGAGTGTGTCGTTTTTATTGATTAATTATTTTATTATATTATTTACAATAGTGTACAACTTTACATACATATTTATAATTATAATTATAATTTTTTTATATATAATAATCTACTATGTTTTATTTAATTATTTTTAGAAAAGCAGGCTAGTAAATCACATTTTGTTATTGCCATGCTTAAAATGCTATAATTTGAGTTTACTTTATTCAGAAAGGTTAGATTTGAAGAAAAGATATTAGCTTGGTTATGTAGGCCTGTTGTAACTTGTAAGCAAAGCGAACGTTCGGTGAACAGTTCGATGGGATGCTTGTTTATTTAAAATGCACAAATTATGATTTATACATACAAATATAATCTCTCTATCTGGAGAAAAAAATATTAGCTTGGTTATGCATTGTGGATAGTTTTACAGTTTGAGTTTGTAATCACTAGATGTTGCTGTTAAATTATCCAACTTTTTTTTTTACTGTTAAGCATTCTTAAGTACTGTGACCAATAGATAGGACTGTAAACGAACCGAACAACTGGTGAAATGTTCGGCAGGAAGTTCATTTATGTTCGTTCGTTTAATAAATGAACAAACGTGAACTAGGAATTTTGTTCGATTAACTAACTGAACGAACACGAGCAAAGGCCATGTTTGTTCAATTGTGTTTGTGAACGTTTGATAATGTGTTCGTTTATGTTCGTTGATGCTTGTTTGTTTATGTTAAAAAATTCCAACACAAACTTGTTAGCCGGACTGAACCGCTGACACTGACCATTTTTGATTAGCCAAATCAAATAAAACATTGGCTGTGTTCATTCGTTTTTGTGAACCGTTCACAAACAAGTTCATTTCCTTAATGAACAAACATGAACAGTAAATTTTGTTTGGTTAAGCGTTCGTGAACTGCTCGCTTGTCTGATAAAAGATTAACGAACAAGCATGAACAATGCCTTGTTTGGTTCGGTTCATTTCCAGCTTTACTGAGATATTTGATGAAATAATAACTTACATTTTGATGGATGCAAGTTGAGATAAATTAAAAAGGCAACATAGAACTATATCTGTCTTCATGAGCTTTATGTGTGGATTTGGCTTCCACAAGTACTATTTAGTTAATTTTTTGCTCTTTGTTTTGTTTTTTGAGCAAAATGATTAAGATAGGTGTACGAATTAGAGACCAGCTACTTACAAGAATCAAGCAATTTTGGAAATGTGTGGAAAGGATACGAAGGGTTTCTTTCTTCATCGAAGAACACCACAAAGTATATTTCTTGGTTCACTTCTTTTCTCGTACTTTGTTTAATTCATTTTAATTTTTTCCTTGTACTTATTTCTAATTCATGTTAATTTGTTTTGCGACATGAATTCATGTATGCTATTGCAGCTTAAAAAGGTCAAGAAAGTTTCAGCATGAAGATAGGCTTTTTTCTTTATCATCAGTCACCTCACCAGCGGTATGATATGTTGACTTTTGAGTATTGACCGATATTTCTTCATGAAAATTATCAAAATAGACTATGTTGACCAGGGAATTTCCGAAATAGGCATTCAATTTTAGCCAAGTTTTTGATTATTCCCGCTTTAGTCTAATCAGATACTGCCAAGTTAGATCAGGCGGCTATTCAGCTAAGTCTTAGCCGGCTCTTTTTTGCACTGAATTTTATAATAAGTACAATGGGACCCACCTTATCACCAACCACGAGTTGACACCAGTCACAAGTAGGCTAAATTAGCCTACAAATCCACTTAGTTAGCCGCCGGTGCCACATCATCTTGTAGGCTATAAAAAGACACATCGACTTCTCTCCTCTTAGCCGTCTAGTTTGACGTGGCGCACTCTGATTGGTCTAGAAGGGGAGTGTTTGCAAAGTTGTAGGCTAAAATTTTGTGCCTATTTCTGAAAAAAAATTTCAACAATGTTTATTTTGTTGAATTTCTCATTTTCTTCCCTTCATTTTGTTACGATATATATGAAAAGTTTTCTTTTTATTCTGTTCTTAGTATAAGTTTATCATTTGAACATTGAATAATCATTTAATTATATATCTTTAGACGGAAGAGCTTAATGCCGGACGTGAAGGTAAACTTCTCTAACAAGATTTCTTATTTTCTTCCGAACAAATTTACTTTCCGGTCTAAACATCATCTAATATTCTTTTAAATATGTGTTTTGATTAGAGGGAAGATCGGATTTAGGCCCGGGCCGACCTAAAGGTGGAGGTTTAACCATTAATGGACAGTGAGTATATACAGCTTTATAGAATACATGTTTTCATTTCTGCATGTAAGTTAATAAACATGGCTCGTTTGTTTCTTTTAGGGGAAAACCGAAGAAAGGAAGAACTGGACCGAGAGACGGACGGAAAATCAGGCTGTCGAATGACATGGATCTCGATGATGATGACGATCATGATATGGGCGGCATGAGATAGGCGGTGATGGTGTTGTAATCAATCTGTTGTAAGGAGTAGTAATAAATTTGTATAATCATCTGTTTAGTTTTGTATTTTGCATTTAGTATGCAATTGTTCTTTTAGTGTATGTTGGTGGATTGATTCAGATTATATTTTTCCTTTACATTTAAAACGGAAAAACATAAAAATTTTGCTTGAAAGCGAAGAGCAAAAGACTTGAAGCCGGTATGGAGTGTTAAATCTTAAATTGCTCGGCTCCAATATTATAGAAGCGTCGAGGTTGAGCTATTTGAACAATCCTGGTGCGTGTAATTTGTTTTCTTAATATCATTTTAAAACCACTAATTAGAAGGCCGTCGTTCTTTTTGCTTTTCGATACATTTGGGTCACTTGCTTCTAATGCTGCTACGTTTCTGAAAAGGGTTTAACGGGCCGTGCATGATAACTTATCGACACAGTAGAGCTATAACTTTGTTTTCAGTAGGATCAAATTTGCTATTTAAAAGGGGGTGGTGGTACAGCTTGCTACCTGCTTACTTGCCTATCTATTGTAATCGGATCCTTTTATGTT
Source organism: Bidens hawaiensis (assembly GCF_021521415.1). NCBI lineage: Eukaryota > Viridiplantae > Streptophyta > Magnoliopsida > Asterales > Asteraceae > Bidens > Bidens hawaiensis. The sequence continues at coordinate 276,744 of NW_027492852.1, read as the reverse complement.
ATTATAATTCGAGATATTGAATTTATTTCAAGATGGCATTTTTATGCTGGAGTTTTTGTACTTGAATTATGTAGACTTAATTATATTTTAAAGAAAATATTTTTAACTTTACCTTAGATCAACTTGACCAAAATATAATCAAACTTATGCAATATGAATTTTCTTGCATAATAAAATATAAATATTCAACTTATCTTTTCTTAGTCACAATTTCTTGCACTAATAAAATGTGAATAATTTCTTGCACTAATAAAATGTGAATAATTACAGTCCACTCGGTAAATGGTTTGACTTGTAACAGTAAGTTTTTGGTTGAATCTTGATTTGACTTGTTAAATATTTATTTATCTTTGACTAATTGGTATGGTTGGTCCCGGTAGTTTACAGTTTTACACGCTTGATCCTCAAGGTTCACTAATTACATAGTTGATCTTGATGGTTGAAAAAATGTTCACATGCTCTCACAAATGGGCCTAGTGGTTACATTTTCATAACATGGATAACGTCGTTAAATTTTCCAGTTAAGTCCAAATGAAATTACTAGCCTACCCCTCCTATTAAAATTCAATAAGTATTAAAAGAAATATATACATTTATTTAGTTATTAAAATGGGTTCATATTTCTCTCTCACAAAACACTCACACTCACCACCACCACTAATACCACCGTCTCTCTCACAAAACACTAACATCGCATTGATGGTATATTGGTATGTGTGAGTGTTTTGTAAGAGAGAGAAAGAGGGACCTACTTTAATAACTAAATAACTTTATATATTTCCATTAATACTTATTATATTGAGTTTTGATAGGAGGGGTAGTTTGGTAATTTTTGTCACATCCCGTTAAGCGATATGCAGAAGCGTAAAACGGTAATGTAACAGAAATAATTGGTATCAAACACAATGTTCATAAAAAACTTTACTAACTAATTTACAATATATTACATTGATCTAACTTCGTTTACAAACTATGTGATACAAACCAATCCAGCCTGATAAGCTACTTTACTCCTAACTCGAATGCTTGTACCAATTTACACAGCATCTCACAATCCAAACACGTAGCACATAAGCAATCTACTCCACTTTTCTGAATACCTGAAAGGCATGTTAAAAACAGGTCAACTACGAATGGTTGGTGAGTTTCATAAGTTTTAACGAAATCGGTTCTGCGTACCACACAGCCATAGTTTGTATGTACGCACGTATGCAAAAATTTATTTATGTTTGTATATATGTACATCTGTGTGTTTGTATGTCATATGTATGTGTGTATGTTTATGATATAAGTTTGAAACTACGATAAAATCGTGACTGTTCGTTCGTGCTACGTGCCTCCATTTTCCACGTAAAATCAACCACTATGGCCCCCTTCCGCCCATAACGGTTTCACGTAAAATCAACCATTACACAGTGTGTGTATATATATACCCACATAGTATGTATATAGATATATATTTACACATATATAGTATTTCCCACGCACCATCAATCACTGTGGCCCCCCTTCCGCCCACAATATATACAATCACAGTATTTTCTTGGCATTCATGCCATAATCAAGTTAGTCTGCTTAGTTGCAGCAGAACTTGGCTCATAGGCCATACTCAACTTTAATTTATTACTATTATGACCCCCTTCCGCCCACAATAACCTCGTGGCCTCCACTTCCCACGTTGTTTTCATGGCCGTCACATACTACGTTATCCCCATGGCCATTACAGATCATGTTATATCCATGATCTTCACAGACCACGTTATTTCCCTAATTCGTTATATTTAACATTACGTAACGGAATAATTGCTTTTGCCGACGTATTACGCAGGAAGAGGTGAGGAATGCACTAAGGAAGATGGGAAGGGCTAAGGCAGTTGGCCCAGACAACATACCTATCGAGGTGCGGAAGTGCCTAGGGGAGGAAGGAGTTTTGTGGTTAACTACTCAATAGTATCTTCAAGTCCGGTAAGATGCTAGATCAATGGAGGAGCAGCGTCGTAGTACCTATCTATAAGAACAAAGGAGACGCCCAATGTTGTGGGAACTACAGAGGCATTAAGCTACTAAGCCATACTATGAAGCTATGGGAAAGAGTTATAGAGACTATAATTAGACGGGAAACCCAGGTTACAGTGAACCAATTTGGTTTCATGCCGGGGCGGTCCACTATAGAGACAATACACCTCCTAAGAAGACTCATGGAAAAGTATAGGGAGAAGAAACGTGATCTACATATGGTGTTCATTGACCTAGAAAAGGCGTACGACAATGTGCCACGTCAACTGCTTTGGGATAGCCTTGAGGGCAGAGGGGTCCCATGGAAATATATAGAGATGATTATGGATATGTATGCCAACACTACAACAAGTGTGCGTGCGCTCTTGGGGGATACTGCCTTATTCCCGGTGGAGGTAGGCCTTCATCAGGGCTCAGCACTCAGCTCGTTCCTTTTCGCAATAATCTTGGACGAGTTGTCAAAGTCAATTCAGGAGACAGTCCCTTGGTGCATGATGTTCGCAGATGATATTGTCTTAGTGGCTGAGAGAAAACAAGATCTGAACATGAGGTTAGAGGAGTGGCGAGCAGCTTTAGAAAATAAAGGTTTAAGGATTAGTCGTTCAAAGACTGAGTATCTCCATTGTAACTTTGGCGGGAGAAACGATGATGAGGAGATCCAGACCACCATCGAAGACCAAGAGGTTCCGCGGGTAACGAAGTTCAAATATCTAGGATCGTTTGTCCAGAGTGACAGGGAAATAGATAGTGACGTGGCCCACCGTGTCCAAGTTGGATGGAGTAAATGGAGGGCAGCTACAGGAGTTTTGTGTGACAAGAGAATCCCAAACAGGCTAAAGGGTAAATTTTATACGGTCGAGGTTAGACCGACAATGTTATATGGAACAGAATGTTGGGCCATCAAGAAGTCACATGCGCCTAAGCTAGAGGTAGCAGAAATGAGAATGCTAAGGTGGATGTGTGGGCACACACGATTGGACCGAATAAGAAATGATGTTTTTCGAGAGATATTAGGGGTTGCTAACATTTCAGATAAGATAAGAGAAAGGAGATTGAGATGGTTTGGACATGTGAAGAGAAGAGAGACGACGGCTCTTGTCCGATCTATAGAAACTATTAGTATAGAGGGGAGGAGGGATAGAGGACGTCCCAAATTAACTTGGGCTGAGAGGATTAAGCATGATTTGCTAGATTTGCATCTCTCCGAGGACATAGTTGAAGATAGGAATTCTTGGAGACGTAGAATTAAGGCTAAGGACTTTTAGGAGAAACGTAGAGTTTTGATTATAATTCTATCATAGGAGGCGTTTCTTTACCTTATTTCGAATGAAAAATGATATATTACTATAATACCATATCCTCAAACTAGTATTTATAACACATATTTAGTATTCATTACTAAATATCACTATTTTTATTGATCTATTTCCATATTTAGTACAACTATTATTACTATAACACATATTTAGTATTCAATACTGATACAACTATTATTACTGTAACACATATTTAGTATTGATTTATTCATTATAATAATTATTATTGATCTATTCATTACTAATATCACTATTATTCTATAGCATATATTTTAGTATTCATTACCAGTATCACTATTATTATTGATCCAATGCATATGGTTTTCGAGCCGGGGGTCTCTCTGGAAGTAACCTCTCTATCCTTTGGGATGGAGGTATGGTTTGCCTACATCCCGCCTTTCCCAGACCCTGCTAACAGCTTTGCTATTGGTGGGATTTATACTGGGTATGGTTGTTGTTGTTGTTGTAATGTGTTTGTATAAACATGTTGTCGCGTATAATTTCATTATGTTTTGGCATTCGTACTATTTCCACTTAATATATCAATCAACAATACTATTCACTTTTCATCAGCACGTAGTCAACCATATGTTTGTGGGGACTTTTCGTATATGAACATTTAAATGATTCATATCTTGAACCGCTTTTAGATAGATAAATGTATATAAACATGTTTTTCACCCCAAAAGTTCATAAACAGTGTGAAAAGAGGGGTCATGAAACTCACTGTTTAGTAGTTACTCTGTGCAATGTCAGCTCGTGGTTCGTTTCCCTTGTTATCACCTAGTCTCTATAATCAATATTATAATAATATTAATATTTTAATATTATTATAATCCTCATACTAAACTGGGTTGTATAGCTAGTCTGGGCATAGCTATCACGTCCAGAAAGTGTCAACAGGCTTAGATTGTGATGTTGTTCAATGTCTAATATTTAAAATCGAACTTGGCTCAGTTTCCCCGTTTTACCAGCTGGGCCAAATTGATTGTTTGCGCGTTTAGAAAACATGTATGAGTATGTAAACTTGGGTAAATGTGTTGGTTGATAAAATGATTAAGTTATAAAGAAATATCACAAATTAAGGGTCTGAATTCTCTACGGGGCCCATTTCCATTTATTCAGTCTGTTTTGGAGAAAAATGCGCACAATCCAATCAAATTGACCGGATTTCTCACAAAAAGTTTAGGTTTACTTAATTAAACCAAAAATATGATTTTTGATCACTCTTGATCCTCTGATATTCCAACAGATTCGTTAAACACAAACCTGTAAGGTTTTATCAGAAATGAATTTGTTTAACTTTCAAATTAACACAATTAATTATCTGTTTATCATTAAATTCTGAAAATTTAGGCATTTATCAAATAAAATTTTTAGATTTTTATAAAAATATTTTTGGAATTATTCACTAATTTAGTAATTTATAAAAATTCATTTCATATGCTATATTTAGCCTGAAAATCGTCCGTTTATACCAAACAATTTCTGAAAAATCCGAAAATTCCTGAGTGATCCAAATACTTTACAAAACACCCTGCAAAATTCCCAAAACCTAACACTTGCCAAATTACCTTTTCGAGCCAAAAACGACTATAAAAATTCGAATAAGCGCGAATTCACAAAACATAGCTAGGTCTTTCCAAATGACCCCAAATTTCATATGTAATCATATTATACAAAATATGAGTTCCCCACAAAATTTTATAATTTTTCAAGCATTTTAAGTATTTTTCCCAAATAAACGTTCCTATTCGGTAATAAATTCGCCAAATATTCTCGGAAGATTAAAAAATCACCAAATTTGGACAGGGACTCTATGGTCCTTGATGTCCCTGAAAATATTTTACAAGCTAGAAATATACACGTCATAATATAACTCTAAACAGACTCTAAACGAGCAATTCGGCATTTCCTTTGCAGTTTTCGTTCGTTTTCGCGCTCTTAATCAAATGTCCGGGTTCTTGTGCTTCTAACTAAAGTAGGTGCAGGTCCTATATCACAAATCAAGCATGTATAATCAACAAAACAGCCTTGAACCTTAGGGTTTCGATTAGGGCTTTAAACCGAACTTTTGAACCGTAAAAACGCGATTAAAACCCCTTAATCCGTGTTTATGGCAAAAAAAAATAAAAACTTGTCAAACCAGGTTCCTAACCATGTGTAGGATCAAAACATGTTTTGGACAATTTTTAGGGTTTTTGCATGGTTAGAAGTGATTTTTGTAAATCAAACTATGTTTATATATAATTAAACATTATTAAAAAAATTGAAAAATTGATTAACATGAATGAATTTGCCCAAGTTTTTGCTGGATATTGATAAACCAGATGTTAAGCAGCTACTTTGATTTCATATCTTGTGAAAATGATAGTTTATGTGGCTTAAGGATGAAGATATATCAAAGGGGGTGGGTCCCCCTTTGGCGGCCGCAAATAAGAAGGCCCACATAGGCCCCCATCTTGTTCCATTTTTCTCAATTTGCATGTCTGAACGTGAAATCCCGAGTCCAAATTTATTTCGGGTTCGGTTTTTTACAAGAAAATTATATCGGGTACGACAAATTTATTTCGAGTGTTTTTTTGGGCAATTTCTTGTAAATTTAGAAAAATATATCATTTGTTTGTAAAAATCAAAAATATTTTCATTGATCGCTTTAAGCATTTCAAATAAATGTTTTGTAAGTCTTTTTCGGCTTAACGGATGATACAGTGCTTGTTTCATAACTATCTTTCGCGTTTAAGTTCACAGCAGGTAGTTAAACGAGCATGTTTTCATTTAACTGGTTTGCTATCATACTAAGGCCTTAATATCAATATGTTGGCTTATAGTAAACATATAGCACTTATAGATGCCCCCGGGATATCTAGGTCATAACCAGGCCCGTTTGGTTACACGTTCATTCGTTAAGCAATAAGCCGTTAATCGCTTATTCGATATGTGAATACTAAGGTGTACCCGATTTTGTCACGAATATCACAATTTCATTTGGAATTAACTGGAAAGTTTAACGAAGTTAGCTGTCGAGGACCATTCATGTTATGAAAACGTAACCATCAGGCCCATTTGTAAACATTTTTCCAATCACCAGGATCATGTGTAATTAGTGAACGTTGAGGATCAAGCGTGTAAAAATGGTAAATCACAGAGACCAACCATGCAGTTAAGTCTTTATCTTTTTTTGGCGTTTTCATACGTAACTAATATGTTAACTTTTTATCGGACAACAATCCAATATATCAACAACAACAACAACAACAATAATAATAATAATAATAATAAGATACCATTAAGCCAAATGCCTTTTGATAACTAACTAGTATTGATGCCCCCGCGCTGCGGCGGAGGTGTAAAACCATTTTTTTTATTCATCCACCTCACTCGAAAAAATGAAGTCACCATCACCAACGCCTCCTTCGGTCACCATCCCCTCTCATGTGGCCTGAAGTTGACATAAAAATGTTGAACAATTCATGCTCTTTGCGGTGTGTTAATGCCTAAAAGTTAGATCGAAACGTAAAACACAATGCGACTATTAAACGTGAAAAGTTAGAAAAAAACCACACACTCATGTTGTGGTGTGTTAATTTGCAAATTTTAGACCAAAACGTAAAACGAAAAATTTGTAAAAGATTAAAAAGTATAGGGGACCACACATGTCCGTTTAATGTACAAAAATACACCAAACATAAAATATATAAGAAATAACTGAGTCGTTAGGGTCGCTAAACGAAAAAGATATACACGTAAAACGAAAAAAGACGCATGCCCACTTAATGCTCAAAATTACACCAAAACGTAAAAAATATAGAATAATAACTAAGTTGAAAGAACCGATAAATGGAAAAAATAGATGTAAAAACAAATATATAATTTTTGACAGATTTGTAAATTATGAAAAATAGGATGGTTAAAGGTAAAAAGAAAAAAGTTAAAAACCACTAACTACAAAATAGTACAATAAACTACGCTTGTGTTACAACAAACATTGCATAACAATGTTGCTAATTTTAAATATATAACTAGTGTTGACACCCCCGCGTTGCGGCGGGGATGTCAAACTATTAAGAAACTAACCGCTCAATTAACACACAAAAACTCATATAACAAATGTTGAATCATGTACGCTCGTTGCGCCGTGCTAACGCGCAAAAGTTAGACCGAAACATAAAACATAACGCGGCCGCAAAATGAGAAAAAAATTGATGTAAAAACGTTCAACCAGTGTTAACTTGCAAAATTTAGACAGAAATGTAAAAAAATAAATTTGTAAAAGATGAAAAGTATGCATGCACGCCCGTTTAATGCGCAAAATTAGACCGAACATAAAGTATATAAAAGAGTAACTAAGTCAAAGGGCTGTTAAATAGGAAAAAAAAAGACGAGAAAACAAAATAATAATTTGTCACAAGTTTGTAAATAACGAAAAGTACAGGGGTTGAAAGTTTAAAAACAAAACTAAAAGCCACCAACACAAAATGGTACAACAAATTAAGCATGTGTTACAATCAACATTGGATAACAATGTTGCTAATTGTATATTATATAATACTAAGTTAGGTACCCATGTCTTACACAGTGGCCTAGACCATAATCTAAGGGAAACGTTAAAAAAAATTACCGTATTTCATACAATGTAAACGAATTTTTTTTTACCGTATTTCATACAATTACCAAATTTTTTTTTACGATATTTCATACAATAGTTTTTTGTTTTTTTTTAACTTACCTTGGGACTGATATCATCATTTTTTGTAATTTTCGTTTAAAAAGAATGCTAATAAGACTTTGTTGTTTCATCTTCCAAGTTCCCTAATTTTAGAAGGGAGAAAATTTAAACCATAAATCTGTAATCAATTTTAATTTACACATAAACTGTAAATCCCTAATCAATTACAATTTCCAATTTATATTATCCGAATATCTAACAAACCATAATCAATCATTCAATTGCTACCAATGGGGTGGTGCCCCATTGCCAAAGGCAAAGCCTTTAAAACACCTGCGTTTGAAGGGAAGATCTTGGGTTTAAATCCTAAAGACAACAAAAATTAAAAGCTCATTGTTAAAAAAAAATCATTTAATTACCCATTAACAATTTATACAAGCAAATAAACAATTACAATTTTAAAGAGAGGTAGAAGAATATCTAAATTGAACAAGTAGAATGAAACTGTGGACAAGGGAGTGAGGGACTGAAGGAGCACTGACCATTGGCTACTCGGCTGTAGCATGAAGGGGGTTGGGGCAGTGTGGGGTGGAAACCACGACTGAATGAAACTTTGGTTTGTTGAATGTTGATGTTCGACCTAAACCACACGTTTAAGCATAAAGGAAAAACAAATAAATTGTTTTATTTAGTTTGTGCTTAAATTTGGTTGGGCTTTAATTGGTTTCGCCTTTTAATTTGGTTGGGCTTTAAACAAACAGGGGTAACGTTATATTTTTTTAAGGGTAGCGAAATACGAAAACTGACCAAATCATATAAAATTTGTACTACCGGCGAAAAGTTGAGAGGTAGTAGAGGCTACCCCTAGTTATATTCTAGGCCCGCCACTAGTCTTACATGGTTTGACAACTTAAATTCTGTAAGTGATAACTTTTGATAAATAAAGTTGAATAATACATTAAATAAGTATGAGGTTAAATTACAACTACTATTCTCAATCTTAAAAATAAATCATAAATCTCTAAATGCTTCTTTCGATACAACATTAGACCCTACACTAAAAATATGGTAACAACTAAAGTAAAATAGAATTATGAGCGCAAAAACGGTACAATCGAAACAATACGAACTAGTCATCAATAGAAGAAAGCTTTCAATAAGTCAAAGAATGTGCAGTAAAAGAGAATCAATATATATGGATAGGAATATTGGTTTTAAATAATCCTAACTATGCCTTATTGGTAAATCTTAGTCCCAACTTTGCACTTACCTGATGACAGTCCAACTATTGGTGCATTTGTTTTTAACGGGTATCGACTAACGGATGACTAACCCCGTTAGTGATTTGTTGATGTGACATGCTTAGTTGTCAAAAAATTGCTTTATGGCAGCTTAGATGGCAACCCCCAACAACATAAGCAGGAGCACCACCCTAGATCTCAATAAACCCATCATCTTCTTACCTCCACCATATGTAGCTCCTCTACCTTTTTCACTTCACAGCCACCCACTTCCACCACCGGTCACCGCCGCCACACTAGACTTTCTGTCACCACCGCCGCTACAATAGATCTTCCGTGCTACAACCGCCTCTCCTCCAAGCTTTCTTCTACGCCAACACTTGCAACCTCCGTTAACCACCTCTATCGCCCGCCGCCGCCACCTGCAACCTCCATCTCACCTTCTACCACCGCCACTGCCACCCGCAACTTCCGTTATAAACCTCTGCAACCTTCGATTTTCTTGAATCAGTAAGCCTTTGAAACTTGAATTAGTAAACTTTAGATGCATTTGATGGATATTTGAAACTTGAATTGATGAATGGTGGAGATACAATGGTTGCCTGGTTGGCTTTATAACTCGTGTTTGAGTTATGTTTTTGAATCAATAAACACGGAATCGTAACTCATGACATTTTGGTGGTGTATCGGAGAAATTTAGGGTTTGGTCAGCGGAACAAAACAAAAGCAACGCATCAGGAGAATTATGAAGAAAAGAAGCAATCGAGTTAGGGTTTGGTGATGGTGGTGGTGGGTGAATTGCAAGGGGGGGGGGAGAGAGAGATAGAGAGAGATATATAAACTTCTTATACTGAGCCACGTAAGCTGCCAATAAGCAATTTTTTGACAACTAGGAGTGCCACATCAGCAAATCACTAACGGAGTTAGTCATTCGTTGGTCGCGACCCGTTAAAAACAAATATACCAATAGTTGGGACTGTCAGCAGGCAAGTGCAAAATTGGGACTGATATTTACTAATATGGCATAGCTGGGATTATTTAAAACCAATATTCCTATATGGATATAACGAAAGAGATTACGGTTACAGGGGAAAAGAAGGCGGGTTGGGTTCAGTTAAAGATCCACGTATTTTTAACAATGAACCCGCTAAGTAAGTTTTATGAGCTAAAATGTTTCATATACATGTAAATGTTTTCTTACACATAAAAACGATATAATTTATATTAGATAAGTTAAATAACGAAAATGTTCAGCTTATAAAAACATTTTATAAACAAACCTAACGCTTTTTAAAAATAAAATACGTTTTGTAAAAGCAATTAGAGAAATCGTTAAACAAAAAGGAAAATTGGTTTTAAATAATCCCAACTATCACCTATTGGTAAATAATAGGCCCAACTTTGCTCTTGGCTTGTAGCGGTCCTAACTAAAGGGGTATTTGTTTTTAACGGGCCGCGACTAACGGATGTTAACCCCGTTAGTGATTTGCTGATGTTGACCTTCTTCTCCGGCCGGAAACCTGCAACTCGCCTCCATTCTCCCTAATATCATCACACCGTCTCCCTCCCTCTTCAAAACACATCGGAAATTTGAAAATGAAGGACATTACATCTTCTTCCATGGCCAATCCCTAGATACCAAACCCGATCTTATTTTCAAAAATTCGAAATCAATGTTACACAATTTACAAAATAAGCATAGGGCTTTTGTTAAGGGGGTCAAAACGAGTCGAATGAAGTGTCAATTACCTCGAATGACGCACGATTGACGAGGGTGGACTTCGCCGGAGACAACAACGGTGACACGTCGGTTTGGTTTCGTATGAGGGGAAAGATAGAGAGAGACGGTGTAATGATATTAGGGAGAATTGAGGCGAGTTGCAGGTTTCCGGCGAAGAAGGTCAACGTCAGCAAATCACTAACGGGGTTAACATCCGTTAGTCGTGGCCCGTTAAAAACAAATACCCCTTTAGTTAGGACCGCCACCAGTCAAGTGCAAAGTTGGGCCTGTTATTTGCCAATAGGTGATAGTTAGGATTATTTAAAACCAATTTTTCAAACAAAAATAATATATAAAAGGAACTTTAAAAAATATATAATTAATAGAAGAGAGAGACAAGAAAAAAATAGTAAGAATGCATAAGAAAATAAATATGACAAGAGAAAACTTTTATTTATTATATAATATAGATATAAAATACATGGATTTAAAAATAATTAGTATTAATTAATAATAACAAAAGACCCTAGCCAGATATTCTATTAATTCAAAGCAGCACTACTCTTTTTTTTTTTCTAATTTTACCGACTTGCCACTTGTGTGGGATATATAATTAAAAACTTGCAATGATATTTCCTGGAAGCTAGAAGCTGAAAGCATTCTAATTAATTCATTTTAGTCTTAGTCTATAAAGTAAGCCTATTTGATATTTTATTTTAATTCAGATCCACTGAAATTTATCATGACACTACTTTTTATTTCTCACTAAGTAAATTTAGTTGAAAATTGGTTAATTTTCAAAAATTGCAAATTTTATAGACGACATAAAAATATATATAAAAAAACTAGCATGAAGTTAGACAAAGCAAACAATAATAATTACAAAAAAAAAAAGAAGGAAAAAAAAAGAAAACGGAGAACAACACTACTACGACCACAAAAAATTACAAGAAGCAGCCTTCTAAATAATATAGAAATTTAATTATAAAAACCACATGAATGTTAAATAGTTGGTTGATCAATTTAGTTACCAATTATGACTTGTTTTGGACTTTTCAAAAGCAATTATTATATATATTACATCATATAAATGTAATATGTTACAAATTGCGACCAAAATGTGAATCAAACCCATTTAAAAATTATGACGTGGGATTGTTAAAAATTTGAGCGTCGGAAATTACTGATTCTATAGAAAAAAAAATTATGGCTTTGTCACCGTTTATATGTATAACATTTTTATAACATTGAAAAAAAATATACGAAAAAAGTACAGCACTTCATATTTTCATTATTTTCTAAAAGGATATAATACTCTACATTTTTTACTTCAATTATTTTCACAAATGATATTTTTATATCTTCAAGAATCAAATTAATGTATTATAAATTGATTTAGATCGTTACAAGATTAAGAAATGATTAATTAACCAAATAGAACTTAACTCAATGAGAGGATGTAAGATGTTTAAAAACAAACATACTAAAGACAAAACTAAATGATGCTTGTATTAATATTATAGTTCTAAAATATAATAAAAAAAATAAAAAAATTATTTTGGAGGATATAAATAGGCATCATTGGCCCAAAACTCGAGTCTTGTGGCTTGTCATCTCTTTTTATAATAAGAGAATGGGGAGAGCACCATGTTGTGAAAAGATAGGTTTGAAGAAAGGATCATGGAGTGAGGAAGAGGATCAAATCTTGGTTTCATACATACAACAACATGGTCATCCTAAACGCGCTGGTAAATATTATCCATCTCGACGTTTCATCTTATTTTGTTTTGAATAGGGTCGAAATTATAACTTATTGGTTGGGGTTATTATGAAGTTCTCTTTTTATGGACTACTACTACTACTACTACTTGGGGCCCAACTCATAATTTTCTTAAAGATAACTTAGATTTTATAAAATGAAATCCGACGAATTCCAGTGACGAACATATAGCTCGGCACTTGGTTCCAAGGGCCTAAATGGTATTTAACATCGCCGCCGACCAATTATCATGAAGGTATTTGGAGCGTCATAGACAAGATATCATGGGTTTTAGTTTCTTATTCATCATTTCAATCTTAGTTACACTCATAATTTTCTCTCTGTATGTGTGTGCGTCATATTTTTCTAATCGTTTTGATTGTTCTTTTAGGTTTGTTAAGATGTGGAAAAAGTTGCAGGCTTCGATGGATCAATTATTTACGACCGGATATTAAAAGAGGAAGCTTTAGCAAAGAGGAAGAGGACACCATCATTCATCTACATGAAATGCTTGGAAATAGGTACCAGAAGATCGATTTATCATATCCGTGTCATTTCTAGCTATCACTAATTTGTGTAAAATAACTATTTTCAAATAGTAAAAACATATATATTACAATTTATCTTTTTATAGGAAATTATTTTTACAATTTCCATCATATAGTTGAAATGACATGTTCTAAAAAAATCAATTGAAATGTTTTTCTCTAATTTCACTATCCATATTATTATTATTATTATTATTATTATTATTATTATTATTATTATTATTATTATTATGTAATCAATTACTTCTATGAATAATATATATCTCTTTATATTTAGTTCTGCATTTATTTCTCTACAAGAATTAACAAAATATAGTATTTTTCAAATCTACATTCTCTTTATTAAATTTTAGTTCTTCTTCCATCATCGTAGAGAACAAACATAATTCTGATTTAACAAATTAACCGTAAAAGATCCCATTAAAACGTGTATAATTGTCTATATACGAAACCTTAAAGGTTACAAGACACAAAGCTCTAGTTTTAACCGGTTTTCTTTTACAACATCGGCTACAGACTAAAAGCTATGATCGACAAGTTGTTGTTGTTGTTGGTGGTGGTGTTGTTGTTAGTTAAGATTTGAAACACAAGTTGAGTTAGGACTTGATATGAAGAAAGAACTTTATTAAAGTCATGGCTGCTGACCAAAAGTATTCAGAATTTGTTGAATTCAAATAAAAATGTTTTACGTAAGTTTATTTATATAGTTAGGTCTAATATATACTTTTTGGGGGCTCATAAAATATTCCAATTTACCACGAATCTAAATCCGGTTTTCATGCTTCGTTAATTAATTAACTTAATAATTAATAATTACACAGCATGTATACCCTAATACAAAATAAGTGGGCATGTGCAAATAATAATAATAATAATAATAACAAAATTTTCTAGGTGGACAGAATAAAATTATTCATAATTGTATTGACAGGTTACCGTGTTTGATTCCCAGATGGTCTGTAATCGCAGCGAAATTACCTGGCCGAACCGACAACAAAATAAAGAATGTTTGGCATACTTATTTAAAGAAAAGAACTGAATGCCACCAAGCAACCATCAATGTCTCCAAGAAACGTAGCATGAAACCAAAGTGTGATTCAACGGCTCCAAGTCTTGAAGAATCAGACGTTTCTCAATGTCGGCATAACTCGCTTGACAAGAAGCAAACTGTCTCGAGTATTCAACCATCGTCTAGTGAATCCTCATTGATCATAGACTCGGTGGCTAACTTAGTTAGTGAAGCTGGACATGAGGAATTTAATCAAGAGATGTTTCTAGATGATGGTTTTTGGTTAGAAACGCTGTCAGGTGAGGAAGACATCATGGAATCTAAATCGTTGACAAGCATATCAAGTGTTGATCTTCCGACAACTTCGCTCACTTGCTTTAAAAACATAGATGCTAGAAATCCAAGTATCGGTTGTAACACGGATGATATGTGTCTATGGTATGACCTTTTCACACATGACACATTACCTGAGTTACCTGATTTTTAAGTACAATTGTTTTATATTAGATTATTAGAAAAAATATTAAATTTTATTATGAACAAGAAGTCCGATAGGGATAACAATCAGCTTGGTCTGTAACGATTAATGGAATGTGATTAACGACATATTAACAAACTCCTAATCCCAAATCACATCATTTTGCCCTATAGTAGCATTTGAACGCTCATCACTTCGGAGGGACCCTGCTTTATGTAATACCTTGCCCACAGTGTGATTACGGATTAGAACTAATAGGCTATGAAACGTTGTAAATGAATATCTGATCACTAAATATTTTAATACAATACTGATTCCAATACTATCTGTAGGACATGGGTAATAATTTTATTAAACAATATTAATAAAACAAATAAATAATCTCCTTATACAATTTGGGAAATTGAAGTACATATACCGTATACAAATCTAAACGAGAATAATAACAAATATAGCATATATGCATGTCTTGATTCATACCGAAGTCTGTGCTCGAACGCCAAATTCTTTGTCGAGTTGAAAACGACCGGAGCCGAGTTGGTCATCGTGTTGAAACCGCAATGGAACCGCGCTCAAATCGTCAAGATCATGTTTACTGAGACCCGAGCATCACCTCCGAGTCATGTCTTCGTATGCCCCTTCTCTTGGTGAACCCATCTTGATCACCCGAAACCATCTAGCTATAAGATTGAACAAACTGGGTTCCCGGTTGTGGCTGAGGATTTCTGTTAAACAGAGGTCCCTTAAAACATATTTCAGGCCGCCTCCACGAGCCCGTCTGTTTCCTAGTGTACAACAGCCGAAGGAATATGCACTGCTAGGATTACCCTAGTACCTGAACCATATTTGTAACGGGAGTTCAGGATCGTAAAAGTTGGAAACGAACCGAACTGATGTCGGTGACCGATCGAGTTTTTGGTGTATATGCCGTGACGGGTTGGGTTCTCGGTGTTAGTGACCGATCCGGATTTTTTGGTGACGACCAAATGCTGCTCAAAGCTTACTATATATAGCAAGTTGTCATTATGAGTCAGCATGACACATGTCACGCGTAGAAGAAGCCATATGACACTTAGCACATGACACGACATGTGTACTCTGACTCACCACACATATCGACACTTGACAATAATCATGACACTTGTTACATGCCCCGGTTGAGGCCACACAAAATATAGCATTCGTTATTTTTAAAACCCGAAAACCCGACCCATATAAATTTTTTTATTTATTTTCTTACTCAAATATTCCTTATCTAATAAAAACAACGAATATTTTTTTATTTGGTTTTGTCTTCGTTTCCTTTAGCGTTTACTCGATTACGTTCACTCGTTAACTATTAAATATTTATGTTTCGTACTATTTCGACTAACTAAACCAACTCTAGGGACCTAATTACAAAATTTTTAAACTAATTATATTATCTTTTTTTTTTTGGGTTCTTCCCTCCACCGTCGGACCCCCCCCCCCCCCCCCCTCTTGTTTTCATCGTAAATCAAGCCAGAAAATCAGGGGTTTTGTTAGTATGGTTGAATGCGGCCTTGTAGTTATGGAAATTTACATCAATTGACAGCTATGATGAACGATCTTGTGTAATCTTGCATTAAAACCTAAACCGTGGCTAACCTGACCTCAATACCCTATATACACTCGTCCAAATTTCAATTAAACAGTCCTGCACCATCCTTACAATATTCCGACACTAAGCCCTAATCTAATTTCAAGTTTCAAAGCCGTCAAGACCCACTTCGATCTCGAACTAGAGCCGTAACCCTAGGTTCTTTGTTCTCCCTTAATTCGTCACTATAACTGGTAATTAATACATGTTTTAGGTTTTTTTTTATCCAGCAAACATAAGCCCCAAGTCACTTTTGATCAACAACGAGCATTTAAACTGATTTAGGATCTAGTGTTTGTTGTTGGATTGGGGATTTGTTTGTAAGTATGTTTATATATTTTTGGTTACCGCTTAATTCACAAATCAAAGTTCTAACAGGATGGCTGGTGTGTTTTGTTTAGAACTCTTGACCTGGTTAGGTCGCGGGTTCGAACCCCCCTGACCCGGTTTTGTTGAATTATTTTCAATATTTTTTTATATACTTATATTTCTTAATAAACATATTTTGTGTTTGAAAATAAGGAAAAATGGACTATTATATTGTTACTACTCGCTTATTAAACTGAACTAACGACCTAATAACGTACGAAACAAATTTCATTAATATATAAATATCTATAATATATATAAACGAAAACCCAAAAATCCTATGTGTCACGATGTGGTTGCTTCCCCCTTATGGAAGCCACCAAATTGCTTGATTTCTAAATGGAGACTTCTAATGCGTTTTACCCGGTTTCTACCCATTTACCTTATGAATCTCGTGGGTTTTGTGGGTCACCAAACCCTGACACCTTTACCCGTTTTCTTCACAAGCAGCATTCATTCAAATACCCTCATCTCAAAACTTTCTCCCCTGCTCGCATATCTCATCTATGAAAACCCTAGGTCTTGATTACAGCCTTAATTGGACTCCAAAACACAACAGCGGTGGTTACATCTGTATCGGTGGTTACTCCTTCAAGATGGATGCCGATTGAATGCTTTGATTCATGTATTGCGCTGCTCATTCAGTCGATGTATCGGATATCTATTCTACCGTCGAGAGCAGGGAGACCAATACACAGGTAAATCCCTTTGCAGTTCAAGTTTTACTGAAACCCTAATTCGATTAAAGTTATGGATCCCATTATCAATAACACAATAATATTATTGGAATTCGCTAAGGCTGGAATTATTCTTTTCAAATTTAGGATTCAAGCAGATGTTAACTTTTTAGGGCTTTGTTTGTGATTAGGTTTTATAAAGCATCATAGGTGACTGGTTGATCAAAATATGGTAATTTGTTAGAAATATTAATTGCAGAGTGTTAAATTGCTTATAGGTGTTATTCAAACACAGATTTTTTCTTACTAATTTATCTTTGTTTTGATAACTAGATACCTTTGACAATAGGTGTGTGTAATAATATAAATTTTGCTGTCAAATCATCGCCACCAAGAACTACTGTAAAATGCTGCAAAAGAGACTGGCGTATTTCTTTCATCAAATGAGGCTTTGGCTGCAAGATCACAACGCTTGAATTAATATTACTTATTTAATTATTAAACATTGAAATGAATAAACAAAATCATATAACTAAATTCATCTACCTCCATTGTTGGTGGTCTAATAATCAAATCATCAGGTAAAACTAAAAGCTTTCGGTGTACAAGACAATGAAGATGTGGAACCTGAAAACAGATTTATATTTTTAAGTGTAATAGAAAATAAAAATCATATATATTTTTAAACATAGAGATGGGTGCTGACCTTGCTAGGAGGCAGGTTGACTAATTCCTCTTGGTCAAAACAATGTTCCAGTTCATGTTCACCATTTTTATCATTTTTAAAATCAGTGTCAAATGTGAGGGCACCAATAAACTCAAAGACATCATTTAGCTTTAAGTCAGACTCTGGTGTGTCATATATCTACTAATTAACACTTATTTAAGCATTCTGATTTATAACTTTATATAACATATGAATTCTTTACTTTCAATTGTATGAATGTAAAATCTTGATATATTTTTGTTGCACGTTTATAGTTTTGGGCAACAAGGCTGATTGTAGATGATGGAAACAGCTATTTTGAAACGTCTGCAAAGGAGGGAATTAATGTTGAAGAAGCTTTTCAAGTCATTGCTAAGAATGCCTTGAAGAATGGTCAAGAGGAAGAAATGTAAGTCAAACGGGCTGACCTTCAAAAATGTAGTATAATTCTTATTCTAATTTTAAACAGGTGAACACGACCTGTTCTTAAACGACTTAGATATTTTTACCGAAAACCTGGTTATCTTCGTGTCTAAATTATGTCATGTCAACAAAAAGAGCATTATTTTGTAGTAATGAGTTTTGACTAACATGTCTGATATTGTTGTTTGAAAATACTTGCCGGGAAGAATTTTGGAGATTTTGCAAGGTGTTGAGAAGCTGTAGTATGCTAAAACAGTGTACATGATTAAAGTTTTAGTTAACATGGTAAAATCAGTGATCTTTCAAGGTACTCTAAATGAACCCCAAATTAAAGTTCATACTTGGTTTGATTGTTTATTTTTGATTAGTGGTTTGATTGATTCAGTGCAATCGAGACTAAAGTGCCTGCCAGGGGTAAAGCACTGGTTGCAACGGATTTAAGCATTGCAGTACCCAAAGGAACTTATGCTCGAATTGGTAATCTTTTTTTAATCATTTTCTGTTCCATTTAGGTAGAGTTTTGAACTTTTGTGAATTATAATTTGTAATAATGTCTGGTCTGGCATGGAAGCACTTGATTGATGTTGGTGCGGGTGTGATTGACGCCGATTACAGGGGACCGATTGGGTATTGTTTAACTATTTTGATGTTGATTTTGAAGTGAAAGCCGGTGATCGAATTGCGCAGTTGATTACCAAGAAGATTATTAATCCTCAAGTTGTTGAGTAACATATAAAAATTTTTATATGTGGAAGCAACATATAAAAATCATTTTGATATAAACAGATTTTTGGCCCCCGTGTTAAGGGGGTTATAAACACTTAATTCTCACTAATATCAAAGAAAAAGTAATTTTTTTTTTAAATGTTGGCATGAATGAAGAAGCTGGAAGGAATATTGCAAACAGCTGGTGAGTGATGATACAAAGATCTCCCGCAATGTATATATTTTTGTGAAATAAAAGTTATATTTTTGTTTGTAGGAACAAAACCGATTGGAGGCTACAATGCAAAGCAAAATTCGCGTCTATGAAAATGGGAGGATTGAACAGGTATGCAATTGGTATGCACTAATGTTAAAGTTTGATAATTTGACACCCTAGGATGTTGGGTGTGCGTGAAACCAAAATAACCGATCCGTAACTGAAAGAGACAACATAACCGAACTGAAATAACCTAACCCGACCCAAAACCAACGTTTTGGTTTTATGTCTTTATCAAGAACCAAATTTCATGTTCCATTTCTGTTTTGAATGCATCAAAAACCGAAAAACTCAAACCAAATCGTAAAAACCTAACCAAACCCGACGGAAAAACCGAGTTTTGTTATTAAATTAATGGATTACAATCTTTATTTTACAAAAGTTATGTAATTTATAAAAACATAATAAATGGTGTAGCCGAAAAATTTTAGGCCCATATGTCTTTTATTCATGTTTCATTGTGCGCTTATTTTTTTCTCGGGCCTTTGCTTTTTTTGCGCCTTACGCCTAGCGCATTTGATAACTATGCATATGTGTAATAATCACTTGCAGACTTACTCATTAACTAAGAAAAGAATAAGGTCCAATTTCATTACTTTATGTTAGTTTTTTTTCTTTTTGGACCTAAAATTTAAAGACCAAATGGCAAAACCGAACTTAACTCATTGTGAAAGCCGAAAACCACAAAAACTGAACCGAACGATTTTTAAAACATCAAAACCTGAATTTTCAGTTTTTAGTTTGGTTTAAGCCCAAAACGACCCATGCACACAGGATGTAACAAATGTTTGTGAAAGAAATGTCGGAAGTCAAACTAATTACTATTTTCTTAAAAATACAGCCAACTAGAATGGTATGCAAATTTATAATATGTTGGTAATGTTATTCTTTATAATGAAGTTTTTAATCATATGCATCAGTTTCAGGCATATCTTCTTCACCGCGATGTTATTTGTATATGGTCGGATTCTTAGTCAACGGCTGGTCAACACAGTTACTACATACAGGTATTGGTAGAAATTTGTGGGAACTTTGACTAAATATCAGATGGCCACATGTTATTTCTTGTGTATAACAGGTTTTTCATTTCTGCAATTGTAATGTTTTAGTACTTTCTAAAATTTATGATCGAACTTTAAACTTTGTTTTACATTGTTTTCGTTCTACCGGCTACATCGGCAAAGTATGGTTTCTAATTAATCTGCTATTAGTTTCCTATAATATGAGAGCGATAGAGCTGTGTAGAAATTATTTATATTGGTTTATGGTGCAATTAAATTACTCACTGATATGACCTTCATGAAACCATTTCTTAACATTTTAACTATATGTGGTGGGAGTTGTACTTTGGGTGTAGGTTAGTAAGTTGATCTCTTTAGTTAGTTGATAAACACCAAGACAACCCAATTAGTATAACCATTGATTGGAATGAGATCATAAACTTTCAAATCCAAAGGAAAAGTCCATGTTTTTTTTACTTCAAAAACTCAAAATTGTTAAGAGATTTAACTTTATGCAAACATAAGGAGGATGATTGTAGTTAGAATAGGGTCACAAATGGGGTTATATATGAACAAATATTCACATAATACTACCACCTGCTAATATCATTAGTCATTACATAATCTAACAATATACCCCCACAAACTAGAGACGAGGGATCGTGTGACAATCGTCAATTTCAGGTTAACTCCGTCGGAGAGTTGAGAACCGGATTTGGGTTCCACGGTTCGGAGAGTTGAGAACTCTAGTGATGGACGAAGCACACAAGTCCCGATATTCTATCCACCCTGGCTCAGATAAAATGTATCATGATTTAAAGGCACTTTACTGGTGGCCGAACATGAAAGCCGACATTGCCACCTACGTGAGCAAATGCTTGACTTGTGCCAGAGTCAAAGTAGAATACCAGAAACCATCTGGCCTACTACAACAACCGGAACTTCCAATGTGGAAATGGGAACACATTTCAATGGATTTTATCACGGGTTTACCTAAGACACCGACGGGATGCGATACCATCGGGGTGATCGTTGACCGGTTGACTAAGTCTGCACACTTCTTAGCGATTAAGGAATCGAACAAAATGGAAAGACTGACTTGTGTTTACATGAAAGAAGTGGTGTCTAGACACGGAGTGCCTGTCTCAATCATTTCTGATCGAGATTCTCGTTTCACTTCGCACTTTTGGAAGTCGCTGCAAAGCGCACTAGGCACCCGTCTTGATATGAGCACAGCATACCATCCTCAGACGGATGGGCAAAGTGAACGAACTATTCAGACCCTGGAGGATATGTTGCGTGCATGCGTGTTGGATTTCGGAAAAAGTTGGGAACCTCACTTACCTTTGGTAGAGTTTTCGTATAATAACAGCTACCACGCAGGTATTAAAGCAGCGCCGTTTGAAGCGCTGTACGGACGGAAGTGTCGATCACCACTCTGCTGGGCAGAGGTGGGTGACAGCCAAATCACTGGTCCATAACTGGTACTCGAAACTTCGGAAAAGATTGTTCAAATCCGAAATCACATGGCAGCAGCACGAGATCGCCAAAAGAGTTACGCCGACAAGCGCCGAAAGCCTCTCGAATTTCAAGTGAATGACCAAGTGTTACTTAAAGTCTCACCTTGGAAAGGTGTGGTTCGCTTTGGTAAGCGAAACAAACTCAACCCACGATATGTTGGTCCTTACCGGATAACTGAGCGCATTGGTCCGGTGGCGTACCGACTGGACCTACCAACGGAACTCAGTGGCGTACACAATGTATTCCACGTATCCAATTTGAAGAAATGCTTATCCGATGAAACACAAGTAGTCCCTTTGGAGGAACTGCAAGTTGATGAACAGTTACGTTTCATTGAAGAACCAGTCGAGGTTTTGGATTGGGAAACCAAAACGCTCAAGCACAGCAAAATTCCAATCGTTAAGGTTCATTGGAACTCGAGACGTGGACCGGAGTTCACGTGGGAACGCGAGGATCAAATGATGAAAAAGTATCCTCACCTTTTTGAAGGGCTGACCAAACACAGAAAACCGCGAAACCCGGCAAAGCGTCAGAAATCACCGGAGGTATGAATTAAATTTCGGGACGCAATTTCTTTCTACTAGGGGATGATATGACAAACTGAAAATTTTTCTTACTTTTCAGACACTCATCACGACTTGACTCAAATTTTCGGGACGAAAATTCTTTAACAAGGGAATGATGTGACAATCGTCAATTTCAGGTTAACTCCGTCAACTCAACTCCGTCAATTCAAACTTAAGATCATTGAATCTATAACGCACACCTCATTACATTTAAACTAGGGTTTAAATGACGCTTAACACTTACTACATGTGTAGTCTTTCGGGAATTGCACCGAAACGCAAACGAGTTGACGCAAACGATTGGTGAATAAACGAAAAACGTCAAAACAGTAATTATGTGATAATTATGTGTTAGACTTATGTGTTATGTGATAAGATGGTTATAAACGTTAACTCAAGATGTAAACAAGTTAGTTTAAGCTAGATAAGTAATACTTAGGAGTGGAGGGGCCAAAGTGTAACATAGATTATTATAAATAATAATAATACTAAACCCTAACTTATTATTCTTCTTCCCCCCACAAGTCCCGATCGGAAACCCACCCCCCCCCCCCTTGGCTCCTTGGCTGCCGTCACCTATACACACACATACAACCATCAATTTCAACTTTTGATCGAAGATTAAGGTGCTAGGAAGGTATAAAGGACTATCCTATGTATCCTTTATACTTGATTTTGATGTTTAATGGGTTAATTGAAAACCCTAGATGGCCGATTTCATGTGTGTATGTAACTAATATGATTGTTGTTGATTTGATAATGAATTGATAACTAGAATGAATATTGTTACATGTTAATTGTTGTGTCTTTGATTTGAGTTCAAACAAAAACCCTAATCATGTATGTAATGTGTAATTGATGTGCATGGATAGTGATTATGGAGTCTAGAGTGTTACATGAATGCATGATGGTCCATAGATAGTTAATATGTTGAGTTTGGATGCAAACAGTTTCTGGACAGATTGTGTTATTGAGGTTTAATTGACTGTAACGAAGTGTAAATGTGAAAATTGGTTGAGATTATTGATACTACAGTAAACTAGGTTGAGTCTAGTTTCTAAAGAATGTAAATTTGCAATTTTTGGACGTGGAAAAGTTAACTTTTATGATTTTACAAAAACGTTGTGCAAAGCTGAGCTGTTAGACCTGCTGTTAGGTTGTTTTGTAAATATTATATCTCATGAACTACGAGACCAATTGGGTTGGTTCCACTTCTGAAAGTTGACTTGTTGAGTTAGGAACCTAACCCAAGTGGTCTTGCATTTGTTGGATTTTTCATTTAACGGGAATTTCAAATAACATTCTGTTGCGCATGAATTTGACTGTTATGAGCTTGCTGTAGTGTTTTGATCATTATGAGAAATCTAGGTGGAATAAAAATAAAATAAAATATGTTCTGGAAACCTAACACATGCATGCTTTAGTGATGATTTTTGGTAAATTAATTGAGATGCTATGATCAGTGGAATAGTACAATCTTTCAAGTAGAATTTCTGTCTCAGTGAAACTAGCTGCTGAATTTTGTGAAAATGCATGAAACATGATAATTGCTAGTTAATTGTTATGTTTTGACCAAATTGCCCCTGTGGGGAATACTTGCTATATAATTGTTATGTTTTGACCAAATTGCCCCTGCGGGGAATACTTGCCAAATAGTTGTCGTGTTTTGACCAAATTGCCCTTGCGGGGAATAATTGCTAGTGATGTACATTATTAATACATAACACATAAATAATTGCTCACACACGTATCGTATCACAAATGTATTTGTTAAAGTCACACACGATTCACAAACGAAACACAAAACATGTTATGTGCATAGGTATTATGTGCCGGGTCTGGAGACTCGATAATATTCCGACACTTAGAAAAATCTCTTTATTGTTTTAGAACGCTAGAGAGAGTTTTTCTGTGACGCGCATCTTGGTGAATTATTTTGGGAATACTTCGCAAACAGTGAGTTTCACTTTCCCCTTTTAAACTTTTTAAACGCTTTTCACTTGGGGGAGATAACATACTCCGAAACGCATTTAAGATTTTGTTAATATAGATTATATATCACTTGTAAAGACTAAGTGGCAAACGCAATAACTAAAGTCCTTCATTCACATCGAACCGTTTAATATTGGATAATAGCGAGTCATTGTTGAGTAGTACTACTGGGTTTGACAAACCCCACCCAACGCTAAACTCGACTGGAGGTCGAGTGGGTGTAATCTTGGCTAAACACATACCATGGTCTGGATGACCTGGTGGCAAGGCAAATGATAAACAGTCAGCTTCGGTGTCGAATACTTAGTGATACTTGTTTTATAGGCTAGCTACCTATAGATATATAATTGACATAACACTATCTGGTAACGCAAAACGCTTTATTTTATATAAACTGTGAACTCACCAACCTTGTGTTGACACTTTTAGTATGTTATTCTCAGGTAGCCGAGGCGGGCGCGCGGTTTAGGAACATGCATTGCTTGAAACATTTTTAATTATGCAAACTTATTTTTAACTGTTATCATTGGGTTTTAAGTCGTCCTGTGTGACGTAACATTGTCTGCTATGATTTTACGCTTCCGCATTTAACTACTCGTAAACGTTTTCATGGTTTTGAAACTTTGTTTTATGGTTTGATTATAACTAATGATTCCAATCCTGTTAGTTCACACCCTCTGACGGTAAACTCCGTTAGTGGATTTTGAGGGTGTGACAGATCAACCTGCACCTTAGAGCGTAAGAATGTTAACTTCAACTCAATACGTCAACTCACTAAGGTCTTACATATCACTAATACAAATAACTGGTTGATAGTTTTTGGATCATGTAATATCATATTTACTTATTTAGATGTAACATATTGTATTTTTGCTTGCAAGCAGTGAACGTTTTGATGTTAAAGAAAGATCCTTTGAATTTCCTTCTTGCTAACAAGTTTCAGTAACTTTATCACAGTATGATAATCAGATTAGGGGTGTTTGTTGTTTAGATTGAAACCGACTAATTAATCGAACTGAAACCGATTAACAACAAGCCAAATTATTAATCTGTTTTTCAAAATCTAAATGCGGTTCAAACCAAATCGCCCGAATGAACCAAAAAACCTATAGAATAACAAATAATGGTACTTAAGTTTTGTAATTAATTTAGCAATTCCAGTTACAATTTTAGTTTAATCTCATTTATACCCAACTCAATACGATAAATTATAACGGTTACTTTCAAAAAATATTTAAAAAAATTATTTGTTTATTCCATTATAACCGAAAACCAAACCGACCTAAAGTTCAATATTAACCTTTCTAAAGATAATTCATTTCGGATTTCAGTTATAAACGAATAAAATTACATACCGAATAATTCAAATCAAAAGTGGAAAATCGAATAACCCAAAAACCAAACCAGCAGACATTTCAATCACCCTAATAATATATTTGAAAAGAAACAATCTGCAAACACACTTGCTAATTCAGAAAGGAAGCAGACAACAAATAGTAAAGGCATCTTTATGTTCTTCATACTTTTGGAATGAATGTGGTCGTGTCCTTAGATTACAAGAAACATAAGGTTAAAAATTAGTCAACCATCTTCTGATATAGAGGAAACAAAAAAGTTTGCACAATGGTTGGTAGACATCGGAAAAGGTAAAGTCGGTGGGCCTAATGACGGTACAACAAAAATAGAGATACCAACTGATTTACTGATCGAAAAATGTAATGACCCTATCACAAAGCTAATTCAGTTTGTGTTCCAGACATTTTAAACAACAAGGAATACCCTAATTACTTTCAACAAAGAGCATTACTTGCACCAACAAATGAGGTCATACATGAAATAAATGACCGTCTGATCGAAAGCTTCCCTGGTGAACCGGTTGAATACTTAAGCTCGGATTCTGTGTCGAAGTCTGATTATATAGACAGGAATGTTGATTCAACTTTATACTCTACCGAGCTATTAAACAGTCTAAAAATAGCGGGCCTACCAAACCATAGCCTTATACTAAAAGTGGGAGTGCCGGTTCTAAGAAATATTGATCAAAAGAAAGGCTTATGAAACGGCACTAGGCTTCAGGTTATTTCTTTACGTACCTGTGTAATTGAAGTGAAAATTCTTTCAGGAACTAATACTGATGAAAGAATATCTATTCCTAGAATCGCTTTAACACCTTCTGACAAGAACATAACATTCAAACTTACAAGATGACAATATTCCTTATCAATTTGTTTCGCTATGACTATAAACAAAAGCCAAGGACAGTCATTAAATAGGATTGGTTTTTACCTAAAGAACGGTGTCTTCTTACACAGTTACACGGACAACTATATGTCGTCTTATCAAGAGTTACGAATAAAAAGGGTTTGAAAATACTTATTCTAAACAAATTTGGCAGACAAACTAACAAGACAACAAATGTCGTCTTCAAGGAGATCTTCTCTTACTTGAACTAAATTTAATTGTAATTTTACTATGATGTTATTGATTGATTTCTACACTAAACTTCGTAATATTATGTACATTAAAAAAAATTAAAGCAATCTGCGTAACACGCGGGCTAAAAGCTAGTTATTATATATAATACTAGATTTTATCCCCCGTATTACGGGGGTTGTTTTACATTATTCGTTTTCAATATTTATATATGTCTATTTGGATTTTAATTTTATTTATTGTAAGAAAGTTAGTAATTAATATACTTGAGGTTTGATGATGAAATATTTTTACAAATAAATGATATGTTATAATCCGGTTTAAAAGCTATCTGGGTTTGGTGATACCCATTACCCATTTATTTTCTTTATTATAAAATTGTTTCTTAATTATAAATAATATCTTTTTTTAAATAAAATAGGATATTAATTTTTAGTATATCCCTATTTTATAGGATTTTCATATCAAATATTTGATAAGATTAATTTTTAATATAATGAGATGTTATAACCCGTTTAAGAGCTATATGGGTTTGGTGAGACCTTTACCCGTGAATTCGAGTCAAATGCCTGAGAAGCCTTCATTTACAAATAAAGCAATCTGATGGCATGAGAGAATGGTTGTTTTACATTTTTTGTTTTTTAATATTTACTTTTGGGATTTTAATTTTCTTTATTATAGGAAAGTTAATAATATACTTAGGGTTTGATGATGAAGGGGTTTCATAAAAAAATAATATGTTATAACCCGTTTAAAAGCTATCTGGATTTGGTGACCCATGACATGCTTATGTTTTTTACTATAAAATTGTTTATTAATTATAAATAATATCTTTTTCTTTTAAATTGGATATTAAATTTTAGTATATCCCTATTTTATAGGATTTTTCTATCAAATAATTGGTAAGATTAATTTTTAATTTATTGAGATGTTATAACCCGTTTAAAAGCTATCTGGTTTTGGTAAGACCTATATCCATGAATTTGGGTTAAATCAATGAGAGGCCTCCATTTAAAAATCAAGCAATCTGGTGACTTCCATAAAAGGGGGGAGCGACTATATCGCGACACGTAGAATTTTAGGGGTTTCAATTATATATATTATATATTCATTTATTTAACCATAATTGATATTTATTTTATTTATTTGGAAATCAAAGCTACACGCAACTTAATAATAATAATAATAATAATAATAATAATAATAGTTGAAACTTTAAAAGACTTTAATCTAAACCATAAAAAACAACTAGTAACCGTTATGTCGTGTTTCATTATTTTATTTGTTATTACTCTCTAGTCTACGTACACTATTTACAAATTTAATGATAGATATTAATTACAATTTTAGATAAACCCAATCGAATCCCGAATTCATTATAAGTGTTGTTAATTTTTCATCATTTAATTAATATTATCGTTAATAAATAGGGCCTTTTGTTGACGTATCCCGAAGAACTCAACCTCTCTTATCTTAATTTTATCGTCATCTCATCTTCGTTAATCCACTCGTCAAGGTGAGTTTAGATACCCCTTTTTCCATCTTTTATATTTTTGGGGGTAGCATGTATATTTCCTCATCTATTCAAAACACAATTCAATTTATGTGTATGTATGATTATTTCATGCTTTATGATTATGCTCTATGTGCCTAATTGTTTATTTTATTTTTGGTGGTTGGTATCTCATCCTCATCTATTCTCATCTAGTATGATCATACATTTACCCAAGTACATTGATTTTGTATCAATAGGAACGGGTCCACATCTATTTAGTTGTTTATATTTTCATAAGTGTTGTAATGCTAACCATTTACATATGAATTGTGATTTACCTATATATATATATACAACTAAAACTTATGTATTCTCACCAACATTCGTGTTGACAAACTCTATTTTTATACCTGTTACAGGTTCAAGTATTTGATATATTCAAGATCGAAGATAGTTAGTTGACCTTAGGATATTTATTCAAATCACTAGTTATGATGTATTTACTTATTGAATTTGTGTACTTGTTTAATGTTAATGAAGTTAAATAATTGTTGTCGCTTTAATTAGTGTCTTTTGAGCTACTGTCCAATCAATATGTTACGCCCCGGCGTGTTCCGCCTGTGGTCGGGGTGTGACAGAAAAATACTAAGGCGGCTCTCAAGCGTTCTACCAATATGGGACAAACCCATTTCCCTTTTTACCAATGTTCAAGTTCTCACTACACATTTTAGAATATTGACGTCGCATTCATCTTTACTCTTTGGACATGTTACTAATTTATTTATTTATTTATTTCTTAGTAACAACTAGTAATATTAATTATTGTCCAAAATTTCCAACAATCCCCCACATGAATGAAGTGTAAGACCCCGAATCCCGGGAATCCTACAATTGGTATTCATACAAAATACTTAAACTCAAAAACAATTCATTCCATCAAAATAACCGATTCAGAGTATAATTCAGCGGAAAATCATAATTAATAAAACAAGTTCCCAAAACCCGGGAATCATGCCCAAAACCAATCTTGAAATGTATTTAATAAAACGTTAAAAGAAAATATTTGTTATTATTAAAACTTCTGACTAAGCATGCCCTCCATCGTCTAAGTAACTTCGTGCACGTCCAAGCGGTAATGCATCCATCTCTTAACCTGAAACTCACACTAACATGCACACAAAGTCAGCTTAAGCTGAGTGACTTCAAGTTTTATTAATTAATATCTATAATAATAATCATAATAGTCATTCCAAGAGTTTTAAAATTAACGGGATATAACAGTTAGGCTATCCATCAACAATAAGTAATCATCATTATATATATATATATATATATATATATAAACATCCTTATAGTTATATCCCTACATATATATATATCATCCAAGTAATAACATCAGGTTCGAGCACACGTACAACCCAAACACGTAACATCTCATTCATACTTAAACGTATATATACATCCATATATTTACATCCCTATAAATATCATCCAAGTAATAACATCAGGGTCGAGCACACGTACAACCCAAACACGTAACATCTCATCCAACGTATGTAAACACAAAGTAGGCATACGTAAACATCCTTAGTCGATAATGACTAAATAACATCGCCAAATATTGGCCATACAATAATATATGTACAAACATACAATAACATCATCCCAAGGCCTACCCTATACAAGTAAGCCTATGCAAAATAGTTTAAACGGTTCATCAAGCAAAATCGCTTAGGTGTGCATGCTAGCCCAAAACTTAAAAAGAGTAAAAAGGGACATCATGAACTCACCTGAAACAAGCACGAATTCACCACGAGCTAGAGAACCCTAAGTATCCCCAAAACTCAAACGCCTACTGGTAAACATACAATCATCACAAATGACATCGAAAGGACTCATTTATCCTACGAGACGTTCTAACATGGTTCGAGTCACCTAAAGCCTCGACCTCATCAAACTCAATCATAACAGCCCCCGGGGCCTTAAGTTTACCAACACGGACCATAGATAATCCCGGGAGTAAAGAATTCCCAAATTACCCCCGGAAGCACTAGGTGATACCAACACGCGCGTTTAAGAGTCGTTTAGGCAATTAACATCCAACTCAGCCCCGTGTGGACCCAATATGATAATTTCACAGCCAACAAGTCCACACGATGCTACACGAGTCAAATGGGTCGGTAAATCGCAAGTACAACGCACCAACTATTCAATAAATGCAAATGCGCGTTGTACCGACCCGTTTGAGTAACCGACAACCAATTCAGCCCCAATACTTATAAAAATCATTTTTCAACAGCCCGTATAATAAACCGAAGTTATCTGAACTGAATTGGTCATCACTTACTCTATCCCTCGCGTTAAACGCAACAATCTACCATTCTAGTCAACCGAAAACTATCTTTCAAACTACAACTAGTTGACCAATCAAACTAACACCAATGTGCATAATTTTAAAGTATGTTATACTAGACATACCTAGGAAGATGTTGGTGTAAAAACTTCCACCAAAACAGTCCCGGAAAGGTGAGAATTGACAGCCACCCGGTAAGCCTACAACACGCAATTTAACGATCAATACGCGTGATATAATGATCAATTAAGGTGTAAAAGACTTGGGGGAACATAGAACTAACCTTCAATTGAAGTTTTAGACCTTGGGAGCTGCTGGAAAAAAGAAAAACGAAGCCCTTGGAGCTGCTGTGGAGTCCGATCGGCCAAGGAGAGAAAGAGAGATTAGGGTTTTGTATTATAAAACTAAATGTTTCATTCTAGCCCCTTGAAATTGGATATCGAGATAACTTGGGCAAAAGTTTAATTAGTTTAACATACCGGGAAGATGAGAAGGTCATCGAGGAATGTTGGTTAACTCCTGAGAAATATACATACTTTACAAGCTTAAATCATTAAACCGAAAGTGACGGGCGTTACATGAAGATTGATCTGTACACTCACGCTTCAAATAAAGTTACAGCAGTTGAGCGTTGTAGGATATGTAGTGTTAGCCTTGAACCTTCCTTTGTGAAATATACTTAGTCTCCTAGTGGTTGGTAGACACGGTTGTCTTCAACCAATTCCCTTTTGATGTAGACGTTATTACATTTCACACAACACTCTTCTTGGTCGGTTAACCCTTCATTGTCGTGTCCATTCTGGTCATGGAACACTAGCCTGGTTCTTCGAGAGCTCTAGGATTTGCGCCCCCCCCCCCCCCCCCCACAAATCCGTTCGAAGCGACCCCACTTCTCTCTCACATTGGTGATTTGATCCTCAAATCATTATGGTTACCATGATCCACATATCATTAACCATCACATAGTTGATTTGATCAAATCATTAAAAGCATAATGGTTATCATGATCCCCATTTCATTAACCAGATGTTATGCTTAGCCTCCCCTTTGTCACTGACTGTCTTTGGAATGGACTAGGATGTTTATTTAAACACACTTTGTAATTCAGGAGGATATAGATATTAACTTATGCGTCAACTTGTACATAAACTATGCCCCCACAATGACCACCCTTTAGTTCATGCAGTTAGGTTGTCCTATTGAACCTAGATCATGGGATCTCCAATCTCATAGGTTAGGTTTTCCTTTGCACTCACTTTCTTCAGGGGCTTTAGTCTTATTCCACAACTACGTCTTTCATCAACCCTCAGGTTGTTGGATCCAATATCATTATCCATGACTTCCTCAAGTCAATACTAGAAAATCGCACAATTAAGATGAGTTGTTATGATGTGTTCTTAACATCCAAGCCTATTATCATCTTTTAAGACCATAACCTCTAGATTCACCCTGAATCTTGTTATAATGACTGTCTTTAGAAGAACAAAGTTCTCATTTTTAGGCAAACACATCTCCATTATGCCAATACCGAACATGTCACACCCCGACTTAAGGCCTGGGTGCGACACCCGTTAGTTGGTATCCGGTTTTGAAAATATATCAGAGTTGCGGGTTATTAGCGAAAGTCTTTTTAAAATATAATATTCATTTATAAAATGACGAGTCAGAATACCCATTTGATATTTCAATCAACTATCTTTTGAAAATATAATTTATTAATAATATTCTAAATAAAATATCTGAGCCATCAGATCACCTCTAATGACTATGTCTCCAATCTTCTATAGCCTTGCCTGTTAGTTCTATTCTTTACAGTTTCCCTAAAATGTGGGGTAAAAATACGTCAGCACACAGCCGGTGAATGACGCTGACTCAATAATACCCGTGTGTAAACAATAACAATACCTTTGTGACAATACTCGTTAGGCACCCAACTCAATTGGGTTACAATTACCCTAAGTACATATACAATTAATCATATACACAATATCATTTCTCTGGTCAGTCCCGTAGACTACCAGAGGCGTGTTTGATGATATGCATGGCCTCGGGGAACTCCGAGTCACCATGTACGTATGGATCCAGACACATGTATGCTCTTAATTGGAGTTTGCCCGTTTCTCATTATCGCAACACAAAGTTTTAAGGATTCGTAAATCCTATGTAAATAGTTCAGACTCTAAAAGAGTTGTAAAAGTTTAGGGCGTATTCACCTTTTATGATTGTAATCAGTTTCTGACACTGATTCCTGTATATTGATCACTTTCGTTTACTGACCCCTGTCTGTAAATCAGTTTCTGTTACTGATTCCTGTTTCTGTTTTCAGCTTTTAGATTGATTGATTGGCTGTTATCTCGGACCTATAGTACGAGTATAACATTTGTATAAATATCTAGATCAACGATCTAGCTTCAGACCCCGTAGTCTGTTTTGTATAGCTGTAACCTTGATAATTTATTTGTTTGTATAAACATGTGGACATTTAGTCCCTTTGTTTATTTATTAATTATATATCAGGTTTCTTCTTCAGGAAGAAACATTTATACCAGGTTTCTTTTTCAAGAAGAAACATTACTTTAACTATAACCTGTGTGAATGAATAGTATCTTTCTTAATCATTAAGAAATACTATTTAACTATAACCTTTGCATGTAACTGATTACGTTTCTTAATCGTGAAGAAACAATAATTTAACTATAACCCTTGCTTATGAAAAGTTATATTATGCTTATCAGTAATCAAGGTTTGGGCTATACCCCCGACTATGGTCTAAGCTATTATAATAATAATAATATAATAATATTTAAACAGAACCCCTACCTCACACGGGTATTTGGAGTTATATGCCTATGACTGATCGAGCGGCACTTCTACTCTATAACGCGTTCTACAGCTGAACCCTTCAGAGCTTCGTGTTTGGCACGTTCCACGAGGTCGGCACGCAAACCGAGGCTAACTATGTGTGTGAAAGTGTGTTTGTGGTGTGGTTTGAGAATGCTGTGAGCCTCCCCTTTTATAGACAAAATTGGGCACCATCGCGTAGCGCGATGGTCCCTTCACTTAGGGCATCGCGTAGCGCGATGTCAGGCAGATGACGCGTGGCTGCTGACTCAACCCTAGCATCTGCCACGTGTCCCCCTGACGCGACACGTGTTGCTGCGTCACATTACGCCCATCGCCCGAGTCCGAGTCCGTGTCCGTGTCTGTGCGCGTCCTCCGCTAGGACTATGGAGAGTGGTTAGCCACATTAAAACATTTCTATAGAAACTTGCTTCCTTATAAAGAGCTTCCATTTCTTTGTTTGTTTCCATGTGGGATGAAAATTCCATTCCTTATTTATAACCATGGGGAATGCTTCCCTTTTCTTCCATCTTTCCATGTGGGATGGAATTTTTTTATTTACTTAACATAAGAGTGCTTTGTTTTTCTTATCTTATTCTTCCCATTACTTGCCTTTGAAATTATTTTTAATCCTTCAACTTTCAAAGTTGGCAACTTTATCCAAAATAAATATGGGTTTTTCCTAGATGTTACAAAACATCTAGCTAGATTCTGATTTCAACCAATTGGTACTCGAGTCTATGTACTCCACTAGGTCACACGTTTGCAATAATCTTTATTGCCAAACATTCTAGGTTCAAATGCAAGATACCCCCATATTGAAATGTTATTAGATAACATCATCCAACTTACTGATTATATAAAGAAAAGCTCTTTCTTTCCATCAGCATGGTAAGCTCTTTCTTTTCTTTTATCCAATTTACTGACGGGATAAGAAAAGCTTTTTCTTTCTACACAGGTTTGAGATATCATCTCAATGGTATCTTCTTAATTACCATTATCATCTCAATTACCATCCCCCACATTTCTTGCATTTTGACATAGTTTGCTTAAGTTTACTTATGACCATACATCAACACTCATTATTTGAACAATATCAAGCCATTGTATCAGTGAGTTTATCAATGTTACCAATAATGAGACACATGCCTTATCATAAGTTTCGAACACTTTCTAGTGTCTAACCTAATCCTTATCATATGGCAGTTAACAAGCCATCACAAACTTAGTCGGAACCATGAGAACTTGGAAAGTTGAGATATACTCAAGATCCTCAAGAGTTATATTATTACCTTAGGTTAAATGAAATCCCTTTTTTAACTTGTCTATACACGTATACATTCTTGTGTATGTTTTGAATGTTCCACGTTAATTAGTCTTCGTCAAGCACCATAATTAACAAGTACTAGTCTAGCATGCTTAGACTACAATACTTAGGCCTGTTAATAGAAGATGCATATTTCTGATTCTTCGCAGCCTTTCCAACATTCATTTCTTAGTTTAGACAAGATAATCTGATTTTATTTATTGTTCCTAAACCTCACTTTTAGAACGTTTTAACACCAAAGTTAATCTCATTTGCTAAGGTTATAACTCGTTTGTCTTTAACCTCCAAGGCCTTAACCATTGACTCATACAGACTTAAACATAAGTCTATAATTCAAGTCACTTTGATGAACATATTTATCACAACAAGATAAATGGTGCTCGTCTACAATCACTGTCATGGTCGAAACGGAATCACTGAAATTGGCATTCAACAGTATGGCAGTTACATATGCTTAAATTGGGGAATAAATCTTCCACCATAGTTCAAACAGTATTGCTAGTGATTATAAGTACCAACAAGTTCATCATTATTGTAATTCGCTTATAATAAATACCACAAAATTTATTATAGTAATTTACAACAATAACATGTATTCCTTTCATATGTTTATAATCATCAAAACGCACTTGTGCGTTTTCATGTTGATGCTCTCAATATTGAATGGCATATATCATTTTTGTGTATTTCATCTTAATAACTCACCATGTTTACAATTGGCGTAATTAGATATTTGATGTCTTGTTACGGACTTATTGTCAATGGAACAACTCTCAAGTTGTTTATTATGTGACGTGTGTGATATATATATATATATATATATATATATATATATATATATATAAATTTGGATAAAAGTTCCACACAAATCGGGTTTTAAAAATAGGTTTTCACCTACAACTAAACCACACACGAAAGGCAAGTGTACCTATCGTTTGTAATAAAGTGTCGGCAAGAACCGAGTGTCAATCCATGGATACGGTAATTTTCTAGTACTAAATCTTTATAAATGACTAACCGAACAAAGAAATCTTAATTTGAGTTTTTAACTAACTAAACTAGCATACAATGAAAACAAAGCAAGTAAAAATACAAGAAACAATCAATCCAACAAGACTACCTAGACACGCATCCACTCTACTAATGTGATAAAATAGTAATGATATGGTAAACATCATGAATCTAAACATAAATACTAGATTACAATCAAGCAACCTAATACTAACAAATAATCATCATGATGGACTTCCGATCAAGAATTAAACATAGACTAACTTGTTTGTCAAAACAACAAAGTCTCATAATCAAAGGAAAGCTAGCATGAACAACATTCTAACCACCTAAGATTACACTAAATTAGCTAAACTCATGAATTAAACATCAACTTATGAAACTTTAACTAGCAAGTCATCACCAAGTCAAGAATCATAACAACACTCATCAATTTTCCAATATCAAGTGTAGGGTTTCATGCTCATCAATAATATTATAACCAAACTAATCTTTACTAGTCATTCCTAACTTAGCAATGTAAACAAAGAAAACATGAACATTCAAAGTTTACAAACAAACATCTAGAACATAGTTTTCCAACATGAATGCCTAAACATTTGTAAGACTAACAAGGTATGCAATTCTAACAAGCATGAACACCATCAATATCAATTCATAACTTCAACATTTCCTTGAAAGAAAACCAAATTACCATAACCATACATAGATAAAAATCACAATAGTAAAAGCTTCAACAATGTCTAGATGGTAAAGGTCTTAGCCCATAAGGCTTAATACAACTACAATCAATCTAAAAATAAGCTTACAAAACATGCTCTTAAACATAGAAATGCAAACCAAAATCAAGAAAGGATTGAAGGATGGAATGATGAATCTTATGTTGGTGGAAGCCTCCAAGAATCCCCTAAAATTGCTGCACTTGACTGAGAGAAAATCCCCAAGACTCCACACACAAAAATAAGGATAATGGATGTGTATATATGCTGTCTGGACGTCTGGCACGGGCACTTGCACGGGCTTGCACGACCGTGCCTATTTGTGGAAAGTCAACCATTGGCTTTAATCTGACCAAAAAGTCAGATTTCTCTGTTCTAGCACGGTCATCGGCACGGGCCCGCACGGCCGTGCAGGTCATGCACGGGCATCAGCACGACCATGCACGGTCGTGCACTTTTGAATTCTTGCTACACTGGCTCCGGCACTGGCAAGCATGGTCATGCAGGTCTGGCAGAATGCTTATTTTGTTCCCGAAACGCCCCCTTTTCATGTTTTCTTTGTCGGGCGGGCGCCCGGACCTGCAAGTTCACAAATAACTCAAATAAGTACCTAAAACAATGAATTTGCATGAAGTTCGGGATAAATATGAAGGTAATTTGATGCAATAAGATGTACACTTTGTGTTACATCATTATGCAAATGTATTTTTGCACTATCCATTAAACAAAATCTACAATAATATTTCGTATGTCACAGTATACATTGATTTATTTCGTTATAATTGCACGTGTTATCCGAAGATATTGAACCCCAAATAATACAACCAAAATTACAAGATAATATGTACAACACTTTAAACAACAATTCCAATGAACAAATTGACAACAACTAGACATCAATCTCAAAAGTGTTATTATCTTCAACACTTTTATCGTTCGACCAAGATCAGCGCAATGATATTGTCTTGTGGTTTGCTTTAGGTACTCCCTTAATGGAGCTCCATGAAATCATATCGTCATTACCTCATTTCATACCGAGACTTTTGAACAGTCAAAATCTGTTCAACAACAATAACACGTTAAATAATATTCTACACGCTAGTAGTAATATTTGGACAATTAATTTTGTTCATAACAACACTAAGTTTTTTTCTCATCAATAATATACCCGACATGTCACTTCTCGTATAAGAAATGAACCATTTATATTTGCAAATACATATTTTATTTCTTTCAAAATATCTCTTTATGTTTGCAAAACTTTATAACCAGTTTCACAATAAACTGTTTTATTTCTAACACGCATATTAGAAAACTAATGTTTACGAAATGCTTTATCGGTTATGGTTTGCAAAATACCACATTTCTAGCTTGGTTGTTAGAAATAAACATTTTACCAAATGTTTTGAAAGTTTATTGTTTAAAGACAACACCATGTCTAAGTTGCTCGATAGACGATTAACAACTTCACATTACTTGGTTCATAAAATAACCCATTTCAAGCAGTTCGTTAGAAAATAAATGATCACATATCATTTCTTTTAAACATTGTGGTTTATAGCAATAAACCCATTCTAACACGCTTATTAAAAGTCTAAACATTTAGAGACAGATGTTTACAATCTTTAGTTATATAAACCCGTATTTACTATTATTATTTTACCAAAATAATAATTTCTAACATGACCGTTAGAAGAATTAAAAGTTCACAAAGGTTTCTCTATAGGTTTATAAACCCTCATATTTTCTAGTGCTCATTAGAAAATTGAATGTCTGAAACTTATTATTTATCAAAATAATAATTCTAACACGTTTGTTAGAATATTAGACAAATTCTAGCTATATTATTATACAAAATAATAATTTGTAATACCCATGCTAGAAGTGACCCGGCTTCGAACAAACCGTTTTGAAACCTTTGATTTATCTAACACATATGTGAGATAAATTAACACTGTGAAAAACCCTTTTATAAAAGAATCATTTCCGATACGGGTGCTAGGAGACGGACATTATTGTTTTTACACAACATTAGTTTCTCACAAAGGCATCATAGCCTTTTGGTTTATATCATCCAGCTAGTACATTTACAAAAAAAATGTTTTAAATTATTTACGAAATAATTGTTTCTAACACTCATGTTAGGAAATGAGTCGTTTAGTCCATAATATTTTATAAACATTTTCTAACCCGCATGTTAGGAGATGAAACGTTTACAAAAAACGTATTTGATTATAAATTAAACCCGATCTAACGTGCATTGTTGTATTAGCATTTGTATGAACGAATGGTTTACTAAAAACCACTTCAAATCGTTTTAAAAATGTACGGTTTTTCATGAACTGTTTCTACTTGATTTTAGACACAAACGATCACAAAATTGGTTTAACTATTAAACCCCACGGCTTTAAAAAAAGTCGTTTCTAACACTATAATTAGAGCACATATGATTACAAAAATCGTTTCCAAACGGTTGAATCAAATTACTTGTTTTGTATTACGGTATTCGGATTACGCATTGTACTCCAATCACAAAATCCTTACTCAATTGTACGACAAAAAACTTTTCCCAAAGCAAATATTTATAAAAAATCATTTAATAATTTTAAACTTTCGTGAACCCAATATCCTTTATAAAGGTTTTAATATTATCACAACAATCTTGCAAAAGTTTAAAATCTGTTTTAAGATTGTAGGACATGGATCACGATTTTTTTAAACAATATTAATAAAACAAATAAATAATCTCTTTATACAATTTGGGAAATTGTAGTACATATATCGTATACAAATCTAAATGAGAATAACAACAAATATAACATATATACATTTATTGATTCATATCGAAGTCTGTGCTCGAATGCCGAATAATTTGACGAGTTGAAAACGACCGGAGCCAAGTTGATCATCCTGTTGAAACCGCACCGGAACCGCGTTCACACCATGTAGCTCGTGTTTACTGAGACCCGAGCATCACCTCCGAGTCATGTCTTCGTATGCCCCTTCGCTTGGAGAACCCATCTTGATCACCCGAAACCATCTAGCTGCAAGATTGAACAAACTGTGGTTCCCGGTTGTGACTGAGGATTACTGTTAAACAGAGATCCCTTAATACATATTTCAGGCCACCTCCGCGAGCCCATCTGTTTCCTAGGGTACAACAGCCGAAGCAGTATGCACTGTCGGGATTACCCTAGCACCTGAACCATATTTGTAACTGGTGTTCGGGATCGTAGAAGTTGGAAACGAACCGAACTGATGTCGGTGACCGATCGAGTTTTTGGTTTATATGCCGTGACGGGTTGGGTTCTCGGTGTTAGTGACCGATCCGAATTTTTCGTTGATGACCAAATTACTAGGCTAAATTTGAGTGGTCAAGCCCAGATTCACAGTACACAAGATTAGAGATTTAGAGCTGCACAAAATACCTCGGTCCGGACTCGATCCGAAACCGGTTCCTATCAATACCTAACCCGCGGGTACGCCCTAGTATTGGGTATCTCCCCATACCTGTACCCAGAACCAGACCCCACCCAGACCCGCCAGAACTGGTTCAACCTTTACTCGGTCAAAACCTGACCCAACCCTACTCGAAACCCAAAAAAAACCCGGTCAAATATACCCGGAACCGGTTCCTATCCGACCCTGTTTAACTTTTGTTGACCTTACCCAGAACCGGTTCCTACAAAAATAACCGGTTTGAGAACCTCCATCTTAAATTTTTTTATCATAACTAATGGTAGATACTCCTTTGTTCCATAGCCCTAGGGCTATTTACAACTATCCAATTAAGAATTCTCAGATGTACTAGTACTAGCAGTGCATCAAAGATGCAGTCATCGATTCTACCGAGAGGCCACAATTGCTGCGAGCAAACATATTAATGACGAGGAACGCGTTTTTGTTATGCTACTAATACTTGTACTTGCTCTGCTATTCTGCCCCATCCTGGCTGAGGAATAGTTACGGGCGCGTAAAACAAAAAAATACGCTGATGGGGGACGGGCATACGCATACTATGTGTAATGCTTCACTCATTTACGATAAATAATAAATAAAAAGTCCATTCCATTTCGACAAAAGACCCACACCCAAGTTCCATAGCCTGCTATCCCTATTAATATAAATTACTCGGATGATCTATGTAGCTTGTTCAAATTTCACATTCCGTTGTCGGTAGGAAACGAGAGGTGAAGCAAATCACAAAAACCATCCGAGTATTCACTTTTCTTTGTTATAACTTCAATGTCAATTTATGGATTCAACTTATTTAAAGTTGGTACAAATAATAAAGATTCTTCTAAAAGGACCACTTTGTTGGTTGTACGCACAAAAGGCCAAACATCAAAAGTGAAGCAGCTTCATGATCTACGTACCGCATGGATCGATCAAGTTCGATTCAACAGTCAAGACTTTTGAATGAAAATCAGGTTGGCACGGGCGCCATAATTCATTCTGTAATTGCGGTATCTATTGTGAAAATAAACCAAACCATGTTTATCCAATCAACCCGAAGAATATAATTGGAGTACGGTGAAAACGGCAACTCTGCCTATTACAATTAAGTGTTCAAAAATTCAAAGTCCTCTGCGAAAGAGTCACAAGACCTAACACAAACAGCTCACCATTGTCAATCTCACAAGAAACCAACAACGGTGTTATTTTCGGGAATCAGTAGCTGCTCGAAAACTCACACAAATAGTATCACAACACTGCTATGTGACTAGAGGTAATTTACGAGAGACAAGAGTATGCAAGAGCCTTTTCCTCAGTTAGCTCTTCAGCAGTCAAGTCTAGCTTCTTCCTCGAGAACTCATCAATTGAAAGACCTAAAAACACAAAATAATTCAAGAATTAAAACATCTTTATTTTAAATTAGACATATATATTATTAATTTAAATTTAAATTGTTTTTTGTACCTTGAACAATAGTCCATTCTCCATTTTTGCAAGTGACCGGGAAGGAGTAAATAAGCCCGGCTGGAACATTGTAGGACCCATCAGAGTACACACCCATTGAAACCCAAGTTCCCTGTTATTTGCATCATAAGGGCAAAAAGGTCAAACAAAGCATCATATTATAATTCATAAATAATATAAAGAATTAATTTCATACATACCCCATTACGAACTTGAAATATTTTATATACACCCAACTTTAATAAATTTTTACTTAACGACCATTCTACCCATTTCCATTATATTTGTTTATATAACGACACACACAATTAAATAAATAATTGTGTCAACAAAATAAATATTTTTTTATTTGTATTTTGATCGACGTCAACAATAAGCAAGCAAACCAAATTTCCGTCTCTCTTATTTTCTTTTCAGGAGATGATGGAACAATCGAATTTGTATGTTCGAATCAGTTAATCAAACTCAAATGTGCGTATGCCATAAAAGAAAGCAAGAAAGTTAAATATCATGTTTTGAGAAAGCCATTGTTTATGGGTAAAATAAATAACGAAAATTAAGTTAAAAATGGGTTAAAAAATTAAGCAAAAAAATATGATAATTTAGTTTTGCATGGGTATATATATGATATCTTCTAAGCTCATAGGGGTATGTATAAAATTGCCCCATAAATAAAACAAAACAGGCGTTAACTAACCTCTGGAGTTCCACAGACCCAGTCACGAATGTGATCACAAGCAGAACTTGCAGCAGAGAGTGCACTGGAAAGCTTCCTAGCCTTGATGATAGCAGCACCACGTTGTTGAACGGTGGCAATGAATCCAGATTTCAACCTAAATGAAACAAACGACTACATATGAAATGAAGAATTTAAAACAAAACAAAAGCAAAACAAGAGAACTGATTAAGTGGGATTTCATACCATTCATCATCATTAATGAGCTCTGGGACCCGCTTCTCACCAGCTGGTGTGGTAACAGTTGCGTGAGTGACATCAGGGTACTGAGTTGATGAGTGGTTACCCCAGATGATGACATTTTTGACATCAGAAACTTGAACGTTAAGTTTCTCTGAGATTTGGCCAAGAGCCCTGTTATGGTCTAGCCTTGTTAAGCAAGTAATGTTCTTCTCTGGGATGGATGGTGCAAACTCCTTCAAGATTAGAGCATTGGTGTTTGCTGGATTAGCAACAACCAAAACCTGCGGGAAGAAGTAAATCAAATTAGTTAGGATCATAATCACAATATAACACAATAGTTACAGAAAACATCATAAAAGTAATATTTACCTTGCAGTTAGCAGCAGCATGCTTCTCAAGAGCGGAAGCTTGGGACTTGTAAATGGATACATTCTTTGACATAACATCCTTTCTTTCCATTCCTTCTTTCCTGGGGAAACCACCAACCATGACTGCCACATTCACACCCGTGCATGCCTCAACAGCATCAGTAGTGGCAACAACTCCTGATATATAGATTACAGTAGATTTTCAGTATATGAAAGATGGCTCGTAACATTAGCAACAATAAATGTATAAAAGTCAACTAAATTAAGACCTTTAAGGAGAGAAAATGCAGCATCAACCAACTCCATTTTAACCCCATTCAAAGCCTCTGCAGCTGGTGGAATGTCGAGCATGTGCAAAATAACGGGTTGGTCAGGACCCAACATGATCCCTCTAGCAATCATGGGTACAAGAGCATATCCGATTTGTCCTGTTAGAAAAACGGAGTTCAATCAGTAAGTTCTAAAGAAACAACATTTGTATGTAGCCACTAATCTATGCGATCTCCAATAAGCATATCTGAATAAGCAAACACAGTTACATCATCTGCATGATAGACAGATGTTTTTCCAAAACATACCAAACCATCAAAAAGACACATAACACAAGCTTAGACGGATTGGCAGACTAATATCAATAAACGAGTTATCCAAATCGCATCTAACCAAACTAAATCAAACTCAACAGCTCAGAAAACAACCACAGATCAAGTGATCTTCACAATAGTTCACTAGTCATGCAGGTTATAAGCTACACCAAAACATCATTTGAGTGCACCACAGTTCACATATTTGTGTTCGATACATCAAAATAGCATGATTAAAACTAACATCAACTAAAACCATAGTTCACCTTGAAAAACAAACAAAACAAAAAAACCACACACGCTGTGCATAAACCGTCAATGACTCAAACGATTTGAGAACACTAGATCCCTCTAAATTTTGGTAAACCAAACACATACACTA
The DNA here is from genome assembly GCF_021521415.1 of Bidens hawaiensis. Taxonomy (NCBI): domain Eukaryota; kingdom Viridiplantae; phylum Streptophyta; class Magnoliopsida; order Asterales; family Asteraceae; genus Bidens; species Bidens hawaiensis. Next base: position 232,781 of record NW_027492852.1, on the reverse strand, counting down.
CTAAAACCCACGTTCACCTAAATCGAAAACATGCAAAACAAAAGGCACGCAAGCTACACAAATTCCGTCATTCATTCTGTCAGACTAAGCCGAAGCAGTTCAGATCTAGCTTAACTTGAAGTCAATACAGTTTACAAATTCATAAACTGCGTGTGCGTACTTCAACACTTGTTAATAACAAACTTATCTAATTTGTTATTAACCAGTGTTGAAGTACACACACTCAACGCGGATGAATGCATGGAACTGTTTTGAGTTCGAGTTTAGCTAGATCTGAACTATCTATGCTTAGTTTGACTTGATCATGACTAAATCCGTGTAGTTTATGTGCCTTTTGTTTTGGATATTTTAGATGGGATATATTCAACGAGTAACAAAATAATATTCAAAACAAATCTTTATAACACTATTAAAACCTAAATTAAAAACCACTACTAAAACCCTAGCTCACCTAGATCGAAAACACGCAAAAACAAAACGCACACAAACTAAACAGATTCAGTCTACGATCAAGTCAAACTAGTCAGAAACAGTTCAGATCTAGCTAAACTCAAAGTCAAAACAGTTTACAAAGTCATGCGCCTTTTGTGTGTGCATACTTCAACACTTGTTTATAACATTCGATCAGTAACAAAATAATACTCAAAACAAATCTGAATAAACACTAGCTCACTCTAAATTCTATAAAATCAAACGCATGATTAAAACCACTACTAAAACCCTAGCTCACCTAGATAAAAAAACCTATGCAGATTCTGTCCGCAATCGACTCAAACAAGCAGAAATACTTCAGATCTAGCTTAATGAGTTAATTCAAAGTCAGCAAACTAATCCGCTTTGAGTATGCGTACTAGTTAATAACAAATTAGATAAGCTACAACGAAAGCCAATCCGATGAGATATATTCGATGAGAATACTCACAACAACACCAGATCTCTCTAAATTTGATAAAAATTAAACGCACGATTAAAACCAAACCCTAGGTCACTAAATCGAAGCATCCAAAACAAAATAAATATACAAATTCCGTCAACAATCAAGTCAAACTAAGCATAAATACTTCAGATCTAGCTTAACTCCAAGTCAAAACACTTAACAAACTCAATACAGTAGTAAATCAATAAGTAATAACAGATTAATAAGCTACAACTAAAACCGAACCGATCCGATCCGATTAAATCAAATCAATCAGTAACAAATCCGTATGTAATCGATTGATATGAATGATTAATTATACCTGCAGCACCGGTAACGAGAACACGAACTGGATCCTTGGCCATTGGTTATGATGATCTGAGAGACAAAAAACTGGATTTGAAATTAGCGATGAAAACGATGTTAGGGCAGAGTGGAGTAAAGGTGTGATTTAAGCGGATATTTATGGTGATGAAGATGAGATTATTGTATGTGATACGACGACGTTTGTGGATAATAATAATAATAATAATAATAGCAACGAAATCTGTGTTTTTATCTGTTTGACGATATTTGGGCCACGTCAGGCTGGGTTATGGACCATACACCTGGCGCACTTGTGGACTTGTGGGCTTCACTTTGTATTTGTAGTTTCTACGCTAACACCTAAACCGGTCCTTCATTTTAAACGGTAAAATAAAATTACTACAGTAACTATGAACCCGGGTGCAAACAAGTCGAGTTGATTGTGTGCCACTCGAAATCGAATTGATACAAAGTTCAAAATGAATCGTTCGATAATCGAGCCCCAGGGCCGTCTTCGATAATCGTGAAAAATTTTTGGACCACAAGCGAAAAAAAAAAGTTGGGCCTGAAATTAGTTAAGTAATTAGGTTTAAACATTATAATACATTTTTTTCTTTCAAAAAATATATATATAATTTTTAAAAAAAATCAGGCCTATCGGGGTGTCGGGCCGAGGCTAGTCAACCACCTGGCCCTACCTCATAGTCGGCCTTGTCGAGCCCGAGCTTGAGTGTTATGTGCTTTTAAGTTTTAGCTCTTTTGGATGTATATGTATGAATTCACGGTGCACGATCGAGACCGAGCTCGAGCCAAGCTTTGGTTCGCTTAAGATACCACACACGAGTTCCGGTTAAGCCTAGGCTCATTTAAGGTTTTTCATCAACTTAGCTCTAGCCTAACCGATCTGGAGCTTCAATATTTGCCGAGCTTGAGTAGAGAATATTAGGAGTTTTAGTTTTATAGTTGTGTGTAAAATCATGTCTCATATCAGATTTCAAACTTGAGAGGTATCATATATACATACTAGTTAGCTTGTAGTTTCATACTTCTTGTTTTCATGTATATTTCTCACTATTAATTATTATATTATATTTCAGTTTTTGAATTGGTAAACGGATATACATGTTTCGGATAATCAGGTCAGTATCATCTAATATCATACATGTCTCATACCACTAAAAAGTTTTTAAACTAATTTCATGCCCTTTCCGAATGTCTTGGATTTGCACATCAAGTCTGTGTTCGTTTGCAGTACCTACTATATTTATTGGCCTGTTATCTTCAATTATGACTCGTTTTATTTTAAGAAATTGAATGATTTAAAGGGGAAAATAACAAGAATAGATAGAATATATTTTCTCTTTGGAATATAAAAGAGTTTATATATACCTTAGGGACTCGTTTGGAACTTCAAAAGACCAAAAATATTTTTTTTTTGTAATGACCAACTAAGTAACGCCGGATATTTCTTACGCGGCCCTCATTGGCTAAAGGTAGCCCGAGACGGCCACGAGTCCGGACGGACGGGCCCTAGCGGTCCACCTATTGAGGGATTCCCTGGATAAAACCCGACCCCCACGCCCGTCAAACGGTACGACAGCGAGGAGCCGGTAAAACCGGGTGAGATCAAGACTCGAACCCTGACAAATCAGGGTCATCCCTCATATGTCCCACATATATTGATGATAGTGAGATTTGAACTTCTTCCCTTTCACTAGTAAAATGAATGCTCTACCATTGAACCACTTCCAATTTATAAAAGAACAAAAATATAATCTACTCTAAATTCCATACAATAAATTATTTTTTGATAAATAAAGAAAAAGAAAGTCAACTTGTAGATTATTATTGCATGAGGTTGAAGCTTGAAAATGACCCATCAATTATCACTTTATTTTTTCAAAAGCATGGAAAATTAAGTCATCAAAGTTATTCCATGAAAGCATGCTTCATTGCTTCATGTAGTCTTTATAATTAATATATATAGATACCAGCTTATTTATATGTGTGTAACACGGATTGGAATGAATAAATTTATTTAAATAACGACATTATATGAAATTCAAAAAATGTGTTAAACTATTTGTATAATTTTGTATTATACGGTATATTAAATTACATATTAAGCAATATGAAAATATATACATACATATATATATATATATATATATATATATATATATATTCCTAAATCTCTATATATTTCTTTACATACAACATTTATTGTTTTATTTTTAACGTTACCTTATCTATCTCTATATATATATTAATATATTATATGTATTCATTTTTATCTTTGTGTTCTTGACAATGGATGTAGAATATCGAACCGTACAAAATACATATGAATACCCATTTGGCTTCCTCTTTGATTTCTCGTTAGGGTATTAATATGGTATAGTTTTCTTTTGACCTTTAAGATGCCATGACACAAATCAAACACCACACCATCCTTTTGTTTGTTATACCAAATATAAAGTTAATATATTCACTTGGTAATTCAAAAACATATAGTGAGTAAAAAAACAGAGCTATAGAAAATGTATAATCAATATAGTTAGTTGGCAACTCAAAATGATTCATTCTATATTATGGAAATTTTGACTCGTTTAGTTTTGAATGGATTTATTCGAGTTACGTTTAAATAAGTTATTAGAAAAATAAATAATATTTGATACTTATGCTTTTGAAATGAAACTTTAGAAAAAATTTCTTATAGAAACTAAATTAAATTTTGAAGAACAACCAAACCCCCAAAGTATAAAGTATGTTAAAATTTTCACATTTTCAAAGTGGTTTAATTAATTAATAAGAAAAAAAATTTAAGATTGGTTTTATATAATCACCTTTAGTATGCTATATCTAGATTAAAACACACCACTATTAATAAGTTTCGAAATGGGCTTATTGGGTTGACTTGCAATCACTTTTTGCTAGTTATTTTATTTACAAATAAATAGCGTATTATTTTGAGTTTTGTTACAAATAAAATTCAACTTATTTAATATTTTAATCCATTTTAGATAAAAGCATTGTTTAGAAATTGAACCATATTGGCCGTCCAACCGGCAAATAAAAAAACCGGTTGGTTGTTCGCAAACCAGCTTTCAACGGCAAAAAGAACCAGAAAAACCAATCGGGATAACATTAAATGTTTTTAAAACCGAGTAACTGTACACAATAGTTCACGCACCGCCTAATGATAATGATAAGTTTGATGCACTACCTTGCCTTTTATAAATATGGGCTTCATTCTTGATTTCTCATTCCAGTAATGTGACATGAGATATAGTTTTATTTCGAACTTTGAAGTGCCAAGTGACACAAAAATGGTCCAATTAGGTGTCAAATGGCATAATCATGTTTTTGTTTATTATATTAAGGGCGGGCTTTCGTTGTTTTCTTTTTCTTTTTTTTTCAGCAGCATTAGAATAAGCATTGTTCGTATTAAAGAATGTAAGAAGATAACTATTTAGATTAATTAAAAAAAATATGTGTCGTAAATTTTTATTTTTCAAATTTAAATTCAAGTTGATAAAATTAATAATAATGAAATACCATTTGAAATGTTTGACAAAGGACTTGTAAATATATCAACTGAAACATTAAAACAAATAAAACAAATAGGTACAATCTTAGATGTTAGTTGTAATATAAAATAAACTCATATCCCATAAACTAAATTATAAGTAGGTAAACGAATGAATTATATTTTGCTGTATAACTCGTGTTAGAGGCATCGTTCTCCGAATTAATAAGGTGAGCATTTTATTTTTTAGACATTGTCTTATCGTTTGATAAAAGAAATACATTTATATAAAGGAATAATATGAATGATAGAAGAGGGAATACATGTTGTGTATAAGGAAGGTTTTAATATTTTGATTTTAATTTTAATTTGAAATATTTATGAACTAAAGCTTCAAAGATAGAGTGCCACATGGCAAAATATTAGGCTAATTAGGAGTGATGTGATTCAATCACATTTTTGTTTATTATAATAAGTAGATAGATATTTATATTTAATTTTTATAACTAAATATAAAATAACTGTTTTGACTTTTAACTCTAGGGTCAAAATGGCTAACGAAATTAATCCTTTCCGAAAAACCATAATAAAAGATTAATGTAATTCAGTAAACAAATATTATTTATGAACATATAATGCAATAAAATCTCAACAATGAATCAGAAAGGTGACGGAAAACGGGACCTTAGTATCTAAAGAATAGTTGGATCTTAGTATCTAAAGAATAGTATCTAAAGAATAGTTGGATCTTTGTATCTAAAGAATAGTTGAAGCAATAAAATCTCAACATGTATATAATGCAATACATGTTGTGTATAAGGAAGGTTTTAATATTTTGATTTTAATTTTAATTTGAAATATTTATGAACTAAAGCTTCAAAGATAGAGTGCCACATGGCAAAATATTAGGCTAATTAGGAGTGATGTGATTCAATCACATTTTTGTCGCCTCACCTCCGTAACCCTTCATGCGAAGAAAGTGAAAGAACTTCGCCCTCGTCCTCTCTCTCGTAACCTACCTCCCGTAACCCTACCTCCCGGCCGCCCGCCTCACCTCCCGTCACCTCCCGGCCCACCACCCGCCACAGTCGCCGCCCCGACCCAGCCTCACCTCTGTCACCACCACTATTCCCTCTCTCCGCCTCACCTCAGTCACCCCGTAACCCTACCTCCCGGCCAGTTTCTCTCCCGTAACCCTTCCTCCCGACCGCCGCCATCTCACCGGAAATCCTCCCCTCCACCTCACCTCCCGGCCCACCACCCTCCACAGTCGCCGCCCCGACCCAGCCTCATCTCTGTCACCACCACTATTCCCTCTCTCCGCCTCACCTCAGTCACCTCAGTCACCCAGTCCCCTCCACAGTCGCCGCCCCGACCCACCCTGCTGCTTTGACCACGACCCTTGGCGGCATGGATTCAGAAGAATGGGAACATCCACGTAATCGGAAAGGGAAACGGAATGGTCATCAGGCTCAAGGTAATAACAAGGTTTTATCGAAGTTTTTTGTCTCAAATATTCCCCCAAAGTGTTCTTCGCAAGACTTAAAAGATGTTATGGGTAGCTTTGGTCGTTACGAAGGTTCCTATATTGCTAGGAAGCTGGATAAATGGGGTAAGAGGTTTGCTTTCGTATCGTTTTCCGAGGTGAAAGATGTCAAACGGTTGGAAGATGAGTTATCAGACGTTTGGATCGGTTCGTATAAGTTATTTATTGCGATTGCTCGGTTTGTGGATGGTGGGAATCTACATAGACCCGATTCTGGTAATAGGAGGAAGACGGCCTCGGTCCCTGTTTATAGGCATGCAAATCCTAGTGGTCAAACAAACCCTAGTTCCGAAGGATCCGATAAGAATGGGGTTCCCTATGCATCAGTTGGTAATGGGCGTTCCTTTGTTGATTCCTTGTTAAATCGGAACAAAGTAGATGAGATTAAGGTGGATGATTCGGTGGAACGGTTTTCTCATTGGAAGGGATGTGCTCTTACGGGGAGGGTGGTGAATCTTCACACGTTAACGTCTCTGAAAAAGTTGGTTCGGAAGCATGGTTGGAGATCATTAGAGATTAAGTATCTGGGAGGGCTTTCAGTGGTGTTGGTATTCTACGTTAGTGGGGATAGGGATGCCTTTCTGAATAACAAAGACAAATGGTCAGATTGGTTTGAGTTTTTAGAACCTTGGTCTGATAGAAATGGAGTGGAGGAGGGTCGGATCGCCTGGCTCCAAGTTCATGGGGTTCCGGCTCAGTTGGTGTTAGACGAGGTTTTCGATTTGATTGGAAGCAGATTTGGCAAGGTGGTTCAACCGGCTTCCTTATCAGGTGAAGAGAACAACTTATCGTATACTCTCATCGGTGTGTTGAGTAAACAGTGCAAACGGATTGTGGACCGGGTGGACATTAATTGGAGGGGAAAAATTTTCAAAGTGTGGGTGGATGAAGATGTAGGGGAATGGATACCGGAATGTGTAGTAGAGTTTGAAGAGGATGATGGTCCCGTTTTACCGGAGGAGGATAAGTGTGATGATAATATCGTGCAGGATGAGCCCCATAATGTGCATCGTGAAGAGGGCGAAGGTTCTCAAGCTAACGAGTTTTCTGTCAGGGAACATGCTGTTAATGGGTTGGATGGTTGTGTGAACGATAATTCTAACGTGATGGTCGGTGAATTTTCGAAATCCTATGATCTTTCTAATGAGGAGGCGGTTGAGAATGGTAACGTTGATAGCACTAACGTTTCTGTGTTGAAAGGCAAGGGACATAAGAAGTTCAGACGGAAGTCTTTATTTTCTAATCGAAGTGGGGGTAGTGGTTCTAGGGAGCGTCCTAAGAAGAGACCAAGGGAGGATAACGATATGTTTGATCTTGATAGGTTTATCGGTATTATGCACGTGCCTTCGGATGTTACTAGGGGTATCGAGACAGGTGTTGAAGGAGAGTTCTTAACACCGGATCTTAACAAAGGGATGTCTACTAATACGGAGGTGGTTCGAGACATCGAGGGAGAGTCTGAGGAGGCCTCGATGATTGGTAGAGGTATAGATCTGGTGCAACATCAAGGTCCGATTGAGGTGGAGTTGGAGAAGACCATTGCGCTGAGTAAGGCGTTAGGCGTTGAGAATTTGCAAGATTTTGATTCTAATGTTAGAGAGGTTCTTGTTTCCGAAGGCTATCAAGATGGTGTTCAATGAATGTTTTTTCTCTAAACATCCGTGGGTTAGGGAGTTCTAGCAAAGCCGATTGGATTCGAGGTCTTCGAGTCCATCACGAGATTAGTTTTATTGTCTTACAAGAGTCGCAATTTGTTTCCTTGGATTCTGTGGATGTGGGTCGGTTTTGGGGTTATGGTGAGTATTCTTTTGATTGGGTTCCCTCATCTGGAAGGTCGGGTGGGTTATTATCGATCTGGGATTCTCAAGTCTTTCGTATGGAAAGGGTGGTCAAGAATAATAATTGGCTTCTTGTTTCGGGCACTGTGAAAGGAAAGAGTAGCTCATATCATATTCTCAATGTTTATTCTCCTCAAAATCTAGTTACTAAAAGAGCTCTTTGGGGGGAAATTCGTGATTTGATCGAGGAGGGTAATGGGAGGTGGATTGTGGCAGGAGATTTTAACTCCGTTCGGTGTGCTGAGGATAGGCGGAATTCTTTGTTTAATGTGGGTGAGGCCGATGAGTTTAACGACTTCAACGATGATTCGAATCTTCACGAGTACTCCTTGAAAGGGAGGCGTTTTACTTTTGTCGCAGGAAATAAATTAAGCCGTATTGACAGAATCTTCGTTAATTGGGATTTTTTTATGGAATGGCCGTGTGCGGAGTATATTGCTCTCGAGAGGAATAAGCCGGATCATAGTCCGTTGGTTTTGAAAATTGGTTCTTCCAAGAATTATGGTCCCAAACCGTTTAGGTTTTTCAATTCATGGCTTGGTAGAGAGGATTTTGGGACGTTGGTTAAGAAGACGCTTGTTGATGGCTCGTTTCATGGTTCTCCGGACGCGAGATTGCTGTATAAATTTAAAGCTTTGCGTGCTGCTATTACTAGATGGGCGATCGATTGTAAAGCCAAAGAAAAGGAGGAAAGGGTTTTATTGGAGCAAGAGTTGCGGGACTTGGACCAAACCTTGGAGGTCCGGGATTTGTTGGAAGTAGAGACATGGTCTTTAAGCGAAATTAAAAGACGGCTAGGCGAGTTGGATAATCATTACTACCGGGATTTGAAGCAAAAGGCTCGTTGTAATTGGGCGATTCATGGAGACGAAAATTCTCGATTTTTTCACGGTTTTATTAATAAACGTAAAGTTTCAAATTATTTTCCGGGTTTGGAAGTGAATGGGGCGTGGGAAACAAACCCGGTTCTCATTAAAAAGGAAGTTTTGCGATTCTTTGCTGGTAAGTTTAAAGAATCTATTACACTCCGGCCTCGGTTGATTGGATATGGGTTTTCAGTCTTGTCTTCGGTGGAGGCGGATTTTTTGATCAGTGATTTTTCCGTGCATGAGATCAAGAAGGCGGTTTTTGATTGCGGTGGTGACAAAGCTCCTGGGCCGGATGGCTTTAATTTTAGGTTCATTCGGTTTTTTTGGGAGTTGTTCGAGAAGGATTTTGTGGATATTCTTGATCATTTTCATAAGGTTAAAAGTTTTTGCTCGGGGGTTGGTTCGTCTTTTATCACCTTAATTCCTAAGGTAAACAATCCGTCTTCTTTGGGGGATTTTAGACCGATAAGTCTCATTGGTTGTATCTTAAAGACTGTGTCGAAGGTGTTAGTGAATCGACTCAAAACGGTTATGAATAAGATTGTCTCAGAGCATCAGTCGGCTTTCTTATCCGGGAGATATATTCTTGATGGCCCTTTGGTGGCTAGTGAGGTTATTGCTTGGGCTAAAAAGAGGGAAAGAAGAATTTTTATGTTCAAGATTGACTTCGATAAAGCCTTTGATAATGTGAATTGGGAGTTCTTGTTGTCGGTTCTTTCTCAGATGGGTTTTCCTTCGGTCTGGTGCGATTGGATTAGTGGTATCTTGTTGGCGAGCAGATCGTCTGTTCTTGTTAATGGATCTCCTACTTTCGAATTTGGATGTCATAAAGGCATTCGTCAAGGTGACCCGCTATCGCCTTTTCTTTTTATTATTATGATGGAGGCTTTTTCAGGTATGTTGAAACAAGCCTGTGATATAGGTGCGTTTCATGGTATTACTCTTCCTAACGAAGGTCCTACTTTATCCCATCTCTTTTATGCGGATGATGCTATGATTATGGGAGAGTGGTCTTCTTTTAATTTTGATAACTTGAAACGTATTCTTCGCATATTTTACTTGTGTTCGGGGCTAAAGATTAATCTCCATAAATCAGTGTTATTTGGAGTAGGTGTAGAAGATGGTGAGATCGATATCCAAGCCGGTTTCATGGGTTGTAAGCCGGGTAGAATCCCGTTTACTTATCTTGGGATTATGGTTGGAGCTAACATGAATAGGGTGGTTAATTGGGAACCGGTTGTGTCCAAGTTCAAGAAGAGGCTTTCTAAATGGAAAGTTAATTCGTTATCTATTGCTGGTCGGTTAACCCTTATTAAATCGGTGCTGGATAGTCTTCCCACTTATTACTTTTCGCTTTTTAAGGCACCCAAGAAGGTTACCAATGATTTAGAAGCTTTGATGAGAAGGTTCTTATGGGGAGGTTCGGATGAAGTGAGGAAGATGTCTTGGGTGGCTTGGGAGGTAGTCACCAAACCTATAAAAGAAGGGGGTTTAGGTATCGCTCGTTTAGAGGTTAATAATCAAGCGCTGATTACTAAATGGCTTGGGAGATTTCTAAATGACCAGCACGCGATGTGGAGAAGAGTAGTGTTGTCTATTCACGGGACCTCGCGCTGTTGGGGGCTTGCTCCGGTTAATAATGGGGTTCCCGGGGTTTGGAAGAATTGTGTTATGTTCTGGAACAAATTTAAGGTTGATGGTGTGGGTTTTAATAGAGTGATCCGGGCCACAGTCGGGAATGGTCGCCAAGTTAGGTTTTGGACGGATTTGTGGTTGGGTTCGGCGCCGGTTATGGACAAGTATCCGTCCTTATATGCGGTAGAAAAACATAAAAATGTCTTGTTAGCTGATCGGTTGGTGGTCACTGGATCTTCTCGTCGCATTGTGTGGGATTGGCTTAGAGCTCCTTGTTCCCATCAGGAGGTCAGCGAGAAGCAGGAGTTGGAAGATCTCCTTCAAGGGGTGGTGATGGTTGACCGTGAAGATTCATGGTCTTGGGCGGTTGGTAGCTGCAAAGAGTTTGAGGTTTCGGCGATTAAAAGATGGATGGTGCGGTCCGTTGTGGACGCTGGGAGTTCCAGTTTCCAATGGAGCGATTGGGTCCCCAAAAAATGTAATATTTTTATGTGGAGGGCCGTTCAGGATAGCCTTCCAACCAAGCAGGCTTTAGCTAGACGTCATTTGTATTGTGATGATCATAGTTGCGCTTTATGTGAGAGTAATGAGGAATCGCTCGAGCACTTGTTAACCGGGTGTTCCATTTCTATGGCCGTTTGGAATGCGATTGGTTCATGGTGCAACATCCCTAGACTATTTGTTTTTCATGTCAATGATTTGGTGGAAGTGCATAAGGTTTGTGGTGCGACGGGGAATAAAAGGTTGATTATTCATGGAATTGTCATCATTACTTGTTGGAGGATTTGGCGGGCTAGGAATGAAAAGATTTTTTCGGGCAAGAGCACTAACGTGGCAGAAATGGTTGCGGATATAAAATCTTTGGGTTTTCTTTGGTACAAAAATAGATCTAAGATAGGGGTGGTGGATTGGAAAAATTGGTGTTTATTTGATGTAACGTGATTGTTGGTTTTGGTTTTTGGATTTCAGCGTCTTTCTCCGTCTTGGTGATAGTCGTTGGTTGTGTCTTTTTTAATGAAAGTCAATTTTCAAAAAAAAAAAAAAAGTAGATAGATATTTATATTTAATTTTTATAACTAAATATAAAATAACTGTTTTGACTTTTAACTCTAGGGTCAAAATGGCTAACGAAATTAATCCTTTCCGAAAAACCATAATAAAAGATTAATGTAATTCAGTAAACAAATATTATTTATGAACATATAATGCAATAAAATCTCAACAATGAATCAAAAAGGTGACGGAAAACGGGACCTTAGTATCTAAAGAATAGTTGGATCTTTGTATCTCTTGAAGATGGCTTCAATGTCCGCCATCACATCGGGTGGTAACGGTCTCTCAGTTGTCAAGAAAGCATCGATATCCTCTTTCAGTTGTTCCAAAGACGTCGCGCCAATGATCGTGCTTGTCATAAACGGTCGGTCCCTCACAAATCCAAGTGCCAGCTCAACCGGACTCAAACCATGTTTCTTAGCCATCTCAATGTATTCTGCAGTCGCTTCCTGGCATATGATATATATATAGCGCTTGTCAAAAATGAGTCGCATAATCTTTTTATTTAAATGTTGAATGATAACATGAGTTTATACTTTATACCCTTGCAATGGATTTATTGTATCTTTCCATGTATCCAGGGAATAACTGAAGCCTGCCTTTTTTCGCAGCTTCAGACTCGGAATCCAGATACTTTCCGCTTAATGATCCACCAGCCAGTGGAGAATAACAAAGTAAGCCCACATTGAAGTTCTTTGGGTGGCATACTTCAACAAGATCAGCTGCAAAAGTTGAAACAACAAATCAATATTAGGGGTGCAAACGAGCCGAGCAACTCCCGAGCTACTCAAGATCGGATCGATAAAAAGCTTGAAACGAGGAGAGCATTAAGCCTTGTTTGGGAAGATCGTTTAATAGGCACATCAAGCTTTAACGAGCCTAGTGTATATTTAAGTTTAAACTCTTTTGGACTTCTATGTACTAATTTCACACTGCAAAGTTGAGCTCGAGATGAGTTTTGGCTCGTTTAAGGTACTGCATATGAGCTTAAGCTGAGGTTATCGTTTAAGGTTTTTTACAAAATATATAAATAATTAAAATGTATTAAAATAATTCAAAAATAATAATTGAGCCGAGCTCAAGCTTGAGAAAACGACTCATGAGCCAAGCTCGAGTTTTAGAAACGAGTTCGAAACGAGCCGAGCTTAAGCTCTCGTAAGTCAAAACAAGCTGAGCTCAAGCCTAGTCAAGCTTGGGCTCAGCTCGTTTGCACCCCTAAATTCAATATTGGCAATTACGTATACTTTTAAATTTTAATGTTCTTGAACGCACTCGCGTAGGTTAAAAGATCAAAAGTTCATAATGCTTTATGCAATGCATCTTATAAGGTGATAAGAACTTACCCTCAAACTTGCATCTAACCAGCAGACTGTAACTGTTTTGAATACTGACAATCTTTGGAAGTCCTTCGGTTTTCGCAGCATGAACGAACTCCATAACTCCATATGAAGTTTCGTTCGAAACACCTATGTATCGAACCTATTCATACAAAAAGGTTGTTAATGTATTTACAAATATAAAATATCCAAACACACAAAGTATATATTACCTTTCCTTCTTCAATAAGTTCTTGAAAGGCACGGAGCTGTTCAACAAATGGCACACTTTCCCTCCATTTTAAAGGATCATAAAAGAACTCTCCAAACAAAGCCACATAACGATCGGGCCTGAAAATAAGTTAGCAAAAAAGGTGTTAGTCTCATATCATTTGAGGCTCAAAGACCATGTTGTATGGTTGAGTATATTTGAAGGATATGAAACTCACCAATGAATTTGTAATAAATCAATGTAATCAGTATTCAGTCGTTTTAAGCTTTTCTCGACGCTTTCTTTAACGTTGGCAGCATCAACCCTCACAACTCCTGCATCGTCTCTCAAGTATGGAGATCTATCTGTATAACCAGCCACTTTAGTGGCCAATATAATCTGCATTATAACAGAAGAATATTATGAAAAAAAAAAAAAACTATTTACAAGTTTTACATAATTTGAATATTTATACCATCATTTAATTAGCACAGAAATTATACAAAAAGAGTATGACTATATTATAAGGGAAAATACCATAAAAAACCAATATACTTTCTGTTTTTCCTCATAAAAGTCCCTCAACATTTTATTGAACATTAAAGTCCCTCTACATGTCAAATTTGAACAAAAAAATGACATAACTTATAAAAACATATATTTTTACTTATGTGGCAAAATTTGACATGTAAGGGGTGCCCATGGTCCAATTTGATGGGAAATCCTGAGCCAAACCGTTATTAACAGCTTTTGATTATCGAAAACCAAAACCGAACTGTTACAATTTAAAACCGAACCATTAAAAATTAAAACCGAACCGTTACTAATGGTTTGATTTCACTGTATTTCTCCCAACTAACTGGATTAATGGTTGTAAATCTATAAATTCTTTTAATTCTTTTGCTATGATATTAAGAAAAAATGGTATACTGACATGCTTGCAAATCTATTAATGTTTCTCATCGATGCTTCGTGCTGTTATAAAAATGGGTTTATTGATTTGTATCCCATTTGCCATATTCACTTAGATCTCATCTGCTATGGATCATGAAGGTTAAATAAATACAACTAACATCCACAAACTAATATTCAATGATAGTTATTAATTAAAATTAGTTGGTAGTGTATGCGAAAAGAGTGAATCATGTGCAGAAGGATAAACCAATTTTGTACTTTTGGTTTGAACGGTTTCATGTTTTAAACCGAACGATGAACAAGAGTGACGTAAGCAAATTTTGTTTATTATTTTTTGTTTTGTACTTTTTGTGATGTGGTTATTGTTATGTTTATTTTGTTTTTTTAATCAATTCTAGTTATAGTTATATGTTTATAGCAAATTATAAGACAAAAAAATCTCAGTTTAAGCAAAATATTATTGGTTTTGCTATAACAATATAAGCCAAAACTTTTAATTAACGTCATATATATTACATGTATGCGACACGACCTAAGAAAAATATATATATATGTTTTTAGAAGTTATGCCACTTTTTTATTAAAATTTAACATGTGGAATGACTTTAACGTGCAAAAAATTGTTGAAGGACTTTTGTGAGGAAAAACAAAAAGTATGTTAGTTTTTTGTGATATTTGCCCATATTATAAAGAGGAAAAGTACCTGGTCACGAGGTCGAGACTTCATCCAGTTTCCAATATAAGTATCTGTTAACCCTTGCGTCTCCTTCTTCATTGGAATCGGATACTTGACGAAAATGATAAAAGAAAAAAAAAAGTGGTTAAAAGAGCAAATAGCAGTTGAAATTAAAATAAATAATAACTTGAGAAGGCAAACTATGCAACTGCCTAATAGAGGTATCATTCATGATTTCATGTCTATATTGCGCCACCGTAAAATATTTATTAGTTGTCATTTAGTTTATTCATTATCAACATAGAAGATTAGAAGATATTATTATTTATTAAAGATATAACTTCATAGTTCATACCACTTCTGCAGTGTCGTAAGTATTAATGCCATGCTCAAATGCATAGGAAAGTATTTCATGAGCCTCCTTCTCTGTGTTCTGTTGCCCAAATGTCATCTGTAATTTAACATCAATTAGTAATTATTAATACCTTAAAAATCTGCCTTATAAAAAGATTGCGTCGGTCATATATAAGTTTTACACTTGCGAAAATCAACAGTTTTGAAAGATGAAACATCAAAAGTGTACAAAGTATCTTGAACTACAGAACCATTAATATAAACATCAACAAGGGCCCTAGGGGTGCAAAACGAGCCGCTCAGAGTTGCTCGAGATTGGATCGATAAAACGAGCCTAGTGTATTTGTAAGTTTTACTTTTAAGTTTTAACTCTTTTGGACTTCTATGTATTAATTTCACACTACACAGATGAGCTCGAGCCAAGCTTAGGCTCGAAAAGATATTCTCAAAATATATAACACTAATTAAAGATGTATGAAATTAATTAATAAATAATAAACGAGTTGAGCTTGAGCCAAGCTCCAGCTTGAAAAACTGACTAACGAGCTGGGCTCCAACTTTAAAAAAAAGAGCTCGAGACCAGCCTAACAGCTTCTTGATTTGAGGCTAAAGGATATACCGAAGCTGCTACAATTAGTTCATAGATGGATAAATCTATATTCTGTCTCGTATATTTTACGATATTTTGGAATTATAATTAACATTTTCAAGCTATATTGGACAAGCGAACAGTTTGCTAACACCTAACGAAACGAAATTTATCGTCCTGTGTTCATTCATTAAGGAAATAAACTTGTTCGTGAAAGGTTCACGAACACAAACAATGTTTATTTGATTTGGCTAACCGAGAACGCTCAGCGTCAACAGTTTCTCCCAGGCTACCAAGTTTGTGTTGCTTTTTAACATTCATATTCATATATTAATTTTACATATAAATTAATCACATAAAACTCATAATCTATGTGATAAGATTATAAAAGTCATTAAAAACTAGTAAAAACCTTCATTGAAGAAAAAATATAAACAAACAAACTTTAACGAACATAAAAGGAGTTAAGTAGTAAACGAACACATTATCATTATCGAACGTTCACGAACACAAATGAACAAACACAGCCTCTGATCGTGTTTGTTCATTGCCGGAGAATTGAAATATGCAAACTCAACCACACATTTAAACTAAAGATGCGCAAATAAACCGGTTAACCGAACAAACCCGAAAATCGAACTAAAACCGAACCGGTTTGAAACCGATTGAAATCGTAGGCTTGGAACTGGTTTGTAGGGTGTGCATAGTGCGGTTCGGTGCGGTTTTGGGCTAAAACCAAACCAAAAACCGAAACTTCGGTTTTTGGTTTTTTGAAACCGTTCGGTTTCGGTTTTTTGGTATTCGTTTTGGTATCGGTTTGGTTCTGGTTTTTTCGGTTTTTACATTTGAGCTTGAAAATTTTAGATCGAAGAAAAAGTTATGACCAAAAATAATGAATTTAGGCATAAATAAAATAATTTTGTTGATTATTAACTAAGTGACTATTATACATTTGGCCTAAATTATTTGAGTTACATATTTATTAAATTCTTGTAAATTACTTAAAATAAAAAAATCTACAAATTCAGTTCGGTTCGGTTTTTTCTGTTTTTATTACATGCAAAACCAAAACCGAACCATAAGTTTGGTTTTTACAAAAACATAAAACAAAACCGTCGGTTTTTGTTTCGGTTCGGTTTTTTCAGTTCAGATTTTCCCGTTTTTTTCGGTTCCGGATCGGTTTTTTGGGTATTTTGCACACCCCTACCGGTTTGTAATTTTCTTCACTAAAACCGGTCAAAACCTGAACCAAAACCGATCAAAACCCGAACCGAAACGGATCGTAACCTTTGTCAAGAAACCGGTTTCAACCCGAACCGAAACCGATCATAAACCGGTTTTGATTTGTTGACCAAACCGGACCGGTTCACCCAACCCGGTTTTGAGTAACTCTATTTTAAACTGTGATTATTTGGTCAAATACAAACCACTGTTTTTGAGACCGGACCGGTCCAACCGGGAATCAGTCACTGAGTGGTCCGGTTCTATGTAGTCGCCCGGTTCTTAAAAAACGGCCGGCAGTGAAAAATATATTTTTTTAATGTAACATTTTTTCAACCTTAACCAGAGAAGAAAAAAAGAAGTTGTTCGGTCGGTTCGACCGGTTGAACCGATGGACCGGCAACCCGTCCAGTTCGTTGTCCAATCCGGTTTATGAAAACCATCGACGCAAACACATTAACAAAGCTGTAACTAGAACCGAATTCGAGTATTTAATTCAAAAACAACGAGCTCACAGTGCCGTAAGTGATTTCGCTGACAACGAGATCAGAATCCCCAACTTGATTATACTGCATTGCGCTTCTCTGCGGTTTCGCCATTGCAGTAATAGCAGACACGAACTTGTTAGTCGGACGTCGAAATGAGAAGTTGCAGGTGGAAGCATGGCGGTTAGTGTTGGAGAGAAGAGAGTGAAATTGAATTACAGGTGAAGAAGAAGCCATTGATGATGAAAGAATTGGATACAGGTTTGTTTTAGCCACACAAAAATGGTTGGCTTCAAAACGGTCAAATTGTCCTTTTATCGCCAACCCAAACAAAATCTTTTGTTTCTTTCTTTTTTTTTACTTCCGGAACGACGACTTCTTGTGTCATAGTGAAGTCCCAGATCGATAATCAACACGAATAAAACGAATAACTCTCGTTAATATTAATCAGAAAATATAACTCAAAAAACTGATTACAATATCTCAAACCCTAACTCGGTTTGACTATTGATGAACTCTAACTCGGTTACATCTCGTGTGTGTCTTTAGATAAACCCTAACTCGGTTACACCTCGCACCTTCTATAATGTCTAATCATAACTCGGTTTATATAGACTAAACTAACTTGCTAGCCAAGACATTACCAAATATAAAAAAAAAAACCTAATTGCAACCCCACAAATCCATTACATTATTAATGAATCTCATGGGCCCAATAAGTCCAACCCGGTCTCCTACACATGACGGGCCTATTATGATGGAAATTACGTCCAACAGACAGGTCACGTTGCTTCACTCCGGTCAGACCATGTTGTCTTAACCAGGCTTATGCTGGCTTCAGAGTTTGGCTTGGGGCGTTCCCCCGAGAAACCATGCCGCTGGCTCCCACCTAACAATCATTGTGCCACACAAGAGCATAACTCTTTGACGTAAAACACGGCGGGACTAAAACCCGGGTGGACCCAATGTGTCACAAGTGGAGATGCGAACCCAAAAAAACTGAGCAAGAGTTTAGAAAATTGACCAAAATGTCCTTTCGACTAGTAAGTATTAACAAAATGTCTATTTGACCAGCTATTTTTTATAATGTGTACTCTTAAACTTGTTGACTCAATTACTTTTTAGTCACAACTTGACATTTGACTGGATCTTTTAGCCAATTAGATTATGTCACTAGTCTAAAAAATCTCGTCATAATATAAAAAATCTCGTCTGACACCAAAATAAATCTCGTTGGAAGTCAAAATAATTGTCGGGCGTCTACATAATCTTGTTGGCTTCGACGGTTTTATGTAGATGGTTAAAAATCATGTCGAGTGATGAAAAAGTGATGTGGTCAACGAGTATTAGTGTAGACATTTTGAGAAATGATTGATTAAATGGATATTTTGTAGACATTGACTAGTCAAATGGACATCTAGACATTTAAGTCATCATCTCATAAGGCCATAAAGAGTCGAATTATAGATGTGGCGGTTGAGTTATTTTACAAAAGTCAACAAAAATGATAAGTGTGAGAAACCATAATTAACTGACATGTGTTAATTGGGGGCAAAAGGGAAAAGAGTACAAAATTAATTGTGCATATTTTCTCTATTCATATGCAAACCACGTGCCAATTCCCCAATCATTTTAAAACTTCTATAACTTTTTCATATGATATATATTTTTTACAAAAAAATCATCATAATAACAAGCGTTTTTTTTATTTTTAATATGAGTATGAATTTGTTATATAAAAATTAAAACCAAAATTACGTCATTGTGTTTTTTTCGTCATTGAGTTTTTTTTCTTTTTCTTTTTGTCATTGCGTCTTTCAAATCATCCTTTTTTTTATTTTTTAATATTAATAACATCGTTGTGTAATATAATGATAAAAAACAACAAATTATCCAATACATAAAGCACGGTGATGAATACATATTACACAATAAGCTAAAACATAAAACACAACGGTGAATACATATAACACATCGACCTGAAACGTAAATACATATAACATAATGACCTTAAACATAAAACACAATGAAAACTGCATATTACACAATGACATGAACGTAATACTCTTTTTCTCAAATTAAGTGAATGTCACATGTCAATCCCGAACAAAAGACAATGAACGTATTACACAATTACTAAAACAAAATTAATGATAAGTAGAAAGACAGATAATGATCACAAAGACACAATGACGCATAAAAAGATACAATGACGTAATCTTTGTTTTAACTGTTATAAATATGAATACTAATTGAAAAACACAATAACCAAAATCTATAACACAATGTATAGGAAAACCCAATTAAAAAGCAAAATGAGCAACCAATAACACAATATATAGAAACCTATTAATTTTTTATTTTATATTTATATAATAATATGATACTCATACTAAAGATAAAAAACGCTTGTTATTGTGGTGAATGTTTTTTTTTAAATAATGTTGTATGAAAAAGTTATTGGCGTTTTAAAATGATTGGGGAATTGACACGTGCCTTGCATGTGGAGAGAGAAAACCAACAAAAGTGGGTTATTACCTTTATGCCCTTCACATCAATTTTTTTTCTTAAATTAATCTCTGTCATTCAAATATAAAATCAATTGATTAAATTTATTCTCACACATCTCATTTTTATTGTTTTTTTGTATTTTAATCTTATTTTAGGCGTGAATTCACCGGATTTTGTAAGCTTTTCCGGTAGTGTTTCAAAAAGAAATGGTTTTGCGAGAGAAGGGGGTTATGTTTGTGACTTTGTGTTAGTAAATAAAATAAATATAAAAATAACTAATCGAGTTCTAATTTTTATAATTAGAAAATGTTATAAATGCATTGGTTAAAATCAGTTAATGCTTCTCACTCTAATATTCGATTGTTTAAAGTTTAAACTAAAGATATGAACAAAATTGTTTAATTGTAGGTTCATGTCTCTTGATTGTAGAAAAAAGTGCAATTTAATATTAGAGTTATTGAGTTTGTTAGTTATCATTTCTAAAAGGAGTGCATTCCTTGAGTAGTTGACTACCATATTATGTTTCTTGGATACTTTCATATTCAGATATAGTTTAAAGTCGGAGTCTCTCTCAAAGTAACATATTTGTTTAACTTATAATATACTTTTTATTGTTTGTCTACGTCACACCTTTCACAGACCTAACCATGTTGTTACGGATGTGATTTTACATTTTTTTTAGAGAAAAATACAATTTTTGTCCTTTTAAATATCATAAATTATAGAATAGGTCATTTTCAAAAATTAGTTTCACTTTTTATCATTTGTTTGGGTTTTTGCCTCTGCTTTAATTTTTTACACTAACGGATATTAAGTTTTTCAATTAAGTTACCCCATGTGCACTGCATATGAGAGCATTTTTGTCTTTTTACCTCTTAAGGACCATTTATGCAACTAATTTAAAGATTTGGATCTATAACTCATTTATGATTTGAATAAATTAAATAATGTTAAGAGAATATATTAATCTTGTGGGTCCCATTAAGGTTCCCTTCTTTATCACAAGTTCACTTCTAACAAAAAGCCCCAACTTCATCAGAAAAAAACCCTAATTTCATCCATCTCGTCTTGTGAAACTCTCTTTGTTTTCCAATCTCAGCTTCATCCCTCACGTCATGACTTGCTCGTTACAACCACCACCACCATGACCTGCTCGTTAAAGCCGAACGATTCTGGCAGCAACCACTTCAACACGACAATCCACCACCAACACCAACTATTCCAACCCTCGAGTAGTCATATTTAGGATAATGAAGTGTTCAGATCTATAATCGAGGCCACTACATCAACACGACAGTCCACCAGAAAATAAAGGGAAGGTTCAGATTTGCAATCGAAATGTTTAGATATCCTCTCTCTCTCTCCAAACTAGCCAATCGCTTTCTCTCTATTTTCTTTTGCGTCTGTCTCTATCCACACGTTGTAATGGTGGCTGGTGTGGGAGTATTCGGAGGGTGATGTTTGATGGTGGTGGAGAGAGTAAAAGAGATCAAAGAGAGAGGATGGGGCATGAATTGGAATATCATATTCAACCTCGATGAAAGTTGAATATCACCAGAAAAATAAGGTCGTCGGAGTTGGTGGAGATGAAGTCGGTGAGCTTTGTGTTGTTAGGGAGGTGGTGGCTTTGGACTTTAGAGAGAGAGAGAGAGAGAGAGTAGAGTGGGTTGATTTATTTGCATTATTTTTATATTATTATTAGATTACCAAATCTTTAGGATAATTATACAAAAAGTCCTTTAAGAGGTAAAAAGACTAAAATGCCCTCACATGCTAATACTTAACTGAGATTTTGGATGGAGGTTAGTGTAAAGGACTAAGGGCATGTTTGGGATTGAGTTTGAAAAATGCTTATTGGCTTGTTGGCTTTTTCAAAAAGTTATTTTGAAAAGCCAGGATTTAAGACTTTTGAAAAACTGCTTTTTAAACCTTTCAAAAAGCTAAAATAAAAAAGATTTTTGTGATTGCCAAACACATTTTAACTTATCGGCTTTTGAAAACACCAATAAGCCATTAAACATTTTTCAAACTCAATCCCAAAAACGAGACAAAAACTCAAATAAAGGATAAAGAGGGAGTTAAACTCATTTTCAAAAAGGACCCATTCCATAATTTGTAACCTCTAAAAGGACAAACTTGTAATTTTTTTCTTTTGTTTAATTATTGTTTTCAAAAAATAGAAACATTGAGTCACTAAATTTATTACAAGGCATGCTTCATTGTTGCTCATAGGCTTATTATTAACATAGAGTTATTTATGTTGTTTTTGTAAATTAAACAACATAAATAATTGTTCGACAAAACGTCAAAATTCAAGGGTCAAGATAGTTAACTGAACGAAACCCATAATAGATTTATGAACATATAGTACAAGATCTCAACAATGAATCAAAAAGGTGACGGAAAACGGGACCTTAGTATCTAAAGAATAGTTGGATCTTTGTATCTCTTGAAGATGGTTTCAATATCCGCCATCACATCGGGCGGTAACGGTCTCTCAGTTGTGAAGAAAGCATCCATATCCTCTTTCAATTGTTCCAAAGACGTTGCACCAATGATCGTGCTTGTCATAAACGGTCGGTCCCTCACAAATCCAAGTGCCAGCTCAACCGGACTCAAACCATGTTTCTTAGCCATCTCAATGTATACTGCAGTCGCTTCCTGGCATATGATATATATATAGCGCTTGTCAAAAATGAGTCGCATAATCTTTTTATTTAAATGTTGAATGATAACATGAGTTTATACTTTATACCCTTGCAATGGATTTATTGTATCTTTCCATGTATCCAGGGAATAACTGAAGCCTGCCTTTTTTCGCAGCTTCAGACTCGGAATCCAGATACTTTCCGCTTAATGATCCACCAGCCAGTGGAGAATAACAAAGTAAGCCTACATTGCAGTTCTTTGGGTGGCATACTTCAACAAGATCAGCTGCAAAAGTTGAAACAACACATCAATATTAGGGGTGCAAACGAGCCGAGCAACTCCCGAGCTACTCAAGATCGGATCGATAAAAAGCTTGAAACGAGGAGAGCATTAAGCCTTGTTTGGGAAGATCGTTTAATAGGCACATCAAGCTTTAACGAGCCTAGTGTATATTTAAGTTTTAACTCTTTTGGACTTCTATGTACTAATTTCACACTGCAAAGTTGAGCTCGAGATGAGTTTTGGCTCGTTTAAGGTACTGCATATGAGCTTAAGCTGAGGTCATCGTTTAAGGTTTTTTACAAAATATATAAATAATTAAAATGTATTAAAATAATTCAAAAATAATAATTGAGCCGAGCTCAAGCTTGAGAAAACGACTCATGAGCCAAGCTCGAGTTTTAGAAACGAGTTCGAAACGAGCCGAGCTTAAGCTCTCGTAAGTCAAAACAAGCTGAGCTCAAGCCTAGTCAAGCTTGGGCTCAGCTCGTTTGCACCCCTAAATTCAATATTGGCAATTACGTATACTTATAAATTTTAATGTTTTTGAACGCACTCGCGTAGGTTAAAAGATCAAAAGTTCATGATGCTTTATGCAATGCATCTTATAAGGTGATAAGAACTTACCCTCAAACTTGCATCTAACCAGCAGACTGTAACTGTTTTGAATACTGACAATCTTTGGAAGTCCTTCGGTTTTCGCAGCATGAACGAACTCCATAACTCCATATGAAGTTTCGTTCGAAACACCTATGTATCGAACCTATTCATACAAAAAGGTTGTTAATGTATTTACAAATATAAAATATCCAAACACACAAAGTATATATTACCTTTCCTTCTTCAATAAGTTCTTGAAAGGCACGGAGCTGTTCAACAAATGGCACACTTTCCCTCCATTTTAAAGGATCATAAAAGAACTCTCCAAACAAAGCCACATAACGATCGGGCCTGAAAATAAATTAGCAAAAAAGGTGTTAGTCTCATATCATTTGAGGCTCAAAGACCATGTTGTATGGTTGAGTATATTTGAAGGATATGAAACTCACCAATGAATTTGTAATAAATCAATGTAATCAGTATTCAGTCGTTTTAAGCTTTTCTCGACGCTTTCTTTAACGTTGGCAGCATCAACCCTCACAACTCCTGCATCGTCTCTCAAGTATGGAGATCTATCTGTATAACCAGCCACTTTAGTGGCCAATATAATCTGCATTATAACAGAAGAATATTATGAAAAAAAAAAAAAAACTATTTACAAGTTTACATAATTTGAATATTTATACCATCATTTAATTAGCACAGAAATTATACAAAAAGAGTATGACTATATTATAAGGGAAAATACCATAAAAAACCAATATACTTTCTGTTTTTCCTCATAAAAGTCCCTCAACATTTTATTGAACATTAAAGTCCCTCTACATGTCAAATTTGAACAAAAAAATGACATAACTTATAAAAACATATATTTTTACTTATGTGGCAAAATTTGACATGTAAGGGGTGCCCATGGTCCAATTTGATTGGAAATCCTGAGCCAAACCGTTATTAACAGCTTTTGATTATCGAAAACCAAAACCGAACTGTTACAATTTAAAACCGAACCATTAAAAATTAAAACCGAACCGTTACTAATGGTTTGATTTCACTGTATTTCTCCCAACTAACTGGATTAATGGTTGTAAATCTATAAATTCTTTTAATTCTTTTGCTATAATATTAAGAAAAAATGGTATACTGACATGCTTGCAAATCTATTAATGTTTCTCATCGATGCTTCGTGCTGTTATAAAAATGGGTTTATTGATTTGTATCCCATTTGCCATATTCACTTAGATCTCATCTGCTATGGATCATGAAGGTTAAATAAATACAACTAACATCCACAAACTAATATTCAATGATAGTTATTAATTAAAATTAGTTGGTAGTGTATGCGAAAAGAGTGAATCATGTGCAGAAGGATAAACCAATTTTGTACTTTTGGTTTGAACGGTTTCATGTTTTAAACCGAACGATGAACAAGAGTGACGTAAGCAAATTTTGTTTATTATTTTTTGTTTTGTACCTTTTGTGATGTGGTTATTGTTATGTTTATTTTGTTTTTTTAATCAATTCTAGTTATAGTTATATGTTTATAGCAAATTATAAGACAAAAAAATCTCAGTTTAAGCAAAATATTATTGGTTTTGCTATAACAATATAAGCCAAAACTTTTAATTAACATCATATATATTACATGTATGCGACACGACCTAAGAAAAATATATATATATATGTTTTTAGAAGTTATGCCACTTTTTTATTAAAATTTAACATGTGGAATGACTTTAACGTGCAAAAAATTGTTGAAGGACTTTTGTGAGGAAAAACAAAAAGTATGTTAGTTTTTTGTGATATTTGCCCATATTATAAAGAAGAAAAGTACCTGGTCACGAGGTCGAGACTTCATCCAGTTTCCAATATAAGTATCTGTTAACCCTTGCGTCTCCTTCTTCATTGGAATCGGATACTTGATGAAAATGATAAAAGAAAAAAAAAAGTGGTTAAAAGAGCAAATAGCAGTTGAAATTAAAATAAATAATAACTTGAGAAGGCAAACTATGCAACTGCCTAATAGAGGTATCATTCATGATTTCATGTCTATATTGCGCCACCGTAAAATATTTATTAGTTGTCATTTAGTTTATTCATTATCAACATAGAAGATTAGAAGATATTATTATTTATTAAAGATATAACTTCATAGTTCATACCACTTCTGCAGTGTCGTAAGTATTAATGCCATGCTCAAATGCATAGGAAAGTATTTCATGAGCCTCCTTCTCTGTGTTCTGTTGCCCAAATGTCATCTGTAATTTAACATCAATTAGCAATTATTAATACCTTAAAAATCTGCCTTATAAAAAGATTGCGTCGGTCATATATAAGTTTTACACTTGCGAAAATCAACAGTTTTGAAAGATGAAACATCAAAAGTGTACAAAGTATCTTGAACTACAGAACCATTAATATAAACATCAACAAGGGCCCTAGGGGTGCAAAACGAGCCGCTCAGAGTTGCTCGAGATTGGATCGATAAAACGAGCCTAGTGTATTTGTAAGTTTTACTTTTAAGTTTTAACTCTTTTGGACTTCTATGTATTAATTTCACACTACACAGATGAGCTCGAGCCAAGCTTAGGCTCGAAAAGATATTCTCAAAATATATAACACTAATTAAAGATGTATGAAATTAATCAATAAATAATAAACGAGTTGAGCTTGAGCCAAGCTCCAGCTTGAAAAACTGACTAACGAGCTGGGCTCCAACTTTAAAAAAAAGAGCTCGAGACCAGCCTAACAGCTTCTTGATTTGAGGCTAAAGGATATACCGAAGCTGCTACAATTAGTTCATAGATGGATAAATCTATATTCTGTCTCGTATATTTTACGATATTTTGGAATTATAATTAACATTTTCAAGCTATATTGGACAAGCGAACAGTTTGCTAACACCTAACGAAACGAAATTTATCGTCCTGTGTTCATTCATTAAGGAAATAAACTTGTTCGTGAAAGGTTCACGAACACAAACAATGTTTATTTGATTTGGCTAACCGAGAACGCTCAGCGTCAACAGTTTCTCCCAGGCTACCAAGTTTGTGTTGCTTTTTAACATTCATATTCATATATTAATTTTACATATAAATTAATCACATAAAACTCATAATCTATGTGATAAGATTATAAAAGTCATTAAAAACTAGTAAAAACCTTCATTGAAGAAAAAATATAAACAAACAAACTTTAACGAACATAAAAGGAGTTAAGTAGTAAACGAACACATTATCATTATCGAACGTTCACGAACACAAATGAACAAACACAGCCTCTGATCGTGTTTGTTCATTGCCGGAGAATTGAAATTTGCAAACTCAACCACACATTTAAACTAAAGATGCGCAAATAAACCGGTTAACCGAACAAACCCGAAAATCGAACTAAAACCGAACCGGTTTGAAACCGATTGAAATCGTAGGCTTGGAACTGGTTTGTAGGGTGTGCATAGTGCGGTTCGGTGCGGTTTTGGGCTAAAACCAAACCAAAAACCGAAACTTCGGTTTTTGGTTTTTTGAAACCGTTCGGTTTCGGTTTTTTGGTATTCGTTTTGGTATCGGTTTGGTTCTGGTTTTTTCGGTTTTTACATTTGAGCTTGAAAATTTTAGATCGAAGAAAAAGTTATGACCAAAAATAATGAATTTAGGCATAAATAAAATAATTTTGTTGATTATTAACTAAGTGACTATTATACATTTGGCCTAAATTATTTGAGTTACATATTTATTAAATTCTTGTAAATTACTTAAAATAAAAAAATCTACAAATTCGGTTCGGTTCGGTTTTTCTGTTTTTATTACATGCAAAACCAAAACCGAACCATAAGTTTGGTTTTTACAAAAACATAAAACAAAACCGTCGGTTTTTGTTTCGGTTCGGTTTTTTCAGTTCAGATTTTCCCGTTTTTTCGGTTCCGGATCGGTTTTTTGGGTATTTTGCACACCCCTACCGGTTTGTAATTTTCTTCACTAAAACCGGTCAAAACCTTAACCAAAACCGATCAAAACCCGAACCGAAACGGATCGTAACCTTTGTCAAGAAACCGGTTTCAACCCGAACCGAAACCGATCATAAACCGGTTTTGATTTGTTGACCAAACCGGACCGGTTCACCCAACCCGGTTTTGAGTAACTCTATTTTAAACTGTGATTATTTGGTCAAATACAAACCACTGTTTTTGAGACCGGACCGGTCCAACCGGGAATCAGTCACTGAGTGGTCCGGTTCTATGTAGTCGCCCGGTTCTTAAAAAACGGCCGGCAGTGAAAAATATATTTTTTTAATGTAACATTTTTTCAACCTTAACCAGAGAAGAAAAAAAGAAGTTGTTCGGTCGGTTCGACCGGTTGAACCGATGGACCGGCAACCCGTCCAGTTCGTTGTCCAATCCGGTTTATGAAAACCATCGACGCAAACACATTAACAAAGCTGTAACTAGAACCGAATTCGAGTATTTAATTCAAAAACAACGAGCTCACAGTGCCGTAAGTGATTTCGCTGACAACGAGATCAGAATCCCCAACTTGATTATACTGCATTGCGCTTCTCTGCGGTTTCGCCATTGCAGTAATAGCAGACACGAACTTGTTAGTCGGACGTCGAAATGAGAAGTTGCAGGTGGAAGCATGGCGGTTAGTGTTGGAGAGAAGAGAGTGAAATTGAATTACAGGTGAAGAAGAAGCCATTGATGATGAAAGAATTGGATACAGGTTTGTTTTAGCCACACAAAAATGGTTGGCTTCAAAACGGTCAAATTGTCCTTTTATCGCCAACCCAAACAAAATCTTTTGTTTCTTTCTTTTTTTTTTACTTCCGGAACGACGACTTCTTGTGTCATAGTGAAGTCCCAGATCGATAATCAACACGAATAAAACGAATAACTCTCGTTAATATTAATCAGAAAATATAACTCAAAAAACTGATTACAATATCTCAAACCCTAACTCGGTTTGACTATTGATGAACTCTAACTCGGTTACATCTCGTGTGTGTCTTTAGATAAACCCTAACTCGGTTACACCTCGCACCTTCTATAATGTCTAATCATAACTCGGTTTATATAGACTAAACTAACTTGCTAGCCAAGACATTACCAAATATAAAAAAAAAACCCTAATTGCAACCCCACAAATCCATTACATTATTAATGAATCTCATGGGCCCAATAAGTCCAACCCGGTCTCCTACACATGACGGGCCTATTATGATGGAAATTACGTCCAACAGACAGGTCACGTTGCTTCACTCCGGTCAGACCATGTTGTCTTAACCAGGCTTATGCTGGCTTCAGAGTTTGGCTTGGGGCGTTCCCCCGAGAAACCATGCCGCTGGCTCCCACCTAACAATCATTGTGCCACACAAGAGCATAACTCTTTGACGTAAAACACGGCGGGACTAAAACCCGGGTGGACCCAATGTGTCACAAGTGGAGATGCGAACCCAAAAAAACTGAGCAAGAGTTTAGAAAATTGACCAAAATGTCCTTTCGACTAGTAAGTATTAACAAAATGTCTATTTGACCAGCTATTTTTTTATAATGTGTACTCTTAAACTTGTTGACTCAATTACTTTTTAGTCACAACTTGACATTTGACTGGATCTTTTAGCCAATTAGATTATGTCACTAGTCTAAAAAATCTCGTCATAATATAAAAAATCTCGTCTGACACCAAAATAAATCTCGTTGGAAGTCAAAATAATTGTCGGGCGTCTACATAATCTTGTTGGCTTCGACGGTTTTATGTAGATGGTTAAAAATCATGTCGAGTGATGAAAAAGTGATGTGGTCAACGAGTATTAGTGTAGACATTTTGAGAAATGATTGATTAAATGGATATTTTGTAGACATTGACTAGTCAAATGGACATCTAGACATTTAAGTCATCATCTCATAAGGCCATAAAGAGTCGAATTATAGATGTGGCGGTTGAGTTATTTTACAAAAGTCAACAAAAATGATAAGTGTGAGAAACCATAATTAACTGACATGTGTTAATTGGGGGCAAAAGGGAAAAGAGTAAAAAATTAATTGTGCATATTTTCTCTATTCATATGCAAACCACGTGCCAATTCCCCAATCATTTTAAAACTTCTATAACTTTTTCATATGATATATATTTTTTACAAAAAAATCATCATAATAACAAGCGTTTTTTTTATTTTTAATATGAGTATGAATTTGTTATATAAAAATTAAAACCAAAATTACGTCATTGTGTTTTTTTCGTCATTGAGTTTTTTTTTCTTTTTCTTTTTGTCATTGCGTCTTTCAAATCATCCTTTTTTTTATTTTTTAATATTAATAACATCGTTGTGTAATATAATGATAAAAAACAACAAATTATCCAATACATAAAGCACGGTGATGAATACATATTACACAATAAGCTAAAACATAAAACACAACGGTGAATACATATAACACATCGACCTGAAACGTAAATACATATAACATAATGACCTTAAACATAAAACACAATGAAAACTGCATATTACACAATGACATGAACGTAATACTCTTTTTCTCAAATTAAGTGAATGTCACATGTCAATCCCGAACAAAAGACAATGAACGTATTACACAATTACTAAAACAAAATTAATGATAAGTAGAAAGACAGATAATGATCACAAAGACACAATGACGCATAAAAAGATACAATGACGTAATCTTTGTTTTAACTGTTATAAATATGAATACTAATTGAAAAACACAATAACCAAAATCTATAACACAATGTATAGGAAAACCCAATTAAAAAGCAAAATGAGCAACCAATAACACAATATATAGAAACCTATTAATTTTTTATTTTATATTTATATAATAATATGATACTCATACTAAAGATAAAAAACGCTTGTTATTGTGGTGAATGTTTTTTTTTAAATAATGTTGTATGAAAAAGTTATTGGCGTTTTAAAATGATTGGGGAATTGACACGTGCCTTGCATGTGGAGAGAGAAAACCAACAAAAGTGGGTTATTACCTTTATGCCCTTCACATCAATTTTTTTTCTTAAATTAATCTCTGTCATTCAAATATAAAATCAATTGATTAAATTTATTCTCACACATCTCATTTTTATTGTTTTTTTGTATTTTAATCTTATTTTAGGCGTGAATTCACCGGATTTTGTAAGCTTTTCCGGTAGTGTTTCAAAAAGAAATGGTTTTGCGAGAGAAGGGGGTTATGTTTGTGACTTTGTGTTAGTAAATAAAATAAATATAAAAATAACTAATCGAGTTCTAATTTTTATAATTAGAAAATGTTATAAATGCATTGGTTAAAATCAGTTAATGCTTCTCACTCTAATATTCGATTGTTTAAAGTTTAAACTAAAGATATGAACAAAATTGTTTAATTGTAGGTTCATGTCTCTTGATTGTAGAAAAAAGTGCAATTTAATATTAGAGTTATTGAGTTTGTTAGTTATCATTTCTAAAAGGAGTGCATTCCTTGAGTAGTTGACTACCATATTATGTTTCTTGGATACTTTCATATTCAGATATAGTTTAAAGTCGGAGTCTCTCTCAAAGCAACATATTTGTTTAACTTATAATATACTTTTTATTGTTTGTCTACGTCACACCTTTCACAGACCTAACCATGTTGTTACGGATGTGATTTTACATTTTTTTTAGAGAAAAATACAATTTTTGTCCTTTTAAATATCATAAATTATAGAATAGGTCATTTTCAAAAATTAGTTTCACTTTTTATCATTTGTTTGGGTTTTTGCCTCTGCTTTAATTTTTTACACTAACGGATATTAAGTTTTTCAATTAAGTTACCCCATGTGCACTGCATATGAGAGCATTTTTGTCTTTTTACCTCTTAAGGACCATTTATGCAACTAATTTAAAGATTTGGATCTATAACTCATTTATGATTTGAATAAATTAAATAATGTTAAGAGAATATATTAATCTTGTGGGTCCCATTAAGGTTCCCTTCTTTATCACAAGTTCACTTCTAACAAAAAGCCCCAACTTCATCAGAAAAAAACCCTAATTTCATCCATCTCGTCTTGTGAAACTCTCTTTGTTTTCCAATCTCAGCTTCATCCCTCACGTCATGACTTGCTCGTTACAACCACCACCACCATGACCTGCTCGTTAAAGCCGAACGATTCTGGCAGCAACCACTTCAACACGACAATCCACCACCAACACCAACTATTCCAACCCTCGAGTAGTCATATTTAGGATAATGAAGTGTTCAGATCTATAATCGAGGCCACTACATCAACACGACAGTCCACCAGAAAATAAAGGGAAGGTTCAGATTTGCAATCGAAATGTTTAGATATCCTCTCTCTCTCTCCAAACTAGCCAATCGCTTTCTCTCTATTTTCTTTTGCGTCTGTCTCTATCCACACGTTGTAATGGTGGCTGGTGTGGGAGTATTCGGAGGGTGATGTTTGATGGTGGTGGAGAGAGTAAAAGAGATCAAAGAGAGAGGATGGGGCATGAATTGGAATATCATATTCAACCTCGATGAAAGTTGAATATCACCAGAAAAATAAGGTCGTCGGAGTTGGTGGAGATGAAGTCGGTGAGCTTTGTGTTGTTAGGGAGGTGGTGGCTTTGGACTTTAGAGAGAGAGAGAGAGAGAGAGTAGAGTGGGTTGATTTATTTGCATTATTTTTATATTATTATTAGATTACCAAATCTTTAGGATAATTATACAAAAAGTCCTTTAAGAGGTAAAAAGACTAAAATGCCCTCACATGCTAATACTTAACTGAGATTTTGGATGGAGGTTAGTGTAAAGGACTAAGGGCATGTTTGGGATTGAGTTTGAAAAATGTTTATTGGCTTGTTGGCTTTTTCAAAAAGTTATTTTGAAAAGCCAGGATTTAAGACTTTTGGAAAACTGCTTTTTAACCCTTTCAAAAAGCTAAAATAAAAAAGATTTTTGTGATTGCCAAACACATTTTAACTTATCGGCTTTTGAAAACACCAATAAGCCATTAAACATTTTTCAAACTCAATCCCAAAAACGAGACAAAAACTCAAATAAAGGATAAAGAGGGAGTTAAACTCATTTTCAAAAAGGACCCATTCCATAATTTGTAACCTCTAAAAGGACAAACTTGTAATTTTTTTCTTTTGTTTAATTATTGTTTTCAAAAAATAGAAACATTGAGTCACTAAATTTATTACAAGGCATGCTTCATTGTTGCTCATAGGCTTATTATTAACATAGAGTTATTTATGTTGTTTTTGTAAATTAAACAACATAAATAATTGTTCGACAAAACGTCAAAATTCAAGGGTCAAGATAGTTAACAGAACGAACCCTAACCGAAAACCCATAAAAGATTTATGAACATATAGTACAAGATCTCAACAATGAATCAAAAAGGTGACGGAAAACGGGACCTTAGTATCTAAAGAATAGTTGGATCTTTGTATCTCTTGAAGATGGTTTCAATATCCGCCATCACATCGGGCGGTAACGGTCTCTCAGTTGTGAAGAAAGCATCAATATCCTCTTTCAGTTGTTCCAAAGACGTTGCACCAATGATCGTGCTTGTCATAAACGGTCGGTCCCTCACAAATCCAAGTGCCAGCTCAACCGGACTCAAACCATGTTTCTTTGCCATCTCAATGTATTCTGCAGTTGCTTAGCATGTGTCAAAAATGAATCTTGTGGACCAAAATTGATCCAAACCAAACTGATGCTTTTTAAAAAAAAATTGTTTCGACCCGAACCCGTTTAACCCATTACCCGCCTCGCCCCACCCACCCGTTTTACCAGGCTTATTGTTGTTGGTTGGTGATAATAATGAGCAAGCAGATGACTTTAACATGTTTTTTTTTCCTTAAGGAATGTTGCAAATTAGTTGTACTCCCAAAAAAGGGCAAGTTTTGCAACATTCTTGAAAGGAATAGTTGAGCTGAATGGGGTACAATGGTAAATGCTACATACAAAAAACCATAAGTTTCAAGTATATACAGAGTAAAAAGGTTACGAGGAAAAAATCGAGCGAATTCAAGACAGCATGCAGAAACTAGTTGACAAAAGTATCGTTTAAGAGTTCATTTGATGCTATCACAAATACGAGATTTGAACACAAGGACTCTAGGTTATCCATTTAAGTTTTATAATTTAAATAGTAGTTAAATGAAAACAAGCTAAAATAGGTTTAAGGTTAATGTGATGAAATATACCTTAGCAATGGATTTGTTGTATCTTTCCATGTATCCAGGGAATAACTGAAGCCTGCCCTTTTTAGCAGCTTCAGACTCTGGATCCAAGTACTTTCCGCTTAATGCTCCACCAGCGAGTGGAGAATAACTAAGTAAGCCCACATTGCAGTTCTTTGGGTGGCATACTTCAACAAGATCAGCTGTAAAGGTGGAAAGAACACATCGATTATATTGCATATGATGATGTGATACATGTTATGCAATATGTATAGATGAGAACTTACCCTCAAACTTGCATCTAACTAGCAGACTGTAACTGTTTTGAATACTGACAATTTTTGGAAGTCCTTCGGTTTTTGCAGCATGAACAAATTCCATAACTCCATATGAAGTTTCGTTTGAAACGCCTATGTATCGAACCTATTCATACAAAAAGGTTAGTGTATTTACAAATATAAAAATCCAAACACACAAAGTATATACTACCTTTCCTTCTTCAATAAGTTCTTGAAAGGCCCTGAGTTGTTCAACAAATGGCACACTTTCCCTCCATTTTAAAGGATCATAAAAGAACTCTCCAAACAAAGCCACATAGCGGTCTGGCCTGGAAACGAATTAGCAAAAAATATGTCGATAACTGTCTTGACACCATATGATCCAGATAACATCATAGCACCATTGTTATATGGTCATTATTCAAATTTGAAGGATATGAAACTCACCAATGATTTTGTAACAAATCAATATAATCAGTATTCAGACGTTTTAAGCTTTTCTCAACACTTTCTTTAATGTTGGCAGCATCAACCCTCACAACTCCTGCATTGTCTCTCAAGTAAGGAGTTCTATCTGTATAACCAGCCACTTTAGTAGCCAATATAATCTGCAATATGCCAGAAGCATGTTATCTCATAATTCCACAAAAAATGAAATGTTTTCAAGTTATGTCAAGCATTAAGTTTTGTAACCAATGCAAATAAAGGGATATTAATACCTTCTCACTACTAACACTTCCAATTTGAACATATATACTATCACTTAATTAGTAAAAAATATGATACAGAAATACTGTGACAATTTTATAAAGGGGAAAAGTACCTTGTCACGAGGTCGAGATTTCATCCAGTTTGCAATATATTTATCTGTTAACCCTTGTGTCTCCTTCTTTGCTGGAACTGGATACTAAATGGAGAAAAAGAACCAAAAGTTGTTCAACATACAAGAGATTATTATTGATGTAAATCCATACTAAAGAAATGGATTATGAAGTAATTAGAATGATTATTTCTTACTATTTCTGCAGTGTCTAAAGTGTTAATGCCATGTTCAATTGCATAGGAAAGCATTTCATGAGCCTCCTTCTCTGTGTTCTGTTCTCCAAATGTCATCTGTAATTTAGCATGGAATACCAACTCTTAGAAGAACCTTATAATTATACTTCAGAAGTTGAAACATGCGAGAAGCAGCCGTTTTTAAGGATAAGAAATTAAGAACATCAAAGTGAACAAAATATGTTGAAATACCAAACGATTAAATATATACAGGTTTTGGATTTTGTATTTCCTGGATAACTTTATGAATCATGTAATAAGTCCATTTCAGGTTAAAGTATTTTGCATAGAAACGAAATCAGCAATCGGACAAGACAGAAAGTTTTCCCAAAGAACTTGATGCTAATTCTATAATAATTCGTATCAATTTAAATTGTTACTAGCATGTTTCTGATTATGTGGCTAAAGAGAAATCGAAGTTGCTGCAACCCTACAGTTCATATAGACATATGCCTATCTTGTATGTTTTGTTGGGTTATGAAGGCCTTTGGGCCGGTTTTATTAGGAGGCCCAGTTTTGGTTCCTAATTATGTTTAACCCTAATATTGTTTATTATATATATCCCATCATGTAATTGTAATCTTTGTTCTGAGCTAATAAGAAAACCTAGTTGCAGCCCGTGGACGTAGGTCCCCTCGCGGGGACCGAACCACGTTAAATTCTTGTGTCGTTTATATTTTCGTTTATGCGTGTTTATCGTTGTGCATGTGTGTGCTGTTTCGCTTCCGCGCGCCGCTTTGTTCCTAACAAGTGGCATCAGAGCTTTGGCTTGTTGGACACACGGTTCGTTGCACTGGTAACGATTTCGCAGAAGGTTTTGGTTCGAATCTGTTTTTTGGTGATTAGGGTTGGGTAGGTCCGTCACCGTGAATAACTCTTGGAGATCGCAGGGTTAATTTCTGGTTCGTGTTCATCAGTGATCGACAGTCAAGATTGGTGGCTGTCAGGCTGAGTTAGGGTTTGACTATTTATTATCAACCGTAAATTAGGGAACCGGGTTTTGTGAAGACCATTTAGGTTCGGGTTCAGATTTGTTTGCAAGAGATTAGTCTGAGGTAACTTTATATAGTTTATTTACAGTTAGTTGATTTATCGGTTATTGCAAGAGCAAATCGGTTTATTTGGCAGTGTTCTGTTGAACAATCGTCAAGTTTAGGCCCGTGCCCTTGTTGTGTCTGTTCACTGTTTTCGATTTGTTCTCGTTTGTTATTGTTATAACTGAAGACGAGGTGGTTATGATCGGAATGTTGACGGTTATGGATTTTGGTTGATTGGTTTGTCATGTGAACTTGGATATAGTACTGGTGATGGATAAACTTGGAGAAAATGGAACCAGCGGGTGTGCTGGTGACGGCATAAGTGAAAAAAAAAATGAGGTTAGTGGCAAGTCATGTAAACTATTGCTCGTTTGGATGATCTTTCGGTTAGGGTTTGAGTTAACTGATCGTGTGTACGGTCATAGAACCCTTGGTACCGCTTGATTTTATGAAAGTTCTACTGTTGTTATAGCTGTTTGCCTGTTAGCTGGTTCGAAACTGTGATTATTACTTCTTGTTCGTTTGGAATTGTGAAGTTATATCTTGTTTGGTGGTGATCAGTGGTACACCATTTGAGAGGTTCATAATCTCGTGTTGGGTAAAGTTATTTGCCGGGATAGTACGAGTGGGGTTCATCTCATGGAGTGTTGGTGTGGCATGGGTTGGGATAACAGAAACAGTGGGAGCTGGGCATAGTCGACTTGGTAGGTTGCGTAGAGGTGAGACATTTTAAGGGTCGATGTCGAAAGGTTTGGAATTCTGCTTTTGAGAATGTATCTGGGGTTGATGCATTGGGACTCAGTGAAGGCGGTGACGACTCTTGGGTTCAAGATTATGGTATGCTTTATTTGTTACTCACTTCAATGAAGCATTGTTGAATCTTTTAATTAAAGACTTTTGGAAGATACGAGTTTTTTTTTGTATCGTCGGAAGAAGTGAACCAACTTCCGAGTTATAAGGTCTTGGCTCGTTGAATCGGGTAGAGCTAAGGGGTTTCAGTTTGCAGACATGAAGCCTGGAGCCACAGTGGTGTTAGTTTGAGCGTATTCGGAGGAGGTCTGAACATGTTCGGGGTTTTGGTAACAGTGGGAGCACGCAGGTGTGTTCTAGGTTTGTTTCCAAAGGGACGTTGGGTTCGGAGGACCAGGAATCCGAATGTGAAAATCTCTCCTGGTATAGTCTGCTGATTTGGAGAGTGTTTATCCTCTGGAAGTCTTTGAAGCCGGTTGTGTGAGTAAGTGAGGGTCGGTTAAGATTGAGGATGAGTCATTGGCGAGTTTTGTCATGGCTGGGTCTGGGATGACCGGATTGGAGTTCTCGGGAGCTTCAATAGGTCTTTCAGGTAACTGATGAGAAGGGCGGATGCAACCAGGGTGTGGATTGGTAGAAATCTTAGTTTGTTCCTAGAGAACTGGAGGCTTGGAGAACTTCTTTTGTTGAAGTTTTAGCTAGTTCTTGGAGCTGGAGGCTTGGTAGATTTCTATTACCGAAGATTACTAGAGTTACTGGATGAATGAGATTGTTATATTTACTTGGATGGCAGGCTGGAATTTATCGCAAGGCCTTCAAGTGGGAGATTGTTGGGTTATGAAGGCCTTTGGGCCGGTTTTATTAGGAGGCCCAGTTTTGGTTCCTAATTATGTTTAACCCTAATATTGTTTATTATATATATCCCATCATGTAATTGTAATCTTTGTTCTGAGCTAATAAGAAAACCTAGTTGCAGCCCGTGGACGTAGGTCCCCTCGCGGGGACCGAACCACGTTAAATTCTTGTGTAGTTTATATTTTCGTTTATGCGTGTTTATCGTTGTGCATGTCTGTGCTGTTTCGCTTCCGCGCGCCGCTTTGTTCCTAACATGTTTTATGATATTTTGTCATTGTAGCTAACATTATATTGCATAGATGATGACAGAGATGAAACTGTAACCACATATGATGATCTTCAATAAAGACTATTGGCTTCACAAACTTTCTATCAGTAACGTGCTGCTATAAATTACCAAAATAGGCAAGTGTACTAAACTTTTTACAAAATCAAGCAAAGAAAAATAGCTTAAGCTCCAAAGGCGTCTAAGCGTATTTCAAGGTTGTAAGGGGCAGTGTGCTTAGGCTCCAGAGCTGCCTATCATCTACAACGGAGCCTAAATGTATTTCAAGATTGTATGGGCAGTGTGCCTAGGCACCAGAGTTGTTTAGTGCTGCCTAAAGAATTTGCGTCTCTCTCTTATTGGTTATGCCTAGGTGTGTAATTGTGTAAACGAGCTGAGCTGACACTCGAGCTCGGCTCATTTTGACCTACAAGGGCCGTCGTTTCAAGCTTTTTTTCTAGAGCCCCACTTGTTTATTATTTATTAATTAATTTATATACATTTTCTGTTGTTTTTATATATTTTGAGAAAAACCTTAAACAAGCCTAGGCTCAGCTCGAGCTTGGCGATGAAGAGTTAACTTAATACATAGAAGTCCAAAACAGGTAAAACTTAAAAATACACAAGGTTAGTTAAGGCTCGACAAGCCTAATCGAGTTTCCCATACAATGCTCGAGGCACGGGCTTTATAACTAAACAAGCTTTATTTAAGGCTCAGACTCAGATCGAGCTCAAAAAAGCTCAGCTCGTTTTAAATGTTTTACTGGTCTGGTTTAAAGTAGCTCGCCGGCTTGTTTGCACCACTATAATAAGTTGAAATTCCTAACTACCATTAAATATTAACGTAACGACCGATCCCTCATACCGAACAATTAAACTTCAAATTGTTAGCTCAGGCAAATAATATGTGAAATAATAATAGGTGCCACGTCAGCAGAGTTAGTTCAGATGCTGTTACATTACCTACCAATAGTTAGTTAGTTAGTTAATGTATATATAATAACCTAACCTAACCTAACCTAACCTAGGGGTTGTATTGAATTGGAGTATGAAATGAATAAAAGTGAAGGAACTGACAGTGCCGAAGGTGATTTCACTGAGAACGAGATTAGAATCGCCAAGTTGATTATACTGCATACTCTGCGGTTGAGCCATGGCTGTGATAGTTGACTTGAGCTTGTTTCTGCTGACGGACTTGTGAAGGTGACGTGGCAGTCAGGTGGAAGCATGGCGAGATGAAATGCGGTTAGTGTTGGAGAGAAGAGGATGAATTACAGGCGAATAAGATGAAGAAGCCATTGGAGAAGAAAGAGAGAGAAGAAATTGGATAGGAGGAGATGAGTTACGGGAAAATGACCGCCGTGGGATTGTGCAGCGTGGAAGTGGCCAGATTGAATCAGGGGCCGGGTTGAACCCGAGCGATACTGTTTTCAAATACCAGATCTATACTTGAAATTACTATGAAACCCAAAAAAGTGTAGCCCATAAAAAAAAACAAATTTATACCAGAAA
The DNA here is from genome assembly GCF_021521415.1 of Bidens hawaiensis. Taxonomy (NCBI): domain Eukaryota; kingdom Viridiplantae; phylum Streptophyta; class Magnoliopsida; order Asterales; family Asteraceae; genus Bidens; species Bidens hawaiensis. Next base: position 193,372 of record NW_027492852.1, on the reverse strand, counting down.
ATTACCCAAAAGTCAGAGGTTTTTTTTTCAATATCCGGAAATAGGGTATTTCAATACCTGGTTATAGAATACTTGTTTCTATACCCGACCCAAACCTGGCGGATAGGGCATGGTTTATAGAGACAATGCCCGGAACCGGTTTAGAAAAATCCCGATTTGTGCACATGTAGAGTATGTTTGGCAAAACTAGCAGGTGGTTGTTGACTATAAGCTGATAGCTGGTGGCTAGTAGTTGTTTGATGTAGCTTTTTAGATATTTAGGTGTTTGGCTTTTAATAAAACTAGTTGGGTGCTCGCGCGGTGCGGTGGGGTGAGCGCGCAACCTGACATCAACTATATAATCAATGTCATGATTCACCTGATAACGGTGCATACATAACCCGAATGTAGACGTGTAATTCGTGCAAAGACATTACGGGTGTAACCGGTGGCGAAAATCAAGAAGCAAAGCTGAAATATATAGTAATTTCAAATAAATAAATTTTAAACCAACCTGTTTTAATCCGAATCCCGTTCCGATCCAACACTGTTCTAATCTGAAACCTGTTTTGACATGACCTCTTTCGACTCAAAATTGTACCGACACGAACCAAACTAAATTAACCCTTTTTGTATCGACTCGTACCGACCCTAATTTGGTCTTACATGTAACACCTATGCATTTTCATGCATGAAATCACTAGTCTTTTATACTCGTATTTAATAAGGTCCATGTATTAGTTCACCATCTATATTATTATGGAATCATATATTATTTATTTCTAGTTATTAATATTATTTTCATATGCACAATTACATGTTTCTATGTACATTTAGTTATACATGGTTAATCGTTAACGTGACACGTTTAACCAGGAATGCCTAGATTTAATATTTGTCATTGTCAATTTTATCATAAAGTAATTTTATTTATATCCTTAAATTCAAATTAAGAATAACCTTCTAGAATATTTTATTCTTGATCTCCAAGATTAGCTTTATCCAAATTTGAATTCAAGTCCTAGTCAAATTCTATCTCTAATTCATCATAATCTCTTATTTAAACACCCCTATAAATAGAACTCTCTAGCACCCTTAAAATTCATTCCAAACCTGCATATTCCAAAGCCCCAAGGTTGAAAATTCGTGATCATCATCCTCTCAAAGATTCACAACTCGTTTCCTTCCTAGTAAGTTCTAATTTCCGTATAATGTTTTGTTCTTTCATTCTGCAGAAAAACCTTTTATTTCAACGCTTAGATCTCGGTCATAATATATCCAAATCACGAATTTCAAAAGCCTAAATTGGTTCTTTATGTGTCTAGTATCTCTGTAATTTTTGATGTAAAATTTTATAAACTTAAAAAACGTTTTTATTATTTTTCTTTAACAAAGGGTCTTGCTGAAAATCCTAACAGATAACTTTAGCCTCAAAACGAATGTCATAACTCACTCATGTTTACGAATTATGACCCAATTTTTGGATATATTGTAGACCTTCTAATTATAAAAATTATCCAACTAGAATCTCCTCAATTTGTTAAAGTATCGATTTTTAGTTATTTTTCTACTAAACTGACTCAGAATCAGACCCCTCGGTAGTCTATGAATTTTATATATTTTTTTATAAACACTTAAAACTTATAAAAAATATACATGTTAAAAAACTCATACGGTTACAAGATATAAAATTTTCGTAATCTAACTCAAAGGTTTACTATTTTTAAAAATTCGTGTCTTGAACAGTAAACAACCTATTCTTTTCTAGAAAAGATAATCTAAAACCCTAAACCATAAAGTATCACTTGAAACCCTAAAATCCAATTGTACTTCCAAACAAACACCAAGTCTATAGATATTCAACCAAGGGTTCTGTCACCAAGGCTACAGCCTAAGGAAAAACCAAGTGGCGTGTCCGGGCGTGAATGGACCCACTTACCTTTTCCTGGGAACCTGAGGTCGGAGATTCTATTCCACCGAAATAGGGTCACATTCTAACAACTTTCTTGATCATTAGGGCTCTAAACAAAAGCGTTACAAGTCTCAATTCATCAACGAAGGTGAGTTCATAGCCCCTTTTACTTGCTTTTAAACATTTTATAATTCAAGGTAGAAACATGCATAATCAACTTGTTTTACATGCTATTTGAATCAAGCTTTATTTCATAATATTCGTTATGTGTGATCATTACAAGTGTATACATATTCGCATTGACAACCATTAACTTGTTAAAGCCCGTGGTAGTATGTTGATAGATCTATTGGCCCGACCCGCCCACTCAGGCCTCGGGTAGAGGCCTGTGTGTTCATAATCCGACGATCGTTAAACATTAAACATAATAGTCTAATCGTGGATTAGACGACTCGCTAAACGTGTCAGAGGTTTGGTTGTAATCATAAAGTATACAAAGTAACTTAACACATATGGATTGCTTTCAACTTAAAACTTATTTTATTAAAACCTATGTTCTCACCAACTATTTTTAGTTGACACTCTAGCATGTTTTTCAGGTATTGGAAATTTGTTTGTTGAAGATTACTTGATGCAAGATATAGGATTGCATGATTGGACCTAGATGACTTAAAACAATTCATTGTATCTCTGTATTGCTTGATATTAAATTAAATTTAACGACTATTGTAACACGTAGTATCATGTGCTATGAACAATCACCGTCTCACCTCGACGTATTCCGCCGTCGGTTGGGTGTGACATTACCATAAAGTATCACTTGAAACCCTAAAATCCAATTGTACTTCCAAACAAACACCAAGTCTATAGATATTCAACCAAGGGTTCTGTCACCAAGGCTACAGCCTAAGGAAAAACCAAGTGGCGTGTCCGGGCGTGAATGGACCCACTTACCTTTTCCTGGGAACCTGAGGTCGGAGATTCTATTCCACCGAAATAGGGTCACATTCTAACAACTTTCTTGATCATTAGGGCTCTAAACAAAAGCGTTACAAGTCTCAATTCATCAACGAAGGTGAGTTCATAGCCCCTTTTACTTGCTTTTAAACATTTTATAATTCGAGGTAGAAACATGCATAATCAACTTGTTTTACATGCTATTTGAATCAAGCTTTATTTCATAATATTCGTTATGTGTGATCATTACAAGTGTATACATATTCGCATTGACAACCATTAACTTGTTAAAGCCCGTGGTAGTATGTTGATAGATCTATTGGCCCGACCCGCCCACTCAGGCCTCGGGTAGAGGCCTGTGTGTTCATAATCCGACGATCGTTAAACATTAAACATAATAGTCTAATCGTGGATTAGACGACTCGCTAAACGTGTCAGAGGTTTGGTTGTAATCATAAAGTATACAAAGTAACTTAACACATATGGATTGCTTTCAACTTAAAACTTATTTTATTAAAACCTATGTTCTCACCAACTATTTTTAGTTGACACTCTAGCATGTTTTTCAGGTATTGGAAATTTGTTTGTTGAAGATTACTTGATGCAAGATATAGGATTGCATGATTGGACCTAGATGACTATAAAACAATTCATTGTATCTCTGTATTGCTTGATATTAAATTAAATTTAACGACTATTGTAACACGTAGTATCATGTGCTATGAACAATCACCGTCTCACCTCGACGTATTCCGCCGTCGGTTGGGTGTGACATTACACATGACCCGAGCTCGCGTGATTCGACTTGTTGCCGATCCTAATAGGTAATAACGTAATATATTAATTTTTTAAAGTTAAAGAAGTATAAGAATACCATACTCAAATTAAAGAGAATAAAATATTCGTTTTTATGATGTAATTTTTTAAAAAAAAATATTAATGTGTGAAAAAGTATGTTCTCTTAAAAAGTCGTGGGGTGGTTGGTTTGAATAAGGGTTAAATGTGCAACTATTATGTAAATTACAAAAGCTGACGGAAATTCAAGTATCAAACTTGTAATATTTTAAATATTGGAAGTTTGTAGTTTTTTTAAACGCTACTAGTAGTATGGTTCAAATATGGAGATTTTTTTCCTAACCTAAAAGCTTCAAGTTCTTCAACCAAACAAAGTTTTTTACTGAGTATAAATTTTTCTTAAAAGCTTAAAACTCCTAAAAGCTCCCTACCAAATACAAGTCAGATATGGATTCGGATTAACCGGATTTCAATATGGATTTAAGAAGCAAAGGAAAATGATTACCGTTTTAAGGCTCGGCCCAATGTCTATGAACCGAATGTATATACAATAGGGCCGTGCAAACCGCTCGAGGCTCGAACTCGCTCGCCGCACGCTCGGAAATTGCTCGGAAAACGCTTGCTTGTTTTTTTCACTCGATTGCAAACGAGCCGCTCTGCTCGATTCGGTTTGTAAACGAGCCAAGCAACGAGCAAAGATCTGCTCGGTTCTGTTCGGCTCGAATATTTTTAATTTATTTTATATATAATTACATATGAACAAATATATAAATATATAGACAACACACATAAAATATAAGTATACAATTTTTTAAACCCTTTTAAAATTTTTTATTCCGTCAATTTTATAGTTTTATTAGTTCGATTTAAATTTTCAGAATACTACAATTTTGTTTGCATGTTCATTAGTCCCACTTCAAACTTCTTTCTCCTAAAAATTTACAACCTCGTTTGTCTAAAAACTACTAATTTGTTTACAAAATATATTATTTACAGCTTTCAAACTTGTTTCTTATTGAAATTTTTAAAGTGAAAAAGAAATAAAAAATGCTCGAAATCGCTCGATGTTCGATCGAAAAATGCTCGGTTCGATTTTGGCTCGTTTCGCTTTTCGCTCGGTTCGAATTTCAGTCGTTCGGTTCGGTTCGATTGTAAATGAGCCAAGCAATGAGCAAGCCTTTGCTTGGTTCGGCTTGGCTCGTAAACACCCCAAATATACATGAGTAATGTATGCGGCCCATTGTGAAATATCTCATAATATATTTCAATACGTTATCAGTGCATTGGCTTGATGTATTCTTATTTTTTGAAGTTCATAATAAGATTCCAAATTGTGTTTTTGGGTTTTAAGTTCATCACGCCACCGCCTACAGTCAAAACTGTTGGGTCCGTATGCATGTTTCTGTTTGGTTTTAGTTGAACTCGAAAAAAGAGGAGACATGTGTGGGGCGTCCGACTCTAAAACTAACCTGTTTGAGATTTCTTGTTTATTAAGGTGGTGTTTGTTTTTGCTTATAACATATGCAGGAGGCTTATGTCTGCGGACGCGCAGACATTAGCTTCTAAAGACTGTTTATTTTTTTTTTAAATAAGATCTGCAAACTACTTTTATGGTCTTAAAAAAAAACTATTGTTTAATTTTTTCACACATCTTCACACTTTTTAACATCCTACCAACACCCAATGTCCAACACCATCACCACCCATCATGCGCCGCCACCACCACCACAACCCACCGTCCGCCACCACCACCAACCGTCCGCCACCATCATTGTCCATCACCGCTACCACCCACCGTCCACTACCTCCACCCACCACCACCACCACCATCCACCGTCCATCACCACCACCACCACCCACCACCACCGTTCATCACCACCACCACCCACCCGTCGGCCACAACCATCATCCACTACCACCACCCACCGTCCGCCACCACCACCATCCATCACCACCACCCACCCGTCAGCCACAACCCTCGTCCACTACCACCACCCACCGTCCGCCACCACCACCCGCCACCACCACCTACCATTCGCCACCAAAACCGTCCACCACCCACCACCATCACCACCACCACCCACCGTCCACCGCCCACCACCAATTATTTTACTAGTCTACAGACGTTAAATGACTTCTATCTACTGTGATATGTATGATATGAAACTAATTTTTAGCTTATGCAGACGATACCCAGTTTATAAAACAAACAGTATTATATTTTCAGATTGCAGACATTCAGACCACATCTCCAATTGCAGACATGAAATCAGATTGTAGACAGTTTTTGTCTTAAAAAACAAACAGCACCTAAGTTGCAAATCTGTAAAGTAAGTTGTCCATACCAAACTATGTTAAATCTTCGTGTATGTTTATTTGCTTTTGTATGTGTTCGGTTTCCCGTGTGTGCATTCCTAACGCTTACGGGAACCAAAAAAAAGATCCTACTTCATTTTTGTTTTGTTCTATTTTCAATAACTGAAAGCCACCGTCAGGTTTTCTTTCGTGTTTTTCCTCAATTCAACAACTGATTGGTTTCTATGCAACCACACAAATGCCATCACACCTACAAAATTATAAAAATACATTCAGTTGTTCGCTACAACATTGGAATAATCAAAGCCGCATGAGACCAAACGGGAACACAAACATCAAGGCATGCAAATTAACACGATTGCTTCGAAAAACACCTTATCGAAAAACTGTAACAGAATTGTTACTAAAATAGACTCAAAAGCATGTTTATCGAAACGTATTGGTCAATGTGTTTATTTTGATGATTTTCCCTATCTTATAGCATGTACTATCAGAGGTATTTTAAATTTTATTTTTTTTAATATTGAGAAATCTCATCTCCCTCTTTTAAACCCAAATCCAACATTTTACTTTCTATAGTATTGCTCAACAATTAAGCATTTTCTATAGTATTGCTCAACAATTAAGCATTGTGAGTGTAACTAACTCTTAATGCTTTATATTTAAATCATTTAACTTGTCCCACACTCCCACATATTTATCTTCTTGTCCATTAACTATTTTAATACGTTTTATATTAAACAGTTTGGGACATTTAATCTGATGATGTTTATATTTTGCCTATTTTTCTATCCTAATTGCTATCAAAATTTAGCTTTTACTGCTATGTTTAACCCGAATCATGTTTACACTATTTACGGTGACGTGTTCACACATCGAAACCTTTGAATTACATTTTGTTTTCAGATTTCAGTCAAGGTTTTTTTTATATTACTATTTTTTTGTATGAACTCTTAAAACCAAATTAAAAGAGACAACTTTTGGTTGCTTTGTAAGGAAGAAAGAGCTAATTTGCCGTTTGGTAAGATTCCACTTCCTATCGTCACCAAAACTTTGGCCCTGGTTTTGGTTGTTCCACACTGGCCTGCCCTACAAACACAACTCTTTACAAAAGCAATCACTTTATAATTAGCAAATTGACCTCATAATGCCATTATAATTACACCATTGCCCTCAATATAAAACTAATGCAACAATTTTTCATAAACTAATGTTTAGGTTATAAGAAATGCCATGTCTTAAAGACCCCCAAAACTATCTTAAACACGTTGGTTGCGTATGACAAGAAAATAAGTTAGTTAAGCATGTTATGTTAGAGCAATCTGAGAATAAATGTCCCAAAGAAATTTTTATCAAGACAACAGAAACAAATGCGTGAAGTCGACAATTTTGTTAACATCAACACTTATGGCTAATTGTGCTTTAATTAAGTTGTTTATAAATTTCGTTACATCAAATGTTTTAATTAAGTTATATGTAAAATAAATCCTCTTATTGTATGCACAATGGCATTATCGATATTTTGCTCAATACCGGTGGCAATAATTGCATCCAACTTACAATATGGTGATATATACCAACTAAACAACGTATAACACAGCAAGGAAAGAATAAAGCATGTGCTTTACACATTAAAAAAAATGTACATAATGTACAAGTCAATAATAATTATTTTGTATATAAATCATTCATTCTATTGAAAATGGCATTTCTCCATCTATCCATGCCCAAAGTTGTGGCAATCTCCCATCTTTAATTCTTCTATTGTTTCATGTCCTTCAAGTTGAAGTCTATAAAGAAGCTCATACACGTTCAGAAAACGTGTAGGAGCTTTACCGAGATCTTTCAATCTAAACTGCACACAATCAAAGCGCGTAATGCTATAAGAAAGGTCACCACTTTTCTTGTTTCATCAAGTCAGAAATTACGCCCTCGTCGAATGAGAAAAAACTCTACCACAAACCACCATTTCCACCTCCTCCAAGAGGGTTCTCCGGCCATATATATCAGTCAAGTCTATGTTCAAAGGTTGGGTCAACTGCCAGAAGAATCAAAAACTAGCAAAGACAAAGAATCAAATATTGGTTCCACTAGTACTTGTACTAGTGGAGCCAATTTGGAAAAACCTACATTAGTGAAACATGATTTGTTGATGCGTGAGAGAAAGAAAGACGGGAATAAACATAGAAGCAGAGATTGGTTGCACATACGCGACATCCGGGGTGTTGATGAGAGAGCGACGGATTTTATTTCGAGGGTTCGAGAAGACATGAAGCTTCAAAGGGAACAATCCATCATTGAGTTTCAAGAAATGTTGGCTCGAAGCGTATGATCTCTTTTTCTCTTATTGCTAACTTTACAACATCAACTCTATAAACTTTAATTCATTTTTTTTAATATATCAATTTATATATAAACTGTTTGTAAAACTTTTTGTCCATGTTTAATATACTGTAGAAAATTGGTATTTTTTTTTATAATAAATGTGTAATGAGGCTCTCACAATTGTTTATTTGTTATGATTTTTTCTTAATTATTCATTTTTCATATGTAAGTTATTGGATGTGACATGGAAATATAAAGAATTTGTAAATGTGTGATTTTGTAAGGGTTTGCGTTTGTGGAAAGTCATCGGGTAAATCTCTCTCCTATAGATGAAGAGGCGATAAATTACGTATGACGAACCCATAATTTATTTCATAGAGTATGCAAGGGAGGTTAACCAAAGTTTATGGGGTACGATTCAGATTTTACCGTGTAAATAACACAATTTTTTTTATGATGGCGGTTTCTCCAATCCTTTAGTAATAGGCCTGCCAATGTATATAGATGCGGCTAAAATAATAAAAAAAAAGTGCAAAGTGTAATTTAAAGAATTCATGATACATCACATATACATTCGTTAATTGTTAATTAGGGCAAGCTAATAGACAGAATGTTGTAATCGCAACGTTTCCGTATATTAGACTATGGATAATTAGACGCACAATGGAAATGGTTTTACACTTTGTTGTAATTAGTTTAGTCACACTTGGCTTTTGTTACATAATTTCATATTTGGCCATAACAAATCATTTTGTTACTCCCTAGCCGAGCCATGGTCAATTTTGGCTCGGTTACAAAAATGAGTCAACTCATCTCAGGTTGTTTCAAATCAAGTATTTTTAGCTAGTTTTATTCGAGTTTTTATCGAGCGAGCTATGAGCCTGAGCTTTTTGAACAACCCTAGTTTCGAATCATGTACGTATTTACCAAAAAACTTTGTCCGTCGGTGATTCTCATGTGTTCATTAGTCGCTTTGAAACGGCATAACTGAAAGTTACTGGCACGCGAATTAAGTTACTTACCAATAAGAGCGAGACTCTCACTTCGTAACTTAAGTAAAAGTTACGACTGTCACTCTTCAAATTGAAATAAATTGACTTAACTAAAATTCAGTTTACCTAAATATATATTAAACTAAAACATAAAAATTAAAACATCACGACCAACAAAAACAAAAGTACATTATTTGTCCAATTCAAACAAGACACATATTATGAAATATACATAGATTTACACGTAATCCGAACAATATGAGAACCATGACCTCTTCCCTCCACCAATAATATTATGGCCACATTTTGTTCATCCCAATTCTCTCTCCTCCATTGCAGGCTTCTTCATCTTCATCTTTCTAAAACTGGAGTTATATAAAACTTAATGCAAACTAATTTCTGTTTTTAGAAAACAAATACTTTCTATTGTTATATCTTTCTTGAAATAGAAACACATAGGTGCATGCATGCATATAATTAGAAAATGGGTCGAAATAAGCTTCCAATGAAAAGAATTGAGAACAACACAAGCAGATTGGTCACCTTTTGCAAACGAAGAAATGGACTCATTAAGAAAGCTTATGAGCTTTCGGTTTTATGCGATATTGATATCGCGCTTATCATGTTTTCTCCCTCGGGTCGCCTCAACCATTTTTCGTGCAAACGAAGGTACGTTTAACTTTTAACCTAACCCTAAATATGTTCTTGGTACATGCATTGCTAACAATTAAAAAACATTAGTGTTGTTTATACCTGAAAATCGAAAATCCTAATCGCCCCTTAAAATTTTGGTTAAGTCCCCTGATCGCCCTTATGAAAAGAAATTGTGGGTTCGCCACTACTTATGAACATGTTATTATTAATGTCGGGTGTAATTTGTTTTACAGAACCGAAGATGTACTCAATCGATTCGTTAATCTTTCAGATTCCGAAAGAGGAAGGTATTTTGTATATATATAATGACATAATGTGTGTATATAGTTATATACATTTCTTTCTCTAGATCCATAATGTGATGATCAAATTTTTTGTTGTTTTGGTTGCAGTGTGATCCAACATAGAGAGGTATGTCTTTAATTATTAACTTATCCATGCAAATGTAAAATGTGCATGCAATTATTTGTTTGAACATCATTTTGTTATTGAATTATATTACACTTTATTTACGAGTGAGATTTTTTTGGCTACGTTTGTTTTATTTACGAGCTAATCTGGCTGATGCAACTACAAAACTTGCTTACTTAATCCGATGTTTGTAGAATGTAAAACGAACTTAACTTTAAAGTTGAAGATAATTTATGATAAATTTGCAAATTATATGGCAAATAAATTGGTGATGGAGATTAAAATGAACTAATCTTAAAAAGATAAAATTACTTAAAAGGGAGTTCATACATTGTCACATTTTGTGTTTAAATAAATACTCTTGTTTTTACATGTGGGATGTTTTGATTTGATATATATTGCAGTATTTAAACAGCCTCTTAAGCAAGATCAGGAGTGAAAATGACTTAGCCATCCACATTCCTTGGTTCGTCCCTCTCTTCACCTCGTTCGTTTAACGTTTAAGAAATGCATATTTTTTGTTAGTTTTAGTAAAAATACAACAAAATTTGTAATTGCAACATGTTTTGGAAGATTATTATATCTAAACCATTTGCTAATTACCTTAATGTTTTGAATCAGTCCCAGGGCAATCCACCTGCAATCAGAGGTACAAACATCAATTGCTTTTTATTTATATAAGAATGATTAGAGAATTTTTATATTTGTAAGTGGTTTTGGAGATTTGATAGGTACCTTTATGCATTCCTTGATAGTTGTACATCCTAACTTATTTTCTATACAAAGTTTATATGAAGAATCTTGAGACTTAAATGTTATCTTGAGTTTGCTGGTCAAAGAAGCGAACTCCATCTTTTGTCATTAGCCAAGTTCGCTTGTTAAAACCAGCGAACAAAAAAAGTGTCAGGTTTTCCTTGAGTTCGCTCATAGGTGTAGCGAACAGTCTATTTATACAACAACTTTCAAAAAATGCGTAGAAGTACTTTGCACATCTCTAAACCACTTTCAAATGCAAAACATTTAATCTTTATAGCAAGATCAAATGTAGAGACTCACTGTCTTGTAACTTACCTTTTAGGAAATCCATCAAGAAATTAGCACCTTACAACATCAACTTCATATGGCCAAGGAACAATTAAGGTTGTAATCACAAGTTGTTTGTATTCATCCATGGAAAAGAATTGCATATGTTAGGGATATGATAAAGATTTCACATGTTACTAACCCCATGCATCTTCTTATGTTTATGATCCAATCATATCAAAGGATGTTTGATCCGGACCCAACAACTTTTATATCGCTTTACGACTATGAATCATATGAAAAGTTACTTTATAAGACGTTGGATCGGGTTACGCAACGTAAGGTAATCTCTTAGTCTTACTATAAGATTTATGTTATATGATTAACGTAGGAGATTCATTTGCATTCTTGGTATATCTTTGTAACTGTTAGTCGGGTTTATTGTAGTTATTAATATTTAATTTATCATATAACTTTTAAGTTTGTTTGTTAGTTATTATTTTATCTCTAGTTTGAATATAACGATATTGACATTTTTATTATTTTTATTAGTTGGTTAGCTTAAACATTATTCTTTTCATGTAATCTCTCTGTGTAAAGAAATCTTATTTTTAATTATTCAATACACCAAAAAATATTATTTACCAATTATCAATTTGTTTTTTTGCATTACTTTCAGGAATACATGTTGAGTAACCAAACCCCTGCATATTATCCAAGAGCATTGCAAGTAACATCCAATATACAACCCCAAATTACATCTTTATCAATAATTATTCAATTTTCTTTATGATAAATATAATGGTATGACTTAAAGTTGAGATGCGACAGGGAGAAAGTTCATCAAAGAACAATGATATCAGTTGTTGGCCAGAAAACGTGTGTTACGATACAAATCGAATGAATGAACAAAACCAACCAACAATGTTTGACCCTTGTTCGCCCGAGAACACATTTGAAGCCACGAGGTTCGTTTAGTGTACCATGTAGTCGTGTTTTTTGACATTCATGACCGATAAATGATAGTTTGTTTTTGACACGAGACTAAAAGATAAAAAAATGATCTTCTTTTTTAGGAACCAGTTGTCAAATGCAATATTTGACCCATTGCCAAAATCAACTATAAATGAGGAGCCACAAAACATAGAAGGGTTGATTCAGGGTTGCAACCAAACTACTGAAGAGAGCCTTCAACAATGGCATCAATCAACGGATGAGCTTCTATCGTCTCTTATGACACATGACGTCACTTTCTCGGTCACCAAGGTTCTTCACATCTAAATTCCATTGGTTCATGGTTCACATATTGATGTGAACACGTATCATCTTTTTCTTTTTCTTTTTTTTTTCTTTTAAGAATCACATAAATTACGCAATATTATCCTTTGAAAAGCTAATATCTCATAATTAACACAATTTTTAAAAGAACAAATCACGTGATATGAACACATGCAATTTTTTTACGCATTTGACAAGCTAATATCTCGTAATTTACACGATTTTTAGAAGATCAAATCACGTGATATGAACACATGCAATTTTTTTACACTTCTTGTTACTTGTAGCAAAATGAAAAGGTGAGCCCAAGTGGAGGAATGGAAATGATGCCAAATCAACGAGTAGATGCCTCCTTATTGTGCCATCAAGCTTCAAGCTAGGAGCTAACTAGTGACAAATGAATTCATGGACTTATGATTTTAATTAATACGTGTGAAATCATTTATATGGAATAACATATAATTTTATTTTTAATACACGTTTGTTCGTTGAATATCAATGTTTTTTTAGAGTTTTAACGGTTTCGTCTTTTCTGTTAAATGTGGTTTTTCTTTCATGTTGTTTTGTTGGGATAAAAAATCTCCTGTTAAATGTGGCTTTTCTTTCATGTTGTTTTGTTGGGATAAAAAATCTCCTGTTAAATGTGGCTTTTCTTTCATGTTTTTATTTATTTATTACTTAGCGTATGCTAAAACAAAATCTCCTTTTCTATGTTATATTATATCAGTTTTATAAAATTGAGTTTACATAATATAAACTATATTTGGGTTAAATATTGAAACAAGTCAAACTCAGGCTCATACAACACTAACTTGTTCACATCCCTGGTTCTTAAATTAAAAAAATGGAGTAAAAAATATATGTTATATTTCCAATTTGATTGCACCCCAACCCTATGACTTATATTCAAGATGGCCCAGTGGCGAAGTTTGAATGAAAGCGTCGAGGTGGCCGGAAACAATACGTATAAAAAATTTCATAAACACGGGTGGTCAGGCTCAAAATTTTCAGACAAAAACAGGTAAACTTACCATACGTATACGAAAACGCGTAAACTTACACATCTACTTAGTAAAAAACGGGGGTGGTCGAGGACACCGTGGGTCCTTACAATGTGATGGCAATTCACTTGAGTTTGTTTGTACTCAATAAACTTTAGCTGATTATCTAACCAGGAGAACTAACCCGGGAGTTAGTAAGGGAGATAGTGTACAAGTCGGTTTTAGGGATGGGATTAAGTCCATATAAATATTTCTTATGATAACAAACCTCATTCCCTTGTATTACTAGTGGGTGAGGTTGAAGTTTAATTTCCTAAAAATTCTTTTTGGTATTACTAGTGGGTGAGGTTGAAGTTTAACTTCCTAAAAGTTCTTTTTGAAAATTGCATGACATTCTAAGACTAAAAGAACTACCTGCATGAGTATAGACTTTAGTTGCTTCAAGAAACTAGGACTCAGTTGTATATACTCATTAGAGTATAAGAATACAAAGCTTTAGTAAGAATATAAGAGCGTGTGGAACTTAGGTGTATATTATTTTCTTGTATCCAAATTCCAATAGGGCAACACCCACTTGGTGAGGTTTGGGTGGTCATTAGAAGTTGTTTGGGGTTTTCATGGTTGATGGAAAGTTGTAAGTGAATTGTTTGTCAATAGAAACTGATCATAACTAGTTACTTGCAACTGATTCTCAGTGCGTATGCATCAACATAAGTTGAGCAGCGCTCAACAATAACTAAGCTACTCCTATAGACCAATCATTAACGTTGTCACGCCCCAATCAACGGCGGAATGATGTGGTGTGAACCGTTAGTTCATAGCTGTAACATTGCGGTTTTTCCGTATTCGTATTCGTATTTGTTTACCCGATTTGGGAATGTATTTGGAATTTTCTTATCAATAAAATTATGCAATTATTAGTAAATTAATTGTGTTTAACTTAGTTTATAATTCCTTAATTTTCAATCATGCCAAATAGCCCTTGGAAACTCTTAAAATAACTTAAAATGGTTTAAAATGCATTTTTGGAACTTCAGGGATTAAAACTGTCAAAAATCAAAGTCTGGTAGACGACCCTCCTTCGCGCAGCGCGAAGGAGGAAGGTCTAATCCTTCACGCTGCGCGAAGCATGCCCAGATCAGCCAATTTTGGGTTCGATTCTCATTTAATGCTAAATCTTTCCCTAAACGACCCTAAATCATGAAATTTGAGCAATAAGTTATTTAATCTATTATGGAATAGTGTCTAGGTTCATTCTCTGTATTTTGATCGATATATTAAAGATTACAAGACCCGATTTCGTCATCAATATGTTATTCGTTTACCAAAACGAACCGGTTTCTTGTTCTACAAGTTGATTTACTGATTATATGAAGAAATCATAACTCCAAACCCTAGATGTTACTGAAATATTGAATTCCCAGCCATCGCCGTTCATTAACCCAACGTTTACACCCTTCGTTTTGGATTTATTACTCGAAGTTTACAACCTACAGTTTGACTTTGACACTTTTCTGACCTTTGACTTCGATTTCCCATCAACTCAAGTATTATCCGGGTAAGCTGTTAACTGATGAATTGTTCACTAATACTCGCTTGTCAATAACCCTCAATCAATTTATGAAATTGAGGGGTATTGATGGGTTAATTTGATTCAAACCCGTTTAAGGGTATATTGATCAATAACTTTGATTAATCAATTTCTCACATTTCTGGTCGGAACCAACTTTCGATCCAGAAGACTTTTATTTTTGTTTCGAGATTTTAAGACTACTGACCAAAACCCGACTTTCGACTCCCTGTTCGAATTCTGGTCAGTACCAGCTCGCTTAAATGCTAATTTTCTCAGTTTTAACAATAGTTATTTGTCTCAAAGTTTCTGGTCCATTTGTTTTAACTCACTTGAAGCGTTAGAGGACGATTCGTTTATTTTCTCATCGTTTAGTCTTATTTTTGCTCACTCGCCTAAACTATAAGGTGAGATTTATTATTCCCCTCTATTTTATTGCTTTTAAATGATTTGGCGGCATATGCATACTAATAATTATTTTCATAATACATACATACACAAACTATCAAACGTATAATTGTGTGTACTCGATCAAATGTTACCTGTTACTTGCTTACGTGGTTACTTTATCGCATTCAGAGAGGTCTATCATAATCACATTTTAGTATGATCATACGACTGTTATAGTAACCAACGCCCGCTCGCATGGCAATAGTCAACTGACACATTAATTGCTCACAATTTGATTGTTTATTATCGCATTTATTTTTTTTTGTTTATATATATATATATATAGGGGAAGGTTCATGCACATTTTAATCTTAATATGAGAACGTAGGAAATAATACCAATTTATAAAAAAAAATGAGAACATAAGAAACAATACCAATCTACATAAACAATGATTTATAATAACAAATAAAAAAACCTAAAAATCACAACAAAAGAATCAAAATTAATAACAAAATAATAACAGCAAATACCAACAAATACTTATAACAGCAAAAGAAAAACTCTAATAATAACAACAAAATATAAATCAACAAATACTTATAACGTCTCATAATCGAAAATTAGCAAATACGAACAAAATATAACAGCAAACACCTATAAAAATAAACCTAATAATAACAGCAAATTGGTTCTCACTGTTTTCATGTTAAGAATAAAATGTATTTGATCATGTTTCTATATATATATATATATATTGTTGTATCATGAAAACTGGTGATATTCTCACTCAACCTAGTGTTGACAAAATCTACTTTATTTTTTATGCATATGCAAGTTACCAGCTGACTTGAAGTTTGACGTGAAGAATGCCTAGAAAGACCTTAGGAAACATAATGCAGACTATTTATATTTCTATTTTGTTTAGGATAATTTATTTGTTTTGGATTGCTTTGCCATGTTTGAATATTTTTTTTAATTTAAAATAAATGAATAATAGATATTATCATATTTTTATTTTATGATAGTACCTTTTTGTAACACCCCGACCAAAGGCGGATTATACATCGGGGCGCCACATATTGTTTCATTACTCGTGACACTATTGGGTGTCAATATTTAATAAATATATTCATTCACGCACGCGCAACGTAAACACAGGATAACATAAATCAACATAAATCAATATATTATAAGACAAAATATTCGAACAACAATAACTTGTCTTGATACATTTTAATCTAGGTCCAAAAGTAAAAACGTCCTACGTGTCCACAAGCTCCAAATGTAGCTACAGCAAACCTGAACATGTGTTAAAATAAACGTCAAACACTTGTGTGTTGGTGAGAAATCAAGTTTAATAGATAATAGATAACAATAATCACTGCGCGCAACACGTGTATGTCTGGTGTTTAACAAGGGTGAAATCAGATTGTGATCAAGCCTAAATAGATCATAGTTCATAGTTCAATCCGTGCTCCCAAATGAGCACAAAAACAAGAAAACATCTGTGCAAGTGTAAACAAAGAAAACCGTAAACGATAGGTCTCCCGTGTTCATCTAATGGATCCATGAAAACTTCGGAATAGGCCGAACAAAGCGGTTAATGATACACACATACAAATAAACAGCCAAGTAAACGTCCTCAACACATGGGATACTGCGCGACTAAAGTTCATAAACAAGTTTAAGACTCAAGTTTGTACGAACACATGAACATCCCAAAACATTAAAAATAAAAAGGGATTAGGTACGAGATTACTCACTTGATAAACGATGCGGTGAAAGATAAAGCAAGAACCAACTTTAAACAAGCACAAGTTAACCTATAATTAAAGATTATTGTTTTAACGATTTGCTTTAAGTCTTGAATATAAGTTAGCATAATTAGTAAGTAAATTATTATATATAATATATATTACCGGAAAACAGGGCAGAACAGGAGAGAGGACGAAGGCAGAGAGAAAGGAGACGGCAGAGGAAGAACAACGGCAAGGAGCAAAGGAAGAGAGAACAGGAGAGTTTAAGTGCTTTGTGTGTGTAGTGTTAGGAATTAACATTATTATTTATAGGGAAACCCTAGGGAACACAATCCCTAGAAAAGGGGAAAAGATTTCCAAAAAGTAAAAGATTCCAAAAGCAAAAGATATCAAAAGATATGGCAGCTGCAGGGGGCAAAGGAAAAAGCTGACAGGTAACAGTAAACAAGCATGGGCGGGTCAGATAAAGGTACTGGTCAAGCAAGGAAAAGCAGATCTCAAAAGATAATGTCAGTCACTTTTTCTGTCAACCAATGGGGTTGGTGCGCATGCTGCGCCGAAAGTAACTTTTCAGACATAAGATAGGTCAGGTCAACAGCACAGAAGATAAGACAACACAAAAGTAAACGGCTGGATTAAACAGAAGAAAAGACTCAAGACATAGCGCGAGAAAGCTTGAGCGCACGCGCGAGGGCGAAGGCAGACAGAGAACAGTCCACAGCGCGCCGCGGGAAGAACTAAAATCCTTAGCGCGTCGCGGGAAGAACTACCATTCTTAGCGCGCTGCGAGAAGAACTACAATTCTTAGCGCGTCGCGGGAAGAACTTCCGTTCTTAGCGCGCTGCGAGAAGAACTACAATTCTTAGCGCGTCGCGGGAAGAACTACCGTTCTTAGCGCGCTGCGAGAAGAACTACAATTCTTAGCGCGCTGCGAGAACAGTTCGCCTCGCGTATCGCAGGAACAACTGGTCTTCGCGCAGGCTTCCTTGTAAGGAGTCTGGCGCGTGGAGCTGCGCAGACAACCTTAGGCGGGAAGAAACAAAGGACACAAAAACTAAGAGAAGGGGTTCAAGGCTTAAGGGCGGGACGGCGACAAGAGAGAAAAGAAGGCGGAGAGAAGAAGATGGACGGGACGGCGGGAAGGAAAAGAGAGGAAGAGGCGGGAAGGAAAATATTATTATTATTAAAAATAAAGTATAAGTATAAATAAATATTAAATCATAAAAGAAAGAGATCGGATCGGAGAAACGGGTACCTGGGTCGGGTCGGATCGGGTCAGATGTCACAGTCTCCCATACTTTAAGAAATTTCGTCCCGAAATTTATCTCGAAGTAGGTTGCGCAGAGAACAGGTGCGGGTACTTGATCTTCATTTGATCTTCCCTTTCCCATGTAAACTCGGCTCCGCGCTTGGACTCCCAACGAACTTTCACGATAGGGATACGACTGCGCTTGGTTTGCTTAACCTCGCGATCCATAATCTCAACAGGCTTCTCAACGAAATGCATAGATTCATCAACTTGAACTTCATCAAGTGGAATGTGAAGGGTCTCGTCGGCTAAACACTTCTTGAGATTGGATACATGGAACGTTGGATGCACATTACTGAGCGCGGGCGGCAGGTCAAGTCTGTAGGCAACTTTTCCCACACGCGCGATAATCTTGAATGGACCAACATAACGAGGAGCAAGCTTACATTTCTTCCCAAAGCGGACAACACCCTTCCAGGGCGATACTTTGAGGAGAACAAGATCACCAACTTGAAATTCGAGAGGCTTTCGCCTGCGATCTGCGTAACTCTTCTGTCGGCTTCTGGCAGTCAGCAGATGATCACGGATCTTGGCGATTTTATCGGTTGTCTCTTGAACAAGTTCGGGTCCTGTGATTTGAGCTTCACCCACTTCGCTCCAACAAATCGGGGAGCGGCACTTACGACCGTAAAGTGCTTCAAATGGGGCCATACCAATACTGGAATGATAGCTGTTATTATAAGAGAACTCGATCAAAGGCAGGTGTGAATCCCAATTACCTCCAAAATCAAGAACACAAGATCGGAGCATATCCTCAAAAGTTTGAATAGTTCGCTCAGACTGTCCGTCAGTCTGAGGATGATATGCCGTACTCATGTCCAAGCGAGTTCCTAACGCAGATTGGAGAGATTTCCAAAAGTGGGATATAAAACGGCCATCGCGATCGGATATGATGCTCAAAGGAGTACCATGGCGGCAGACAATTTCCTTGACGTAAAGCTGCGCAAGTTGTTCAACACGGTAGTTTTCACGAATGGGCAGAAAGTGAGCAGACTTAGTCAAACGATCCACTATTACCCAAATGCTATCATGTTTGCTTGCTGTCAAAGGTAACTTGGTAATAAAATCCATCGCTATACCTTCCCATTTCCACGTAGGAATTTCTGGTTGTTATAGCAAACCAGATGGGCGTTGGTGTTCAGCTTTTACCTTGGAACAAGTCAGGCATTTAGCTACGAACACAGCAATATCCTTTTTCATACCGGGCCACCAATAAGTAATGCGCAAATCCTTGTACATCTTATCAGCGCCAGGATGAACGGAATACCGAGATTTGTGCGCTTCACTCAGGATATCAGCGCGAAGATTCTCATCAAAGGGAATCCAGATGCGATTGAGATAGCAGAGAATTCCACTCAGGTTAGGGACAAAGTGCGCTTCCGCGCCACACGCTAACTCGGCGCGAAGGTTACCATTACTGATGGATGCGCGCTGCGCGTCACGAATGCGTGATTCAAGATTGCTCTGAATCGGCGCAAAGTGAAGCTGTGTGCGCGGCAAAATACAGTTAAGCTGGCAGGGTTTACGGCTGAGCGCATCAGCTACCACATTAGCCTTACCAGGATGATACCGGATCTCACAATCGTAATCGCTGATGAGTTCGTTCCATCGGCGTTGTCTCATGTTGAGTTCCTTTTGATCAAAGATATGCTGAAGGCTTTTATGGTCAGTGTAGAGGATACACTTAGTACCATAAAGGTAGTGTCTCCAGATCTTCAAGGCAAATACCACTGCGCCTAGTTCGAGGTCGTGAGTTGTATAATTCTTTTCATGAACCTTGAGTTGCCTTGATGCGTAAGCGATAACCTTGCCTCGTTGCATAAGAACACAACCGAGACCTTGGTTGGATGCATCGCAATACACGACAAAATCATCATTACCCTCAGGTAGCGCAAGAACAGGAGCTTCACACAACAAACGCTTGAGCGTCAGAAAGGCTTCTTCTTGCTTCGAGCCCCAAATATACGGTTTACCTTTGTGCGTTAGAGCTGTTAAAGGCAAAGCGATCTTCGAGAAGTTCGAAATGAAGCGCCGGTAATAACCAGCTAAGCCCAGAAAGGAACGGATCTCGGTAGGAGTGGTCGGCGTAATCCAGTTCTTGATTGCTTCAATTTTAGATGGGTCGACATGAATCCCCATCTTGTTTACAACATGGCCAAGAAACTGTACTTCATCAGACCAGAATTCACACTTGGAGAGCTTGGCAAAGAGCTGCTCGGTTCGAAGCTTTTGCAATACCAATCGAAGATGTTGCTCATGCTCGGCCTTGGTCTTAGAATAAATCAGAACGTCATCGATAAACACAATCACGAATTTATCCAAGAAAGGCCTACACACCCGATTCATTAGATCCATGAAAACGGCGGGTGCGTTGGTTAAACCGAAGGACATGACCAAGAATTCAAAATGGCCATAACGAGTTCGAAAAGCAGTCTTGGGAATATCTTCATCGCGGATGCGCAACTGGTGATAGCCAGAGCGGAGATCAATCTTGGAGAAACAAGAGGCACCTTGGAGTTGATCAAAGAGGTCGTCAATACGCGGTAAGGGATACCGGTTCTTAATGGTGAGTTTGTTCAACTCACGGTAATCAATACACATGCGAAACGAACCATCTTTCTTTTTAACGAACAACACCGGAGCACCCCAGGGCGAAGAGCTAGGGCGAATGAATCCTTTAGCGGTCAACTCTTGAAGTTGACTTGCCAATTCTTGCATCTCAGCGGGCGCAAGACGGTAAGGAGATCTAGCTACGGGAGAAGCACCAGGGACAAGATCAATACGGAACTCGACTTCACGAGCGGGAGGGATACCAGGAAGATCGTCGGGAAAAACTTCAGGGAAATCACGCACAACAGGGATATCGCGAAGCTTCTTCTTTCCTTCATCGGGTTTAATCACATGGGCTAAGAATGCAATACACTTCTTCCGCATGAGCCTTCGGGCTTCGGCGCAAGACATAAGTTTAAGACCGCGGGAGGGTTTCTCGCCATAGATATGAAGATCACCATTTTCTCGAGGAATGCGAATCAACTTCTTGGCGCAAATAACTTCGGCGCGATTCTTCGAGAGCCAGTCCATACCAACAATAACATCAAAGCTTCCAAGAGGCATGGGGATGAGGTCGATTAGAAAATCGTTTTCGTTAAGGTTAAGCGTGCAATCTTTAATCACGGAGTTAATTAAAACAGTTTCACCATTAGCCAATTCAACTGAAAAATTTTCTTTTAAATCGTTGCGCGGTCGCGCAAGCTTCTGCTCAAACGCGCAAGAAATAAAACTTCGATCGGCGCCAGTATCAAAAAGTACAGAAGCATAAAATCCGTTAAGCAAAAATGTACCATTAACTACGTCATTATTCGCTTGCGCTTGGTGCGTGGTTATGTTAAAAGCTCGGCCACGCGCCACTTGGTTCGAAATTTGGTTCACCGGATTCGCTTGTGTGATTTGCACTTGTAGTCTCGGGCACGCGTTCCGGAAATGACTGGGATCACCGCAGTTGAAGCACGATCTGGGTCGTGGGTTTTGGTAGGTTGGTTGTGGGTTCTGCGGGTAGGTTGGTGGTGTTTGTGTGATTGGGTTGGCGGAAGGGACTCTACAGTACTCGGCTGAGTGACCAACGCGGCCACATCGGTTACATTGTCGACATGGGACTTGAGGTGGGTGGTGAAATCTACAGGTTGGGCAGAAGGGTTGGGTTCCTGTGTAAGGTTTCTTAGGTTGCGGGGCAGGGAGTGCGGGATTGGTTAAGGCATAGTTGTGGACAATAGGGGAAGTTGGGTAGGCTGACAGTGGGTTAGGAGCGTGTACTGGAGGTTGGTAGGTGGGTTGCTGGACAATGGGCGGGCTGGTAAGCGCATAGGCTTTGCGCCTGCGCTTGAGGTTGTTACGGTTTGAGGGTTCTGGTTTGGTTTCTGTTGGTTCAGGGGCAGTCCTGGTGGGTTTGGTCTTTTCAGTTCCCCGCAGGAACAGGGTTCCTGCTCTGACATGGTTGTCGCTGAGCACAGCGGCCAACTCAATGGCGTCAGAGAGGGTTGCTGGGTTTCTGGCCCATACAGAATCTTGAATTTCCATGGGGAGACCCCCAAGGAATTTCTCTATGGCTCGGCGGGAAGGGGTAACAAGGTGAGGGACAAGCAAGCTTAGTTCATGGAAGCGCGTCGCGTACTCGCGCGCTTCACCGCTGTATTGCTTAAGATTCCAAAATTCCTCCTCCAGGCGCTTAACTTCGTTGGGAGGGCAGAATTCTCGCGTCAGAATTTCCTTGAATTCCTCCCATGTCATGCTAGAAGCAGCTTCTGCGCCACGCGCATGAGCTACTCCATTCCACCATGTAAGCGCTCTAGACTCCAGGACACTAGAAGCATATAGGGTTCGTCTGTCTGAGGGGCATTGGGTATGGAGGAAAGTGTTTTCAATTTTCTCAAGCCACTGGAGCATCACGGTGGCTCCTTCAAGACCTGTGAACTTTGGAGGGTTACCCGCATTAAAGGACTTAATGTTGTAACCAGAGGTGTTATCATTGTTTTGGCTCAAAGCTTGGGCTATCGCGGCGGCCATTTCCTGGGAACGTTGTTGTCTACGCCTGCGCGAGGCTTCTCTCCTCTGATGACGGCGAGATAGCGGAGGCATTCTATAAAAGTTTTAGTTTTGTTAATATCTTAGCGCAAAGTATAATCTTATAAAGCTTGGTTTCGCGGGGTTAGATACCATCAACAGTTAAAGTAAAACATGAATTTGAATGCAAACTTAATACAGATAACAAATTCGAATCGAGAATCGACAATTCATGTATCACCATAACTTTCCGAATTCTCAATTTAAAATATACAAGAAAATGAGTATTGGAGGTTGACAATTCATGTATCACCATGACCTTTCAAGTCTCCAACCTCAGAACATAATCGTAAATGGAAATTGAAAATCAACTATTCATGTATCACCATGACTTTTCGGATTTTCAATCCCAACAAACGAATATGTAAGTAAAACCAATAAAAATCGAAATTCAGCAAAAATCGAAACATCGCGAAATAAAACATAAAACCATACGCTGCGTCTGCGCAAGCATATTTATAAATAACGAGTAATTAACAATAAGCGCGCAAACATGAGATTTCTCTCATGCGCGAGAAGGGACTCTTAGGTATTATAGGCCGTTACGTCTAACCACCTATCCTAAAGTCAACGAGCTCTGATACCAATCTGTAACACCCCGACCAAAGGCGGATTATACATCGGGGCGCCACATATTGTTTCATTACTCGTGACACTATTGGGTGTCAATATTTAATAAATATATTCATTCACGCACGCGCAACGTAAACACAGGATAACATAAATCAACATAAATCAATATATTATAAGACAAAATATTCGAACAACAATAACTTGTCTTGATACATTTTAATCTAGGTCCAAAAGTAAAAACGTCCTACGTGTCCACAAGCTCCAAATGTAGCTACAGCAAACCTGAACATGTGTTAAAATAAACGTCAAACACTTGTGTGTTGGTGAGAAATCAAGTTTAATAGATAATAGATAACAATAATCACTGCGCGCAACACGTGTATGTCTGGTGTTTAACAAGGGTGAAATCAGATTGTGATCAAGCCTAAATAGATCATAGTTCATAGTTCAATCCGTGCTCCCAAATGAGCACAAAAACAAGAAAACATCTGTGCAAGTGTAAACAAAGAAAACCGTAAACGATAGGTCTCCCGTGTTCATCTAATGGATCCATGAAAACTTCGGAATAGGCCGAACAAAGCGGTTAATGATACACACATACAAATAAACAGCCAAGTAAACGTCCTCAACACATGGGATACTGCGCGACTAAAGTTCATAAACAAGTTTAAGACTCAAGTTTGTACGAACACATGAACATCCCAAAACATTAAAAATAAAAAGGGATTAGGTACGAGATTACTCACTTGATAAACGATGCGGTGAAAGATAAAGCAAGAACCAACTTTAAACAAGCACAAGTTAACCTATAATTAAAGATTATTGTTTTAACGATTTGCTTTAAGTCTTGAATATAAGTTAGCATAATTAGTAAGTAAATTATTATATATAATATATATTACCGGAAAACAGGGCAGAACAGGAGAGAGGACGAAGGCAGAGAGAAAGGAGACGGCAGAGGAAGAACAACGGCAAGGAGCAAAGGAAGAGAGAACAGGAGAGTTTAAGTGCTTTGTGTGTGTAGTGTTAGGAATTAACATTATTATTTATAGGGAAACCCTAGGGAACACAATCCCTAGAAAAGGGGAAAAGATTTCCAAAAAGTAAAAGATTCCAAAAGCAAAAGATATCAAAAGATATGGCAGCTGCAGGGGGCAAAGGAAAAAGCTGACAGGTAACAGTAAACAAGCATGGGCGGGTCAGATAAAGGTACTGGTCAAGCAAGGAAAAGCAGATCTCAAAAGATAATGTCAGTCACTTTTTCTGTCAACCAATGGGGTTGGTGCGCATGCTGCGCCGAAAGTAACTTTTCAGACATAAGATAGGTCAGGTCAACAGCACAGAAGATAAGACAACATAAAAGTAAACGGCTGGATTAAACAGAAGAAAAGACTCAAGACATAGCGCGAGAAAGCTTGAGCGCACGCGCGAGGGCGAAGGCAGACAGAGAACAGTCCACAGCGCGCCGCGGGAAGAACTAAAATCCTTAGCGCGTCGCGGGAAGAACTACCATTCTTAGCGCGCTGCGAGAAGAACTACAATTCTTAGCGCGTCGCGGGAAGAACTTCCGTTCTTAGCGCGCTGCGAGAAGAACTACAATTCTTAGCGCGTCGCGGGAAGAACTACCGTTCTTAGCGCGCTGCGAGAAGAACTACAATTCTTAGCGCGCTGCGAGAACAGTTCGCCTCGCGTATCGCAGGAACAACTGGTCTTCGCGCAGGCTTCCTTGTAAGGAGTCTGGCGCGTGGAGCTGCGCAGACAACCTTAGGCGGGAAGAAACAAAGGACACAAAAACTAAGAGAAGGGGTTCAAGGCTTAAGGGCGGGACGACGACAAGAGAGAAAAGAAGGCGGAGAGAAGAAGATGGACGGGACGGCGGGAAGGAAAAGAGAGGAAGAGGCGGGAAGGAAAATATTATTATTATTAAAAATAAAGTATAAGTATAAATAAATATTAAATCATAAAAGAAAGAGATCGGATCGGAGAAACGGATACCTGGGTCGGGTCGGATCGGGTCAGATGTCACACTTTTGAGCTGTGAACAATCAGTTCACACCCCGACATTTTCGCCGTAGGTTGGGGTGTGACAACAGCTCACAAGACACTATCATGCAAAATATATATTTATTTATTTAATTTCAAACAGGCAAACAATGCTTCATATCAAAGATAAAATCATTCCAAAACAAACAACTATTCCAAAACAAGTTTCTCAAAATAACTAATTCAAAATACTTTGTCTTTTGTTTATTAACCTAAAGTCCGATAACTAAATGTCTTCATCAACTTTCAATCATTCAATATAAGCACCTGCAATATGCATAAACATAATATAGTTTGTCAGTAATATGTTGATTGAGATAACCACCAATTTGATATATAGTAATAATAAAACAAACAAACCGTAAGCGTTAATGTAGTAATACAATTGATGTAACAAGTAGGTTTAGTTTGACCATTGCCTAGCGAATCGGGCTTTGGCTACTAAGACTAAATAAATACAAATAATGGTGTCAGTTAATCATTGCCTAGAGAAGCGGGCTTTGACTACAAAGATAGCGTATGATCATACTTAATGAGATAAACTATGATGGACCTCTCCGATGCGATAAAATAAACAAATAATACGCATTGCACATAACAATCAACTTGCAAACAAGACAATAAGCAATACCTGCTTTGTGATTTAAATTGAGATTTGATGTAAATAAATGAATTTTGGTACGCATACTGCCTTCAAAGAGGCGAAAAGATGGAAAAATGGGGTAGTGATTAACTCACCTTAGTAGTTAAAGCGATCGAGAGATATAAAATAATAATAAAATAGCTGCAGATCCAAACTCAACCAAAAAAATCCTATAAAATTACAATAAATAATATTAATAAACTCGAACATTTAGCCGTTGGAATTGTGTCAAACGATCTTACGGTTCAAAAGATATGATTAAAACAAATTAAGCGAGTGTTTTAAACAAGCCGAGTCGGATCAGAACTGAAAGGTCGGGTCCGACACTCTTAGATGTGAAATTTAGTAATAAACACAAAACTCTTCTGGAGCAAAAGCTAATTTTTACCAAAAGAGGGTTTAATTGAGAAAATATCAGTTTTCAGTCGTTAAGAACCCTAAACAGGTCGGTTTACAACTGACCATCAAAACTCTTCTAATTCATGAAATTGATAGAGGGTTTTGATGTATTATGATGAAAAAAAGATTTTTCGTTTACACAACTTACCCATATTCACAATAAATCTAGCTGTATTCACAATAAATACAGCTAGAACACGAGTCAAACGATTAAAGCTTGAACTCAAAAAGTCAACTGTCTTGAAAAGCTTGAATAACTTGGAGAAATCAATAGGGGATACCAAGGTGATGAGGTTTAGAGATGATAGCTGAGTTTTGCAGTAGGAATTAGGGTTTAGAGAATAGTTGATTTAAATATTAAAGACTTAAATTCATTTATTAGGCAGTTAGCTCGTTTATGCAATAGAATATTCGTTTGATGACGAAATCAACTCATTTAAAACATAAAATTCATTTTACGGAAGAGAGGATGAATATGGACATGAAACAGGGTCAAGGGGGTTTCTTGTAGCTCAATACACACGATTTAGGTAGAAAATAACCAAATTTTGTATTAAAAACGAACCAAAAATGAACTAAAACCAACTAGCTGTAGAAAGAGGCTCTAGGCGTCACGTGACCAGCATAAGGGGGTCTCCCGCGTGGAAGATTTTTCAACAAGTTTCAAATTTGACAAATTTGGTCCCTGAAGTTTATAAAATACCATTTTTAACTCTTTTAAGCAATTTTAAATGATCTTAAGCATTGTTGATGAGATTGAAAGTTATGAGGGTATAAAATAAGTATAACAAAGTTAAGTAGTAATAGATGCATCATTTTATTAAGGGTTTTTTACATATATCCCCTCATTAAGTCCTCTTAATTACATATTTCCCCAATGTTAAAATCCTAATTACATATTTTCCCTTTTAGCATGCAATTACCCTTTTACCCTTATTATGTGACAAAATTTGTTCATATGTCACCCATGTAAATAAGTCTTTAAGTAGTTCATTAAGGGTAAAATAGTCATTTTTAGTTAATTTTAATGAAATGGGAAAATATGTAATATATGTGGTTTAGGGAGAGGAAATATGTAATTGATTTTTAAGAGTTGGGTAAATATGTAATAAGGGAACTTAGGGAGGGGATATATGTAAATGCCCATTTTATTAATACAAAATATCCGAATTATATTCTTAAATCGGGTAAAACATAAATGAACACAAATACGAAAAATCCGAGATGTTACAAACGTGACCTACTAAGATATCGCTGAAGGGGTTTTACGTTGACTATTTTTCCTACTAATATAGTTACAATTTATATAATCGAATAGTTGCTAATCGCTTTAGCCATTAGCCAATATACATTTTCATTAGGAATGGCAATGGGATGAGTCTGAAAGAGGTATTAATAATCCCAATTCAGTACCCGCATAATGCTTGTCAGGTGTCGAGGTCACTATGAGTATCAGGTGTACTCGTTAGTTAGCTAAAAAAACCCACCGCGATTTCCATATACATTCAAATTCTTTTCATTTTTAATTTTTACATTATGGTATGTTCTTAGCAACTACAATAAGTTAAAATATGATAAGTAGATACGTATCACTATCACAAATAAATGTTCAAACTACCTAAAATATTTTAATATCGTCACGTATGCCCCCACCCCTCCACCCCACCAAAAAAAATGTTGATCTATATACTAAACAAATTATAAACAATGCATATCTCAAACAAAATTTTCATTTTCACATAATTAAGCTATTACAATGTAAAACTGAGCCACCAATTCAAATACAAGATACTAGCATTACCGTCCGAACAATTAAGCATCCAACTCGTAATCACAACAACCCAATTGCAAGAGTGGAGCTCTACCTATTAAGCTATATTCCTTTTGTCAAGCCAAGTGAAGCATGGATGCATAAAATAGAATCTTATATGAAAGAGATTTGATAATAAATCCCATCAAAATTGACTACACGACCAATGAGGAAAAAATAAGATTTTTTCTGGTAAATGGTTTCAATCCTAAATTCGAATACCCATCCAATATGTTCCAACTTTAAAGTACTACCGCTCGATAAAAATTTAGAAGTAGTGATGTCAATTCATAGGGGTGTTCTTTGGGTTTCGGGTTTCTCGGGTCGAGTTCTTTAGGTGTGAAAATTTAATTTTAGATCTGAAACCCAACCCAAATCTCTCACGGGTTTTTCGGGTTTGGGTTATTTGGGTTTGGATTTTTTTTGGGTTGGGTTAAACGGGTTTCGGGTATCTAAGAAAATAGAAGGGAAATAAAAAAGTAAAGAAAAACTACAACACGAAAACTAAAGCAACATATACTTCTTTACTCGTTATGTAAATAATCAAATTATAAATATACATAACCCCAGTAAAACAAAATTTTCTTCTATTACAGTTGTTATTATAAAAGATCTATAAACAATAAATAATCGATCAACTATAATAGGTGGAATATAAACAAGTGGAATGTATACGGTGTACAAATCTAATAATAATATCATGTTTTTAAACAAATCGTTGATCCGAGTTTTCCGGTTAACCAGATACCTAGAGATCAGACCCAAAAATCAACCCGGGTTACATTTTACCCGATAAAAAATCAAAACAAAAGATATGTCTTCCTTCAAATTACGCGGAAGGAAGCAGACCCTTAACCACGAAGATAATGCCTCTCATACAATAATAACAATAACAATAATATTATTATTTTTGCCCCAAATAATAATTTCAATTCCAAAACATCAAATCCAATGCATTTTCCTAACAAACATCCATCCAACATTATTCAATCCTCTCGTCAACCTATCAATTAACACTTTACATAAACCCTAATTTCATCAATCGATTAAATGGGAGCACAGCAATCCAAAGACGAGCTGTTGTATCAACAAGTCAGTTATGGCAACTCTCATGGCATCATTAAGCTTCGTTCCGAAGGTGCTGGCCTTGAGGTACTCTATTTATAATAATTATTTATAACAATTGTGTAATTTTATTTTCATTTCATAGCATTAGGTGTCCTTGAGGTTGTACTATTCATAATCATTGTCATCTATTTATTTATAATAATAATAATAATAATAATAATAATTGATTCCTTTTTTCACAATTAATGTTTGCTAGTTAATTTCGTTAGACCTAATTTGTGGCGTATCTAATTATTTATTAGTTATAAGAATTGTTTGTTGTTAATTTTTGTTGCGTTAGTTTTTCTGTTTTGTTGTTAAAATTAGGACGAAAAATGAGCGGAAAATACTCGTTTGATTTCGGCTCGGTTTGTAAATGAGATGATCGGCACGGTTCGGTTTGCAAAGGAGCCTAGCACGAGCAAGCTTTTACTCGGCTTGTGAACAGCCCTGATTGGGCTGTTCATTAGCTGAGCCGAAGCGAGCAAGGACTTGCTTGTGCTTGACTCCTTTACGAACCGAACTGAGCCGATCAGCTCATACAAACTGAGCCAAAATCGATCGAGCGGATTTTCTAGCGTTTTTTAAACGAGCCAAAGCTAGCGGTGGTACGCTTGGTTTGGTTCGGTTTGTAAACGAGTCAAGCATGGTCAAACTTCTTTCTTATAGATATTTGCAAGCTACTACAAGTTTGTCTAATTTGTTGTTAATTTGTTATCAGGTACAATATATATGTTTAACTTCAAATTTGTTTCTTATAGAAATGTTTAAAGTGAAAAAAGAGTTAAGTGATGATCGGAAACTTGCTCGATTGAAAAATGCTTGTTCGATTTTGACTCGATTTGTAAACGACCCGATCGACTCAGTTCTTCAATTTATAAATGAGCCTTGCACGAGAAAAGGTACGCTAGTTTCGGCTCACGAATTGCCCTAGTTAAATCAGGGCTGTTAGCGAGCTGAACTGAGCAAAGGCTTGCTCGTGCTTGGCTCGTTTACAAACCGAACCTGTCCGATTAGCTCATTTACAATCGAGCCAAAAGCGAACTAGCATTTTTTGATCAAGCGAGATTTCGAGCATTACTTATCTTCTTTTTTTTCACTTTAATAATTTCTAGAGGAAGCAAGTTTTAAGTTGGATATAATGCGCTTGAAAACAAATTAGTATCTTTTAGACAAATTTCTAGTAGCATGAAAGCTTAAAGCAATCAAATGAAACTATAAAAGTGACGGAGAGAGCAATTTTAAAAGGTTTTACAAGATTGCATATGGATGTATATATAATTATATTTTATAACAGAAGTAAATTAAAAAGTAATTCGAGCCAATCGAGCCAAACCAAGCATACCTTTGCTCGTTCTTCGATAGTTTACAAAGTGAACAGAGCCGATGGGCTTGTTTACATACCGAGCCGGAATTGAACGAGCATTTTTTGATCAATTGTCGAGCGTCGCGCAGTTTGGACAGCCCTAGTTAAAATTGGCGTTTTAGTTTGTTCCAAATCCAGTTTTGAAGGTCAGCTGTCTCATTGGCACATGAATTTAATAACATTTAAGTTCTTTCAAAAAGCAATTAGCATATAAGCAGTTTCAATAGGAAACCTAAACAGTAAACACCATTGGTGGTGTGATTATGTTTTAAACATGTGCAACTGTGGTTTCTGGTGCAGTGGATGGATAATGAAGGAAAGACTCCTTTGATATTGGCTTCTATGAATCCACAATTATATGATGTTGCTAAAACATTGATAGAATTGGGTGCCAATGTGAATGCATATCGTCCAGGTAGCTTCTTTGTGTCCTTTTGAGTCTGTAAACAATATGTATCTGAATTGTTATGGAAGTTTTCTTACTTCACTTTTGTTGACTAAATTCTTCAGGTCGTCATGCTGGATCGCCTCTGCATCATGCAGCAAAAAGAGGCCTAGAGCCAATGGTTAAGCTACTGCTTTCACATGGTGGTATGTGATTCTTAGTCAAAGTCAACAAGGCCATATTGGCAGTGATTAGTTTCATTATGGCAGTGATTAGTTTCACTTGCTTGTTTATAATTTCTTAAACTGTATTTTTTTTTATTTTAATTTTCAGCTAACGCGTTGGTGATGAATGATGACTGTCAAACTGCACTTGATGTTGCAAGAGTCAAGGGATTTACCAATGTTGTCCGTGCACTTGAGGTACACACGAGTTCATTTCACACATGATTCTGATCATTACATTATGTCTTATGTTTGGTTTGTGATACAATCATTGTAGAACCATTTGTGCTTATTCTCTGGTTGGCTGCAAGAGCTTTACGGGCCAGGATTTCTTGAACTACTTGCTCCTCAACTACTTTCTAGAAAAGTGTAAGCATTGCATGTTTCTTGTGTTAATGGAACATTATCAGGTCAGTTATTTATCTGAATTACTTGCAGGTGGGTAGTTGTACTACCATGTGGAGCTCGTAAACTTACAAAGCCTTTCAAGTTGGAACTTGCTATATATTCCAGCATACAGGTAGGTTTGTTTGCAACTACCAATTATGTGGTTTCAGTTATACTCAGCGTCTCATATTTTCTTTCTTTATTAATAAGCAGGATGCTAAACCTCGCACATTGGCTGCATTGTGGAAGGCTGACATGGATGAACCAAACTTTAACCAGCCTGATCCTACAGTTGTCATTACTTGTTCCAACAGTAATTTGTTGACACATTTAATTTTGATATACTTGCATGTGTGACCTGTGATGTATAATTTGTACTGGTTTATGCTTCTTGCACCTTAGACCTTAGTTTTTTGTTTTAACTACAGAGTCACGCATCAAACTTGCCCCAATTAACGAAAGTGAGAAGCAACAATTGCAACGGTTTTGCAATGCTTGCAAAGGAATTCCTCAGGTATGATAATCTACTTGATTCAATCTTAACCTTTTTTGTCTTTTTAGTGCACAAATCGTTCTTATCGCATAAGTATGAACTGTGCGAAGCGGAGGGAAAAAATGCAGTGGCATTTTCGTAAATAGCGTATTTACGCTACAACAATTTTCAACTAGTAATAATAATAATTATTACGCTAGCTGTAAAACTGTAGCGTAATTATTATTACGCTAGTTGTATTTGTGTTGTGAACACGCCACTGTGTCTTTTCCTCCCTTCACTTCGTGCGTGCACACACAACACATACATATATATTTTCACACACACAATACTTAAATCTATATGCATATTTTACACATGTCAGGTTATGCATTCTGTGTTTCCATTCAAC
Organism: Bidens hawaiensis; assembly: GCF_021521415.1. Lineage (NCBI taxonomy): Eukaryota > Viridiplantae > Streptophyta > Magnoliopsida > Asterales > Asteraceae > Bidens > Bidens hawaiensis. The sequence goes on along the minus strand of NW_027492852.1, from coordinate 160,262 downwards.
AATCAGACCCCTGATGTTAGACCACCTATCCAAACAACACCAGAGGACCCTGAGTTAGCCCTAGCTATTGCTGCATCCCTACAATCTAGTTCAGCAGCGGGACCTGCTGCTGCTGGTTCAGCAGCTGGGCCCACGGCTTCTAGTTCAGCAGCGGGACCCACAGCTCCGAGCACCTACCACGCCTCTAGCTCAACCACCTCTCCTTGTTCAACCGACCCCGCCACTTACAAAAGTGACCTTAAAAGCCAAAAGCAATGTGAAATCCAGGATGAAGGAACAAGTAGCACCGCTGTCAGTTATCATCCCGATTCAGATACCAACACTTACACTCAAATTGTCCCAACGGCACCTATTAACCCAGATGCACCACCCACGGTCCCATCAGCACCACCGTTGCCAGACATAGCGGATGATGGTCCCATTCACTACCCATCAATTGATTCCACCCCTATCGGTCTACCTGAAGAGGAGAAAAACAATAATGATTCTCCATCGTCATCATCATCTTCGTGTGTTATATGTCTGGATGCACCGGTTGAAGGAGCTTGCGTCCCGTGCGGTCACATGGCAGGATGCATGATGTGTTTGAATGAAATCAAAGCCAAAGATTGGGGTTGCCCTGTTTGCAGAACCAAGATTGAACAAATTATACGGATTTATGCCGTGTAAGGTCGTGAAGCTGGATCATATTATATTTACTGAACTGTAAGTTCTCTTTTTGGTTTAAATGTGTCATTATTTAGTACGCGGGCGAACAGATAGAATCATGGTTGTAGAACTCGCTCGATGGTAGGGACGAGCGATTAATCGGATTGGAATTTTATATGGAGTGTTTGAAAAAATACATATAAAAGTTTACATAAATACTTCAAAGTTCACATAGTATAGATCAAGCATAAACAATTAAACGTAAATATAATAAATCAATAAGAAAAACCAATACTGAGGTTAACAGGTAAAACCAAGGTCTGATTGCCTTCCAAAAATTAAAAAAATAATAATAATAATTACAATTATTTTTTTTTAAATGTTCGATTTGGTCCGATTTGGGCCAACTAGGTTCAACTATTGATTAATGGGACCAATCAGCTAAAATTCATCGGCCTAGGGGCGTCTAGCGATTAATCCACGCCTCGGCCAGCTTTTTACAACACTATTTAAAACCATAATTTTATCTTTCTGATTGGTTATGCAGCGTGTATATGCTTTTAAGAGCTGGTGAAAATAATCTTTGGCTGCTATGGAAGGAGTGGAAAATGTTGAAACTGATTGTATCAATATTTCTACACCTCCAAATGTTATGAATGTGTGGTGAATTGTATTACTTGAAGCAAATCTTTTTGCTCCTCTTATGTTAAAATGGGCGGTAAATGAAGTAAATATTGTAAAATGGCATGTTGAATGGATTCTGTATTGTTATTTAAAATTGTGTGGTATTTATGTCAAAATGGTGTTTGTCTGTTTAAAGGTGTCTACATGCTTCGAGAGATGCAGTTTCCAATTAGTTTTCGTTTTATATGTTGCAGTTAGAGTTTATTGCTTTGCAGTTGTGTCAGTTATTTGTCGTCACCTTTCTTTTGTATCGTTGTGCACAATTTTCGTTTCTTTAGTTCGGATTGAAGCTGGCCCAATTTGGTGTCAAGTAGGCATGAGCTCGGGATGGCACTGGTACTGATCTCGAATCCCGAAATTTCCGATCCCAATAGTTGAAAATGTTTGATACCCGAAATTTTCGGTTCGGTACCGATACGGTACTGGTATTTCATGTAAAATTCAGGAAATACCAGTACCGAACAATATTGGTAGCGAAAACTCAACTTGGTACCGATGGTACTAAATCAGTAACGGTATTGAAAATGCTCATCCCTGGTTCTAGGCCCGACTACTCCAATACCTACAGCACCTATGGCAAAACCACGTCTCCGACCAACACTTATTATCAAATTGTCCCTATTGATCCGGTTCACTATCCATTAATTGCCTGCGGTAACATTGGCCATAATAAAAAAGGACTGAGTATGTAGGAACTAGTAGCGGTGTAGCGCCTCAGCTTCAGATTCCAACACTCATAATCAAAATGTCCCAACCGCACCTATCCATGGTGTGTCGGTTGAGGGACCTTGCGTCCCCGTGCGGTCACGTGGCCGGATGCATGTTATGTTTAAAATAAATCAAAGCCGAAGTTATCAATAATCTTTGGTTGGCATGGAAAGAGTGGAAATTTTATAAGTTGATTATCATCAATATTCCTACAACTCTAAATGTTATGAATATATATGTGATGAATTGAATTGTTTGGAGCATATGTTTTTGCTCCTATGTTAAAATAATTGTAAATTCGGCATGTGGATACTGGATATGACTTCTATATTATATTATTAGATTTTATCCCCCGTATTACGGGGGTTATTTTACGTTATTCGTTTTTAATATTTATATATGTAGATTTGGATTTTAATTTTAAGTATTGTAAGAAAGTTAATAATTAATATACTTGAGGTTTGATGATAAAATGGTTTCACAAATAAATTATATGTTATAATCCGGTTTAAAAGCTATCTGGGTTTGGTGATACCCATTACCCGTTTATTTTATTTATTATAAGATTGTTTCTTAATTATAAATAATATCTTTTTTTTAAATAAAATAGGATATTAATTTTTAGTATATTCCTATTTTATAGGATTTTCATATCAAATATTTGATGAGATTATTTTTTAATATAATGAGATGTTATAACCCGTTTAAGAGCTATCTGGGTTTGGTGAGACGTTTACCTATGAATTCGGGTCAAATGCGTGAGAAGCCTTCATTTACAAATAAAACAATCTGATGGCTTGAGAGAATAGTTGTTTTACATTTTTCGTTTTTTAATATTTATTTTTTGGATTGTAATTTTCTTTATTGTAAGAAAATTAATAATATACTTAATGTTTGATGATGAAATGGTTTAATAAATAAATGATCTGTTATAACCCGTTTAAAAGCTATCTGGATTTGGTAACTCATGACCCGCTTATGTTTTTTTACTATAAAATTGTTTATTAATTACAAATAATATCTTTTTCATTTTAAATTGGATATTAAATTTTAGTATATCCCTATTTCATAGGATTTTCATATCAAATAATTGGTTAGATTAATTTTTAATTTAATGAGATGTTATAACCCGTTTAAGAGTTATCTGGTTTTGGTAAGACCCATACCCATGAATTTGGGTAAATCAATGAGAGGCCTTCATTTAAAAGTCAATAAATCTGGTGGTTTCCATAAAAAGGGGGAGCGACCACATCGCGACACATAGAATTTTAGGGTTTTCGTTTATATATATTATTATAGATTATTACACAAATTGTATGCATATGTATCCATGTTGAGTAGTGTGTGCATATGTGAAGATGGTCTTCGAAGTTGTGCTACATGCTTAGAGAGATGTAGTTTCTTATATTTTTCGGAGAGAAAATGGCATTCTTATGTTACTAAAAGATAACTATAAATATCGTGTATTCTTTTAAAATACGAATGATTAGCATATAAACATCGGTAGAGAAAAAAGGACAAAGTTACGCCTATGCTACGCAAATATCAGACTTAGTTTTACTATCTTGTAGCGGCGCACAAGTTGTTACGATGGTAACACTGTTAAACCAAACCCGAAACGATGATCAAACATATTATATAATTACAAAATAATTAAAGTTAAATTTGAACCTTTTTCAAAAATTGAAATCTAATTCTTGATCATAAAGTAGAATATTGTTTAAATATTGACAAAAGAGTTAAGGTCATTGCATGGGCTTAATGAACTGTTTTAGTGAGAATATGTGAATTTGTGTGAAAGGTAAACTGGTAAAGTACAAATAAAAATGAGGTGACATGATTGATGAATCAGAGAAGTGTCATGTCATGTGAAATTGAAATTAAAATTCTTTCTTTCCTGTGTGTTTGAACATATTTGTACAATCCCCAACTATCCTGTTTTCTTTTCTTGGAGACATGACCACTCTCTGCTGTAAACACCAATCACCACACTCTTCACCCATCTTTCCAACTCTTCTTTCAATACAAATTACCCATACAAGCAATGCATTTTTCTTTTCTTTGGTATTTAAACAGCTTTATATTATACTTCAAAAAGAGAAAAATTCTCAAAATGTGGAGAGAGAGATACCAAATGTGTTTCTCTTAATAACCAATCGTCGCCGCTACATTAGAAGTTGAACGACATGTTTTTAAACCTATCGTCTCCCCACCATATTAGCTAAAAATTTCTATCTTATCTTTACTAAAAGCAGAGATCCTAAACTAATTTAATAGAATATTAAGCTGAATATTTTTAATTTTATTAGTTTTTAAGTTCTAGTATATTGGATCTTGGATAATAATATGCTTAAGAAATCTCACGCATACCATTAAAATCATTTTATGTGCACATTGTTTAGATATGTTTTATATTTTATTTAATTTTAAGCTAAGATGGCAGGAAGGCGGCGAGTTTTGAGCTAACTTGGAAAGGAGGCGACGGGTTTAGAAATATGTTGTCTCGAGCTTCTAACATAGCGACGAAGATGGGCTAATAAGTGAAAGAGAGAATTTAAACTTTAAAGGGACATATTTTGAATCTCTCTTTAAAGATGAGACATTTCAGGATTTTTTTCCCTTTAAAAACTACATCTTTTAAAATAGGAATATTAGATTTATATTTTCTCAAAATCGGGTCACTAAATTTTCAAATCAAGTCTCACCGATTTTTTGTGCGTCAAGAAAAAAATGAAGGATAAGATATGGGGGTCGGAATTTGCAATATATGTAGTTAAATTCAAAAAATTTTAAAAAACGTTAATTATATTAAAATTTAAAAATAAAAAATAAAATTCACGTCGCCACTCAATATCAACTTAAAAAAAAAAGATAAAAAGATTTTCTATGTGAAACAAAAAAGAAAGAGACTAAGAAAATCAAACATGAAGGTTGAGTGACTTAATTGGAACACTTTTTAAAGTTGAGTGACCTATTTAAAACACTTTAAAAGTTTGTTAATATTATATGAAGTTGTCCCAATAAAATATAAATAAGTATGCATGCATTAAAGAAAAGTATAATTAAGCCATTAAGGTGTGCGGTTATGAATTCAAGCGGTGGCTATACCAAAATTCTTACTCAGAAAGGTCATTGTTAGGTTCTATTATCTATCGATTATATAGCTAAGAGATCCAACTAATATCTTTTATATTTTTTAAAGGTTTATTGGATTTTAATAATCCCTATTGACTGGTATTGACCGATAATAATCTCTATTTATTTTATCACCACTGACGGTCCCAAATTTAAAAAAGTTGGCCCATAATGGTCCCTAGTTAAACATGACTTAACAGCGTTATACTTTTTTCCGAATTTCAAACTAACGTTTTAGGACTTTTATCGGAATGGGGATACAAGTTGATTGATATAAAACTTAGCTCGAAACGGTAATCTAGACGACTTGATTTTTTGTTAATTGTAAGTTCAAAAACCTGAATTGAAGCATTATTTCGTCGTTTAGGAGCACCGTTTCGAACGAAGTTTTTACATCAATCGACTCGTATCCTCCTTCGATCAAAATCCCTAAAACATTAGTTTGAAATTCAGAAAAAAGTATAACGCCGTCAAGTCATTTTTAACAGGGGACCATTGGGGGCCAACTTTTTTAAATTTGGGACCGCCAGTGGTGATAAAATAAATAGGAATTATTATCGGCCAATACTAGTAAATAAGGATTATTAAAATCCAATAAACCTTTTTTTTAAATAAAGGCTTTTATAGCTCTTCTATGAAAGTTTTAATTTAATTTACATATAATTTATTACAAATACATATGAATGTGTCATGTTGTTCACATGTTTAGCCTTATTTATATCTATTTCACAAACTATGTTTTGATGATAATTATAACTTTTTTCTATGTAAATTGTTTTGTTTTATGCAATATTTATCAATATATGTAACTACATTTTGCAAGTGTAACTATGTTGATCATATATGTTATGTAGTTATGTAAATGTTAATGTTCTTATTTTGATTCAAAGTCGTTACAAGAAAAAAAGGACATATAAAGAAGAAACAATAAGTCGGCTAGCACGCAACCCCTTCCTGCTATGTTGTAGAAGAATTGAGCTTCTTGCTGGGCTGGTTATTTAGAGCCAGTAATTGGCTGTCGGATTTCGTCTAGCAACTAGAATAAGATTTATTTATGGTCACTTTGATGTGGCTGAATGTAGAGTAGCCTGTCCTTACAGCCTTTGATCAGTAAATTATTTAGAACTTCGAAAGATGGTCAAGATAGATATGAGAGAATGCCATGTCATTAATTAAAAATAATTATTGTATTTTTGTTTAATGTTTGTCATTGATTAAATGTAGTCATAATCTGATTATTTAGTTATTATGGTTTCTCAAGTTGTGAAAATAAAGAAGAGTAGTCAATGTAAAAGCTATTGAGAAACCATCTAAAGCACTAAGGCAGGTTGTTGTGGGGTGGTAACGCCATCGACATTAAACCCACATGACCACTGACGGGGCATCACTTTTGCAATGTTATGGGGCGGTAAACACCACGCTGGGGCGATATTAGGCGGCGTTATGTGAAGGGTTAATCCTAATAGTTCACAAGTTAAATGACAAAATAGTTAAACCGAGAAAGAAGAAGGTTAAATATTACGAGTCAGTTTCAAGATTAAGAGGGAATGTTGAAAGATAATCTTGAAACGAGTTAAAAAATAGCTGGAGTTAAGTGCAACTTTAGTTTTATTGATTATTTTTTTAAGTAAATATCTCATAGAATAGTAATTAGCTTTCAAAAGTGTTTCAATTAGGTAACTCATGCATATTTTCCCCAAATCGGGTTACCAAATCTACAAATCAGGTCTCACCGATTTTTTAGTGCGTCAAGAAAGAAATTAAGGATAAGATGCGAGGGTTGGAATTTGTAATATATGTAGTTAAATTTAAAAAATTTTAAAAAAACGTTAACTATATTAAAATTTCAAAGTAAAAAATAAAATCCACGTCATCACTCAGCGTCAACTTTCAAAAAGAGATAAAATGATTTCCTATGTGAAATAAAAAAGAAAAAGTTAAAAAAACATGTTAAAACCTTTAATTTAATAAAATATGAAAGGTGAGTGACTTAATTAAAACACTTTTTAAAGTTGAGTGACTTAATTGGAACATTTTTGAAACTTGATTACTATTTTATTAAGTTACCTTATTTTTTAATGTTTAGAGTTATCTATTAGAGCATTCTCAGCCCGTTCACTATAATTATGTGAGGGTGATTTGTAAATTATATGGTATGATTAGGAATGGTTGTGAGTAGAGAAGAGAGAAAATGTTACAGGGGAAAGTTAAATTTGAGATTTTACTGTTCATACTGTATAATTTTTTAATATTTTCTAAAAGTGGTTGTAAGTGAAGGAAAGAGAAAAACTAATGATAAAGGTATAAAAAGTATTATTTAATTAAATAGGAGAGAGAAAAAACAGTGATTTTTAGTGTAATTATATGATATATATAGATATAGGGTAGGGAATGGGCTGTAATTATATGATATATATAGATATAGGGTAGGGAATGGGCTGGGAATGCTCTTAGTATATATAATTTTGAAAGGTCAGTTATCACAAAAATATCAGTATTGTTCGTGTTGCTTGATTCGATTAAGTCCAACATTATGCAGGGCGGCAATTTGTTAACGAACGAAGTGGAAATGAGGGGCAGTATATAGACATGGCAGCGGCTTTCGACGTGAATAAGCAAAACGCCGGTCATTACCCTGTTGTTTATCGTCACACAACTACCGGCCTAATTAAGGATACAACCAAGAATTTAGTTTGCTTCCTACAAAACTTTATTGATATATATATATATATATATGGTTGAGTTCAACGGAGAAATCATATTAGTGTGAGAAGTGAGAGAAATCCTATGAACCAATCAGATTTTTTCTTTTTATTTTTGCTTTTAGTTAATTACAAGGGTATAATGGTAAAGCTCCAAATTATTTTATTTGTTAAGTATTTAAGTTTGGAAGTTTGAAATACTAATCTATTTTTTTTATTTAAATTTATTTGTCTTTTAATTACATTAAAATTATTCAGGTTTTTTAATTGTTATGCATATAAACGTTGGAGGGTGGAACGCTATTGATTCAAAGATGATTAAATCATATGCTAATCATAATAATATTGTATTATAGTAAAATTATAATAAATATTTTTGGTAAAAATGGATACAGCCCCTGATCACTGTTACTCTATTGTTTTGACATTGGCATTATTCGATTTTAAGAACGTAACAAAAATTATAGTTTTTAAACAAATTTAAAATAAAAAAATATGTTAAACATTTATTTAACTCATTTCTTAAGTCATCAAGCTTATGTACCGTTGTTGTATTCTCTTTCTTTTGGTAGTCCTCTTCATGCACACAAACATATATATCACACAAATCACGTATTTTGACATACATTATAATTGTTGTATAGCATATAACAAATAAAATTTAAAACAATTGCCTTTATTTTTTTCTTAAGAGGACAAAGGTCTACACTATTAATATTAGAACTCGACAGCATATTGCCAAAAGCTATAATATACTTATCCTACACTCTCTACACGTACAAGTAAATTTATTTATCCTACACAAAATACATGTATACAACTAATTTATCGAGCAAAGTAAACATATTTATTAAGAGTCCCTACACAATAAACTTATTTACCCTACACACCAATTGACATATACAGAACATACAAAGGTAAAAATATTTATCCTATACACCCTAATAATATCCAACACACCCTAGACACTAAAGATTTTATACTACACACCAATTTATATATGCGGACCATACAAAGTAAACATACATATCCTACACACTCTACACGTTAAATCGTTAACAATCGTATCCTACACACCCTAGACACTAAAGATTTATACTACACACCAATTTATATATGCGGACCATACAAAGTAAACATACATATCCTACACACTCTACACGTTAAATCGTTAACAATCGTATCCTACACACCCTAGACACTAAAGGATTTTGTCCTACACATCCAACATAGTAAACAAATTTACCCTACACATCCTACACAATAAAAACTTCTTTTGGAATTACCTAATACCAAAAGGTTATAATAAAATAAAGTTCTTACAAAAAAAAAAGAAAGTTATCGTTGTTTAAACAGTAAGCACATGCACTATGTTCTGATTTTTATTAATTATATTACATCAAATTCTTGTAATATAGAAAGAAAAACTAATTTTTTTAGAAGAAATATTGTTTCTTGTATCCACTAGCGTATTTTTGGAAGGAATATTTGAGAGGATATTTTTTATTTTTGAAAGATATGGAACTTGTAGCATGATATGCTAAATTGATTGACATGGTCAATTTTCAACTCTTAAGATAAAATTACTACAATCCCTTTTTCTTAATAACTCATTAAATCCATAAACCAATTAATTACAAAACTGCCATAATAAACGTAGGCCATAGATCAACACAATCAACGGTTATGATTAAATTCTCACACTAATATGATTTCTCCACTGAACCATCCCCTACACACACTAGATTTTATCCCCCGTATTACAGGGGTTGTTTTACATTATTCATTTTTAATATTTATATATGTATATTTGGATTTTAATTTTATTTTTTGTTAGAAAGTTAATAATTAATATACTTGAGGTTTGATGATAAAATGGTTTCACAAATAAGTGATATGTTATAATCCGGTTTAAAAGCTATCTAGGTTTGGTGATACCCATTACCCATTTATTTTCTTTATTATAAAATTGTTTCTTAATTATAAATAATATCTTTTTTTTGAATAAAATAGGATATTAATTTTTAGTATATTCCTATTTTATAGGATTTTCATATCAAATATTTGATGAGATTATTTTTTAATATAATGAGATGTTATAACCCGTTTAAGAGCTATCTGGGTTTGGTGAGACGTTTACCCATGAATTTGGGTCAAACGCGTGGGAAGCCTTCATTTAAAAATAAAGCAATCTGATGGCTTGAGATAATGGTTGTTTTACATTTTTCGTTTTTTAATTTTTATTTTTTGGATTGTAATTTTCTTTATTGTAAGAAAATTAATAATATACTTAGGGTTTGATAATGAAAGGGTTTCATAAATAAATGATATGTTATAACCCGTTTAAAAGCTATCTGGATTTGGTGACCCATGACCGGTTTATGTTTTTTTTACTATAAAATTGTTTATTAATTACAAATAATATCTTTTTCTTTTTAAATTGGATATTAAATTTTAGTATATCCCTATTTTATAGGATTTTCATATCAAATAATTGGTTAGATTAATTTTTAATTTAATGAGATGTTATACCCCTTTTAAGAGTTATCTGGTTTTGGTAAGACCGATACCCATGAATTTGGGTAAATCAATGAGAGGCCTTCATTTAAAAATCAAGAAATCTGGTGGCTTTCATAAGAGGAGGGAGTAACCACATCACGACACGATATTATAGATATAGATATGTATATAAATAAAACAGTAGAGTGAAACTTTTGAGTCTCGTAGTCATATTTTGCAAGTCCTGTTATTGGAAAACTTTTAGTTTACTTCCCAAAATAAACAATAACAAAGTCTCAATTTCATTTCTACAAATAAACAAGCAAGAGTGTGAGGAATTTGATATGACACTATGGGATGTCAATCAACCTTTTAATTTTTGTTTCTTTTTGAGTTAAGTGTCAATTTAGTACATGTGGTTTGCCTAACTATACAACTTTAATACTTATTTTGAATTTTGTGCAAATGGCTACCTCAATTTCAAAAAACTTGCATTTTTAGTACTTTTTTTAACCCCGTTAATTTCTATCCGTTAAGTCCGGGGTATTTGCTTAATTTCATTATTTAAATCAGAGGTATTTAAGTAATTTCATTATTGTATTTTTGTTTTCCTTTTCTCTCTCCCATTAACCCATTTCCCCCAAATACATTCTTTTAACTTAACCATAATAATTCCTCAAACTAATCAAGACCGTAAATTCAAACTAATATAAAAAGGGAGAGAACTAATCAAACTGGTGATTAACCCGTATACCGTCGTCGTCTTCGTAAATTTTCATTTGTTTTCTTTTCCGCTGACTGGACCGTGATTCATCGGATTCCTTTTGCGGTGGATCGTCTTCGTCGTCGCTAGCGGCTACGTATCTACGATTGTGCATTTTTAGTGTGATTCTTTAGTCTGCGTCAAGAGAGAGCATGGGTTGGTTTGTCAACAGGTGATTCACCTGCATATCGTTTCCGTGGGTTGGGTCCTCAAACTAATCAAGCGTCCGTGAAAACGTGCAGGCAAGTGCAAAGGCGCTAACTCTCTACAACGGCTCGTACTGCGCCTCAATTTCTCGGCGCACGATTGAACAATCTCATGTTTTCTCGAACTCACCGGAATCTCGTTAACTATCGCAAGTATTTGATGAAGAGCACGTGCCACCTTGTAATCTACCATCTCTGGCGTTTGTACTCTTACCGTAACCACCGGAATTGAAATATGAACCGGAATCAAAAGAAGAAGAGATGAGGTTGAGGAAGCACATGAAGGTTGTGATGATGATGTAATCTAGGATCTTGATTATTATTCTGGTACAACAATATAAAATGGGAGAGAAAAAAATAAAAGAATAAAACAAATAATAATGAAATTACGCAAATACCCTGGACTTTACGGATGAAAATTGACGGGGTTAAAAAAGTACTAAAAATGCAAGTTTTTTGAAACTGAGGTAGTCATTTGCACAAAATTAAAAATAGGTACTAAAGTTGCATAGTTAGGCAAACCACACGTACGAAAATGACACTTAACTCTTTTTTTTTTTGACTGATGGGGTAACCTAATGTTAAAATTAAAAGGTGATCTCATATGCTTATGATGTTAGACAGCGTTGGGTAGTCTAAACCCATAATCTTCTAATTTACCGTTCGAAGGTCCACTACGATAAAATTCGGTTGGGATTGAATTTGACCTCCGCTGAAAGAGCCACTGCGGTAAAACCCGGTTAGGATCGGATTCAACCTTGGGACCTTACGATATCAAACCCAAATCTTGACCTCCCTTCTAACGCCAGTTGAGCTGAACCTCTTAACCTCATTGGCAATAAGCCTTTTAACTATTTTTCTTTTTGACGGCATCAACCTTTACACAAGTTAGTAGTTACTAATTTAGTTCTTTTTGTTACTTATAAAACTAATTAAGATCATAAATTCATAATCATTCGTTAAATAATTTATAGTCAGTTTATACACTTATAACACATCTACATAATGCATATTCAAAAATGATAAAAATATATATGTAGTCAAGCTTAAACAACCAAATCAGTTACACGTCCGATTCCAGGTTCCAAACCGTTAAAACTAAACCGAACCATTTGATTTCCAACTAGGTAACTTAATTGCTTTGTTATGAATTGAACGCTGTAGTCTGATTCCTTTTTTTTGGCGAAATATTTTTTAAAATGGATATAAGAAAGGGTTCGATTCATCTTTTGACTTGTTCATACCCATCAAACTGAAGTCATGAACTCTATCGCGTACATGCTTAAATCATATTGGCTGTGGGACCTATTGCCGAGTCGTGATGCACACCATTTTTTTTCTATATAATTTCATCCTTAACCATCAACACATCTTGATGTGTGTGTGCGCCTGCGAGAGAGAAAGAGATAGACGCAATGCGTCCTTTACAAATTATTCGTTAGTCATTCTTCAAAATAATTAAATTTGAAAATCATAAACATTAAAGATAAAACCTTGTTTGACGATGGTTGAATCCGGCTAGAGAAAAGTGATAATAACTCGAAAAGGATAAATTGTATACATCTCTCCATAAGGTAGTGTTTGGTAGAAGGAATGAGAGGTGGAATGGAATGGGTCATTCCAAAGAATTGAAAAAAGTCATGTTTGATTGTCATGTAGTAATGGAATGAACCATTCCATAGTGAATGAAATTCTTTCCAAATATAAGATTTTATTCTTTAAGGAGTGGGTGTTTTTTTTTCGTTCTTTAAAAAATGGAATCAACAACACCACCATTAATAATAATAATAATAATAAAAAAGATATATTATGATTACTATTATATTAGAATTATTATTACATTATCATCTTATTATATTATTGTTATTATATTACTATTATTTTTTATATTATAATATAACAATTATTATATTAGAGTTATTATCGTATTATCAATATTATTTAAATTATTTGACGAGTCAACTCTTCATAACACGCATGTGTGATTCAACATTTTTATGATTATTTTTATTCGCTTTAGTGATCTCGTTGAAACGTGCAAGTCTTAAAAACGAATTAATACGAATATTCATATTATTAATATTATTTATTATTATTACTAACAGCAGCAGTAATAATAATAATAATAATAATAATAATAATAATAATAATAATAATAATCATCATCATCATCATCATCATCATTCCATTCCTATATGGTAACTAAACATGATAATAAGATGGTAATGATCCATTTTATTCCTTTGTCTATTCCATTCTTATGTTCATTCTATTCTCTCATCTATTACATTACGTCATACCAAACATACCCTAAGTTGAGAAAGTAATTTAGTTGAATACTATGCATTGTTTTAAAGAAAATAAATTAGCTGCTTAAGCCTTAAATCAAATTAACTTTAAAGGTTTGCATTTGCCATGAAATTTAAATTAGATTTTCAGATAACACCGTTTTTATTAACCCATATTTTCTTTTCATAAACAAACATTTAAAATTCAAAACAGAAATGCCCGAAAATTATGTACATAAGTTGAAAGTTCTATTAAGATATAGGGAATATATTGTGAATAATATGATCAACCAGAATTAAGTAGATCTGACGACTTTCTTGCTGCCGGTTCAAGCTTTGTTCGTGACAAATAATTGTGTACCAGCCAGGAGTTTTAACATAATGGACCTCTAGGTGGCGGGTCTTCCCTGAAATTGGTGGTGGCTAGGTCACCAGCGCCATCTGCGGTTGTGTGCGTGAGTGACCTTTTGCCAATAACTATACCTATAGGTGACCAGACTTTATCGATCGTTGAAAAAAATCAAAATCAGGTATGGCTTAAGAGATCGAACCCACCATTAGTATTTTTTGATAAAAGAATGGTATGAAATGAAATGTGCCTTTTAAGAAAATCGTTAATTTAAGCGTTGAAACTTATGATTATTTTTATGATATGACATGGGTTATTAACAACAATTATAGAGATCTATAATATATATAAACGAAAATCCTAAAATCCTATGTATTGTGATGTGGTTGCTTCCTCCTTTTATGAAAGTCACCAGATTTCTTGATTTTTAAATAGAGGCCTCTTATTGATTTAACCCAAATTCATGGGTATGGTCTTACCAAAACCAGATAGCTCTTAAACGGGCTATAACATCTCATTAAATTAAAAATTAACCTTACCAATTATTTGATATGAAAATCCTATAAAATAGGGATATACTAAAATTTAATATCCAATTTAAAAAGAAAAAGATATTATTTATAATTAATAAACAATTTTATAGTAAAAAACATAAGCGGGTCATGGGTCACTAAATCTAGATAACTTTTAAACGGGTTATAACATATCATTTATTTATGAAACCCATTTATCATCAAACCCTAAGTATATTATTAACTTTCTTACAATAAAGAAAATTAAAATTCAAAAAATAAATATTAAAAAACAAAAAATGTAAAACAACCATTTTCTCAAACAATCAGATTGCTTTATTTGTAAATGAAGGTTTCTCACGCATTTGACCCGAATTCACAGGTAAAGGTCTCACCAAACCCAGATAGCTCTTAAACGGGTTATAACATCTTATTATATTATAAAATAATCTCATCAAATATTTGATATGAAAATCCTATAAAATAGGAATATATTAAAAATTAATATCATATTTTATTTTAAAAAAAGATATTATTTATAATTAAGAAATAATTTTATAATAAAGAAAATAAACGGGTAATGGGGATCACCAAACCCATATAGCTTTTAAACCGGATTATAACATATCATTTATTTGTGAAACCATTTCATCATCAAACCTCAAGTATATTAATTATTAACGTTCTTACAATAAATAAAATTAAAATCCAAATATACATATATAAATATTAAAAACGAATAATGTAAAACAACCCCCGTAATACGGGGGATAAAATCTAGTGAGATAATATGTACCAAAAAGGTGCAAACTTGTTACATTATCCCAATGAGATATAAAATGCCAATATCACATGTATTATTATCGTACTGTACATAATGTTTATAGGGACGATATGAGTTTGAAGAAGCACGGATCCAAACTGTATAGTTCAGATCAATGTTTCCAAAAGTATGGTTACACTAAACTTCAGATGAAATCAGATTCCAGCCAAGTTCTTGCAAAACAGACATCGTGAGACTCGTTACGGGAAGGACAAGAAGGGGGGTCTTTCCTTAACCAATCTCCGGCGTGAGAATAAGTACTGTACTGTGAATAAGAGAGTACGAAGCACCAGTGATTGCTCTGACCGAGTGGGAGTGAATGAATACCTCATGAAGATGATTCAAGTATTTATAGCCGGGGATGGGGGAAGGTGATTGGTGGAGTTGTCATTGTCAAGATATTCTATAACTACCTGAATAGACACGTGTCGCGCGTTCATAGGACGTGACAGCCTGGCCCCGTTTGGGACGGTTACCAGGTGCCCCGCTGTTCTTCTTTTATTGGCTGATGTCGCTGTCAGGGAATGCTAGGATAATCTTCAAGAAACAATTTGTTACAACTGCTCTTCCTTATCACGTGAGAACCTTGCTCGTGTGAGCTTCCTTATGTGACCCGCAGATTACTTCCGCGGGTGTTCACCGGTGATCCGCGGGCTATGTTAGTGATCCGCGGGGTGATTTCTTTGGTTCGCGGGTAGTTTCCCTACCCTACATCTATAAGTCCCCCCTAGTTCATTGTTTCTTCCGTAGAATCGTATCGCGGGTGGAATTATGGACTTCTTGCATTTTCTCAGGCGTGAAGTCTTTCCTTGTGCGCGGATTCTGATGCTTATCTTTTATTAGACTAGGGTGACTTTTGGAGGTTATGATGTGACGGTTCCAGTTTAAGTACCATCAGGCATTACTTTTGAGGTGTCTGTACGTATTTTTAGGCGGTTGATTCAAAATCATTTCAGCTTTGTCAGTTCCCGCCTAACGTGTCGACCTCTGATTGGGTAAAGATTGATGATGAGCTGTTCCCCTTTCCGTCGCATTAATTGCGATGAGTATATAAAGAGAAACGTTACCCTTTTCCATTCACTTGCTGATTTTTTCGATCTACTTCCTTCTCTTTATAGATCATTCGCTTTCTATTGTCGTCATAGCTCGTTATGAGAAATTACGTGACGCTCTATTGGCTGGTAGGAAGAGAGAGCCCCCCATCTACTATTTAGAATATCGCTATTAACTGGAAAGAGAAAGACTTTCAGGACATAGTTAATTTATATGGGTTAGCCCTAGAATGGGGGCCGGAACTTCCAGTTTCTGGATCCACTACTAACAACCCTCCGAAGGGCAAGATCGCCCTTTATGGCGAGTTCTTTACTACTTGCAATTTCCATTTGCCAATTATGATGTTCGTGAGCCAATTTTTGAATCTTACTGGGATACTTATATCCCAGATGCATCCTTTTGTACTGATGAGGCTGCGGCACCTCGAATTCTGTCACACCCCGACCATGACGGAAACATCGGGGCGCAACCGATTGTTCATCACACACGACACTATTAAGTGACAATATTTAATCAACTAATTTAAATTCATAAAAACACAAAGAGTCACATAACTTGTTCATACAATAACCGAATTCAAATCATAGTAAATAATATATTGTTCGTTTTGCTAATATCCTAATAGTCTCGATAACGTTTTTTCTTCAAGTACTCGAGTCAACCTAAAGTCAAACCTGTAACATTGCATAAATAGATTTTGTCAACACAAAGGTTGGTGAGCAATTTCATAGTTTTTGAACAATAGATATATAATATGAAATTCCACAACTTGTATACAAAACAATAAATAATAGCAACAATTTAGATAAATGAAATCGTTAATAAGAATACATTAACGACACCTTTCTATAAGGGGATGCCAAATATACTCGGATTTTGTATGAAATCGTTAATAAGAATACATTAACGACACCTTTCTATAAGGGGATGCCAGATATACTCGGATTTATGAATCAACCATCCAAAAGCAGTAAACACATTAGCACTTAAGCATATAAGCATATAATCACCAAATCGAGCATCTATTTAAGTAAAGTATACAATAAAGTTTGTGGTTTAAGACTCAAGTATAAATCATTTGGATTTGAATAAGTTTGCAATGTCACCCCCAAAATATAAAAGAGTGAAAACGGGGGATGAAAGTACTCACGTTCAAGTAATAAACTTGAAAGATTTGATGATTTGGATATTAACCGGAACGATGAGTTTAACGAACGAAGCCTAAAGGAGAAGAAGTCTTGTATTAGAAAAGTTGTCTTGGATGTCTTTAAACGAAAATAAATGATAAGAAATGTAAACAATTTAAAGTTTAAGGTTTAAAATGTAAATATTTAAGAAATTATAATAACAGTTCTTTAAAAATGTAAGTTTGCTCGAAACCGGGTTAAAGTATCTAGCCCTTAATTTTACTCAACCTATGTTAAGTAATAAGGTGGGTTAAAATGCAAGAAAGCAAGTCCCTTTATAATATAGATACTAAAACGGGTTTTAACGAGTGTTCGGGTGGTCGGTTCGGGTCTTGGTGACTTGACCAAACCCAAAGTCAACTTTCCCAAAATAATAAATGTATGAGATAACTCAATAAATCTTAAAGAGACTTAACCAAGTACGTAGTTCTATTGTTTTAGAACTAACAACGTCTGTTAAGCGAGTGTTTGGTTTAATCGGTCCAAACTTTGTTATAAGATCAAGTTGGATTCAACATTCCGAGTACTTTGTGAAAATAATTAAAATCAGTTTATAAAGGATTTTTAAAGAGATATATAAGCTTTAATGGTTAAAAACACACCTGTGTGTCTTAAGCGAGTAAACTTGGTTTAGTTCGGTTTGGTTTGGTTTTTATCTTGGAATAAGGCCAAGAATGGTTACCACATGTCCAAACATCATAGAACTTGTAAAATAATTTATAAATAATAATACCAAAGTTTCACATACAAAAAGTCAACAACAAAGTCTTTAAACGAAAGTTCGGTTTCCGTTTCGGATCTTGTTTCGGGATAAGACCGAGGTTAGATTCTACAAACCCATAACCATGAAACTAATTAAAATGGTTTTTAGAAACTCAAATCTTACATAAAACATTTTTATACAACTATTTAAACAAACTAGTAAACAAGAGTTCGGCTTCCGGTTTGGAGCTATTTACTGAATAACCGAGGCTAGTCTCTACAAACCCATAACCATGGAACTCAAAATGTAAAATAGAACTAAGATGAGCAGAAGTTAAACAAGTATAACAAGTTTGATGGTTAGATGCGAAAAATATATATAATCAAGGACTACTATGAGTCCTCCATGTAGCTTTGTCTTATGGGCCGGACACTTAACTGACCGAGACCGGAGAAATGCCCACCGAAGGTACAAAGGGTGCTATTATATTTATGTTGTATAACAATATTCAAGTATAGATAAGTGTTAACAAGTTGATTACAATGTAAGACTATGGTCAGTTTGAATTTGGAAAGTCAAACTGCCAAAAAATATGAAGAACACCTTTGAATGCTTGAGAATTGGAAGATAAAGAGATGAATGAGCAGGGATTAATGAAGGGGATAGGGGTGTATATATAGGGTGGGTTGAAAGGGTCAAGCATGGGGTGTGATATCAAGGTTTGCATGCAAGAGGGGTCAAGACAAGTCACAAAACAAAAAAAAAAAGATGGGGCTGCTGGTCAACTGCTGATCTACTGCTGATCTGCACGTCGGTTCGCGTTCCGGAAATTCGTTTTTGATGTATCTTGAGCGTTTTAAGTCCGTTTTCGAATCCGTAAAAGGGGTTTTTCAAACTAGACAAGCGGGAATGTTTTAGTAACTTAAAATCCAATATTTTATATATTTGAAATGTTCGGGATATAAATCGGGTCGGTTTACAACATAAAAACAAATACAAAATATATACAATTTGACCCGAAATCGAGGGATGTCACAAATTCTGTTTCCAGGCTCTGGGCGTGGCTCCTTCTATGGAGCTATTTTGCGTGTTTTACAAGCTCCAGGCCCGCGGGAGTTGGTTTAGCTGATCCTTCGTTAATAAGAAGCCAATAGGGACTGAGCTCCCTCGTAGTGCGCATGAGTGGAAAACTAATTTTTTTTGGATCAATGAGGATATTATACCAAACGCCATGGTGCATCGCTCGTTGACCAAGAAGTTTTCTGATCTTACCGTGGCTGATTCTAAAATTTAGCCATGGTATGATCTTTTGACGCAGACTCTGACTCTGATGGATCTGATTCTGGATTCCGCCCTTGTGTTGATGGGAATGAGCCGCTTATGGCCATTCCCAGACGAATACCCCTACTTCTTCATTGATAACGGGAGTACGTATCATCTCTCTCTTTTTTTTTAACATTTGCCTTTTGTTTCAGCACATGGGTCCGTTTTTTACGTCCTTGTGTCACACCCCGGCTTAGGGTCTAGGCGTATGACTAATAGTTGGTACCTGTGTTGTAAATATATCAGAGTTAAGTTCTTTTAGCGGAAGTATTCTGAATAAAATATTATTATATTGAAAACTTGGGATTCAATAACCATTTAAATATGTCAAATAGTTGTCATTTGAAAGTATCATTTTTTATAATATTTTGAATAAAATATTTGAGCCATCAGATAACGTCTAATGACTATATCACCAATCTTCTAATCTGTCTTGCTTGTCTATTCTAACCTTTACTGTTTCCCTGCAATGTTGAGGAAATACGCTAGTTATATGCTGGTGAATAACATTGACTCAATAAAAGGTTTCATAATTCATCATAACATAATTACAATCATTAATACAAAATCACCTTCGTTATGACACAACACCAATAGTGTTCAACAACTCAGTGGGCCACATCCCATCTCATCGGAACTAAAAATACTCATAGACCACATAATCGGACTTCACTCGCCCTAGAGACAGTCACTTGCCTCATGGTCAGTATGGTTGTAGTGTGCCCACTACAACTCATATATGTAAGGATCCAGAAACATGTGTATTTTAGCCTGAGTGTTTAGTACTACCTTATATCAAAACGTTTTAGAGGATTTGAACCAACGCTCATGCAAATACTTCATAACTCTTTTCATATGGATGACCCTCCATATTTTTAAAAGAGTAAAATCAATACATAGACGTATTTACGTCATAAAACATATTCATACTATAAAAAGGTTGAGCGTATTCACCTTTTGTTCTTGATCAGTGTGTCTTACAGATTTATGCATTCTTGCTATCTCAAACCTATAGTACGAGAATAACCTTTGTATAAATATCTAGATCAATGATCTAGCTTCATACCTATAGTCTGTTTCGTATAGCTTTAACCCTGGAAAATCATTTGTTTCAATAAAATATTTGGACTTTTAATCCCTTTGTCTATTCATCAATCATATACTTTGTTTCTTCTTCAGGAAGAAATATCTATATTAGGTTTCTTCTTCATGAAGAAACATTAATTTAACTATAACCTTTGCATACATTTCTTAATCATAAAGAAATATTATTTTATTTCTTATGTTTCTTAATTATAAAGAAACAATACTTTGACTATAACCTTTACTTATGAAAAGGTATATTATGCTTAACTATGATCAAGGTTTGGGCTATACTCCCGACTATGGCCCAAGCCATTATAATAATAAAATAATACTTAAGCAGAACCCCAACCTCACACGGGTATTCAGAGTCAAACGCTTAAGATTGATCGAGTAGCACTTCTACTCTCCATCGCGTTTTAGAGCTTAAACCGTCAGAGTTTTGGAGCTTGGCACGTTCCACGAAGTCGGTACGCTTCCCGAGGCAAAACGTATGAAAGTGGAATATTTCGGTGTGAGTTGTGAAGTTCCGAACACCCCTCTATTTATAGCAGAAATTTTTTAGCTTCGCGTCGCGCGAAGTTTTGTTCGCGTTGCGCGAACCGCCAACATTTCGCTGAGTCATCAGACATGTTTCCACGTGTCCTGGCATGGTGCCACGTGTCCACACGTGTCATGCATGCAGAAAAGCTACTTCGCGTCGCGCAAAGGAATACTTCACGTAGCGCGAAGTTACTGAAAGTCGGTTTAATGTTTTTTGTCTTTTGCATAGCGCGAAGATGTTGAAGCATGATATCCTTCACGTCGTGCGAAGGAAGGAAATTCATATTTTCATTTTCAATCCTTGAACTATCCGAAAATACTGAAGCGGCCCTTATGCGGCGATGCGAGCTTGCGAAGTGCAAAGTGCTCCATCAAAACGCCACATTACGCCCATCGCCCGAGTCCAAGTCCGTGCGCGTGCGCATCGGGTGCTTCGCACCCTTCGCTAGGACTTAAAGAGTGCTTAGCCACATAAGAATATTACTATGGAAAATCTCTTCCTTATAAAGAGCTTTCATTTTCTTTCTTGTTTCCATGTGGGATGATCTTTTCTTCCTTATTTATACCCATGTGGAATGCTTCCATTTTCTTCCACCTTTCCATGTGGGGTGGATTTTCCTTAACATAAAATGCCTTATTTTTCTTGTCTCGTTTTTTTCCCATTACTTGTCTTGAGAATATTTTTGGTCCCTTAACTTTCAAAATTTACATCTTTGGTCCAAAATAAATATGGAATTTCTCGGGATGTTATACCTTGTTCATACTATCTCCGGCAGTATGTTCCACCGCCTGCTCGAGATTGGGGAATTTCCATTCTTGAGTAGAATAAGGAGAACTTCAACTTCCCAACCCGCGGGCGTCTCGAGCCAGTTGTTGTCGAGACCATTTTTGTTCAAGGTGTGTACATCCTAAACCGTCGTCCTCTTATGATTATGAATCCATATGTGAAAATTATCCTTCTTTCTTCTAGTGAAGATCCTTCCACTAGCGAAAAATTATCGCCCCATCATACAGAATGTTCGCCATCTGATTACGCGGGGGTTCTGCGTACTATTGCAGATCTTACCCGCAAGCGAAAGCGAAGGGTAGACACTGCAGTAGGTCTAGTCAAGGTGGGGTTTCTGACCCTGAGAATCCTGCTGGTAAGGATGCTCCAGAGGTTTCTAAGGGCAAAACTAAGTCCCCGAAGAAGGCTTCCCGCCCTAAGGCTAAGAAGGTTCGCTTCAGCGATCGGATTGTTCAACTTTCTGCCGCGGCTGCAACAAGTATCAAAATCCTTTAACTGAATCTTTATTTTCCTTTGGTTCACCGTTTTATATTTGACAGGTCCAACCATGGTGGTGTTTACTGAGCCACCTCCCTCTTCCCCGCCTCAATCGCAGCCCAGTGTAACATTCGTTACTTTTCAAACCCGAAAACCTGACCCATTTCGAATTTGTGGTCTTTGTTTATATATATATATATATATTCCTCAAGTTTGTTTCGTGTATTTGTTTGACCTTCGTTAAATGTTATTTGAATTCGTATTTGTATTTGCTAAAAACGAGATGTTTCGTCATTTCATTTTATTTATGTTTAACGTGCATCGTTAATATAATGTTTTACGTTCATCGTTCGTTTGTTTCCTTTTCATTTTATTCGATAAACGCAATTTCGGGGTTAATGCTTTTTTTCAAAGTTCTATTTAATTAATCGAATTCGCAAAATTTACGAGTATAAGATAATGTAACACCTCGGCTAAAGCGGAAACGCCTGAGTGTGATGTACATATTGCTCAAACACACGTGACACTATTAGGTGACCATTATAACATTATTTCATTTAGATCATCATGTAACACAAGTTTATCAAATAATACAAATTGTAAACAAATAATTAAACCAAACGATAAGTTGTTCTTTCAATATCCTATAAGCATGCTATGTGTCTTTAACCTTCATCCTCGTATCTCTATACCTGTAGCATATGTATAATATAAAGTCAGCTATGAACATAGCCGGTGAGAATCCCACTGTTTATATAAATACATAAAAATCATACAATTCCATGAAATT
This sequence comes from Bidens hawaiensis, assembly GCF_021521415.1. NCBI lineage: Eukaryota > Viridiplantae > Streptophyta > Magnoliopsida > Asterales > Asteraceae > Bidens > Bidens hawaiensis. Next base: position 136,999 of record NW_027492852.1, on the reverse strand, counting down.
TGTTAAATGAGCACATAAGGGTTCTTTACACTCGATGCAATGGACTTGAGTGTAAAGAACAAACGAAGGTCCTTTCCAGTTGGGGCTACCAACGTACTCGGATATGAGGTCCCTTTTCCACTCGATACAAATGAACCTGAGTGCAAAGGGGGGCGTATGATCATACTGATTGAGGCAACCACTTGAAATCCACGTATATAACAAATAAGCAAGTAAGCACACAAGTCCATGATATGAATTGTATAGCAAAACTGTAAATCTTGAAGTTTGATAGGATACATATACTACCTCGGAAGATATATAAAAAAAACGTTTAAAAAGGGGGTGTAAGTAACTCACTTAGATAAAAGGGGCGACTAGTTAAGTGTTGGATCGAATATGAATTGATGTCGAGAATCATGGCAAATTATCCTACATTAGATTTGCTATCATTTATCAATAAACTAAATAAAACCATAACCATAACAAATTGGAGATTAGGGTTCGCGTTCGAATTTGGGGACTCAGTTATGACTTTGAAAAGAAAAGAAAGAAGAAAAAAAATAAAATAAATATTAATAGAAGTTATAAATGAACGATTAATAAAATCTTATAATTCATGATTACTCTAAAATTTGGAATAAAATGTCATACGAGATCGGTTTGGTTTTAAACGAGACTATCTTTAACTACAACGTCCTTGGAGACAACGGCTAAGTATTTAATGTTTTTTTTAAATAACAATTTTAACTAATGAAAAGGGTTACGAACGGATTAATAAACCCGAGAATTTCATAAACGGGCTTAAACGATCGGTTTGTATCAGCGATTTTTGGTTAAACATAATAATAAAAAAAATGAGTTTTGTAAATTAATTAATTGATTAAGATTTAATAAATGACAGTTATCCAAAAGTATAACAAAAACAATAAAATGGTTATTATGAGACTTGAACCCGAGTGTGAACCAGTTCAAGCCTACACAACCCTATGAAACCAAGTGAGCTGAACAAATTATTGATTATTACAAAAGATTCTATGATATTTCAACTTTTCAAAGCTTTCTGCCTATTAATATTATTATTGTTGCTATTGTTATTATTATTATTATTATTTAGAGTTTTAAACAAAATCATTCCTGTGTGTATTGTTATCAACAAGAAGGGTTCATAAAATTATATATATATATTTAATAAACATTTTTTTTCGAAACCAACTATTCAATTGTATTTCTAAATAATCAAGTAATTGAGTTCGAAAAGAAATATCATATTAAATAATAAAATAAACTAAAATAAAGTTTGTGAAACAGACAATCTTGAACATCGTCTTCTTCGATTTCGAAATCACAATAGCATGAATTAAAAGGCTTTGATTTAGAAACCATGGTGCCTTGAATGGAAGATTGAACATAAGTTGATTACTTCATTAACTTACCTCGATTTAAAACTCGAATTAAATTACATAAATGGTGGCGAAATGATCGGTAACTAATTTCGAGTCAAATGGCATAATGCATTAGTCGTTTCGGCAATGAATTTTGAGTTTAATGCTCGCCGTAAAAGATGGTGTCGCGGCCGGATTTAGCGCCGGGAACACATCAAAATCAAGAGGACCACATTCAAGTTTTATAAAATTTACGAATTGGTCCCTAAATTTAGAAGCAAGGTCAAATTAAATTTTACTATGATTTTTAATCAAAACACCCTTTAACTTTATAACATTTCATATTATACCCGGAGAGTTCGTAGCTCGTTTAAATTCTCGGAAGTTCGATAATCGATCAAATTGAAAAAGGAAACGAACGAACAATAACTTAAATCCTTGTGAGTATTATATAACGATACATGTTTAACAAGCATGAAAAGAAACAACGAAAAGGGTCAGTTTAACAAATACATGCAAATTCAAATTCAAATAAACATTAACGATTACATATGAAACGTAACATATTAATAAACAAAACCGAAAATTTTAAATGGGTTGGGTTTTCGGGTTTGAAAAGTAACGAATGTTACAGATAATATCCGAATATATTAACTTACTTTTCATTCATTATAACTTTTAAAAGTATAAGGTTAGATTATAAATATTATTTAAATTCTGCTTTTTAAAAAAAGATTGAATCTTGGGGGGGCTAATATGTAAATACAATTAAATTGTATTAAATTGTTAAAACTTCTTCCAGCCACCGCTTGCCGGCCGTTTTTCCGGTGAGCCATTCCGGCGCTGGCGAATCATTTTCAAACACCTTAAATCTCGCGTCAAAATCCAATTAAATTTCCATAACAACTTTAATCCTTAACAACAATGCTTAATCATCGTATATATCACTTTATAACAGCCTTTAACGGCTTATTAATCTCGCGAAATTCGCCGGAAACTGCCGAAATGCAATTAAACCCAATAAATCATTATACGATTCGATTTTTAGTATAAACAGGACTTAATCTTTCATCTAAACTCATGCACAACCTCAAATTAGTCCAATAAACACCCTGTAATTCGTATTTGACCGTTAAAAAAATCGTTCTCCGGCAATCATCGTTCACCACCTTTCAGGCACTGTTTCAGGTAATTAATATATGATTTGGTTTCGTGTTTTACTGTTAATCAAAACCCCTATGCTAATTAAATCAAACGAAGAACAGATTACTAGCTAGAACTCTAGGGTTTTGAAGGTAAGAAATGAACTTGTTATAATGTATAAGTATTTTTTGTTTCTACTTCTATACGAAACAAACTGACTGGTCCAGTGGTTATGTTTGTTTGATGTGACCATAGAGACCTGGGTTCAAACCCGGGTTAATGCAAAACTTTTGTTTATTTTTTTAAAACCTTTTAAATTAATTATTTTAAACTATATATATATATATATATATTATAAATCATTATAAATCATATAAAATCAAATATAGAATTATATTTATCATTTTCACTCAAAAACCAATCTTTCAAAACCGTCAAGTTTCGTTTAAATTCGTTGAACCATTAAAATTAATTGATATTTTTCCCCGCTACTCTATTAACTTTATAATTCATTACACCGTTAAAATTAGTTTATAATTGCATTACCTTACATTAATTCATTGAGCTTTAAATCCATATGCTTTAATTCATTAAACTTTTATCTTTAATTCATATGCTTTAATTCATTAAACTTAAATTCTATAGCTTTTGTTTTCGTTAAACTTTAACCTGTTAGAATTATAATTAGTTCATTAGCATAAATATTCATCGAAAACATGATCGCCATCCAAATCCATACTTTGTAAAAATTATAATATTAAATCATGATCCCATCAAAACATCGTTAGAGCTTAAAAACAATATAAAAATCCAAAACACTTTAATATAATATAAAATATTATGCGCCATCTTTAAAACCAATAAGTAACTTTATTAGTCCCGTTAGTTAGTCTTTAAATGCTCGTATTTATTTTTATAGTTCGAGAAGTTCAATCATTTCGGGTTCTTTAACGTACTTTTGATTGCTTTGGTTTCGTTATTGTGCTTTCGGCTTTTATTACAAGTTTGTTTTCGATTTCGAGGTGAGTTTCTCACACCCCCTGTTTAAACGTTTTTACACTTTGGGGGTAGTATGCATATCATATACAAATGATTACTTAATTTGCTTATTCAAACTACATTTCGCATTACGGACTTGTGTTTACTTGCTTATGTGCATTGTGCTATCCGAGTACGTTGGTTGTCCCCAACTGGAAAGTACCTTATGTGCGTTGTGCTATCCGAGTACGTTGGTTATCCCCAACTAGAATGGACCTTATGTGCGTTGTGCTATCCGAGTACGTTGATCGGCCTCAACTGGAAAGTACCTTGCGTGTGTTGTGCGATATCCCGAGTACGTAGGTTGTTACCAATGGGAAAGGACTTTACTTGTGTTGATTACACGGTTCATAGAATTGTTTGCTTTTTAGGTATTATAACAAACTGTGATGATTCTTAAGAACTACTTGTAATTTACTTTTATTTTATATGCATGCTACAGGTGCTGTGATTAGAAGTTGATTACTTATGGAAGACACTAGCTTAGGAATAAAAGAAATAAATGGAGTTGTTAAAATAAATTGCTTTTGTATGAATTTGTTTGATTATTACTCCGAGACTTGTGTATTATGATGCTTTGAAACGAATTAATGATATTACGGTCACTTAATAGTGCCACGTGTGTTTGAGCAATCTATATGTCACACTCAGGCACTTGCGCTTAAGCCGGGGTGTTACACCCAGGTCCAGGCTACCTATGACACAGAGAAGACCCTTGAGGTGGTTACGACAGGGGTGGAGGATGCGCTACGCCCTGAGCCCATAGTTCAAGATCCTCCCGTCTCTGTCGGGGGAAAGGAATGAAGGCCCTCACAAGCGTCTACATCCACTCATCAGGAGGGTCCTTCTGTTTTCCTTCCCTCTTGGACTCTAGGCCCAAACATGCGCTTTTCGAACATTGATGCGTGCCTAGAATGCTTTGATCATTGTCTTCCACCCGCCGAATTTAAACGTCAGCATGGGCGCTCCCAGGATGACTTGACCAATTTTTTTAATTATCATCTCGCGAATGTCGTGTCTACTGGGCGTGAGATATTTCAGGGGTGGGTGGTGGGAGAATGCAACTTGACGAGGGCTGCACAGAACATGAAGAAAGTAGAGGAGGAGAGGGATGCCTCTTTAGTAGAGGCCCAAGAAAAGGACGTTGCCCTCCAAAAATCTTTAGAGACTAATGCTGTGCTGGAGGGCCAGGTCTCGTCTCAGGGTGACCTACTCGCCCGCCAGGAGGAGGAGCTCAACCGCCTGAGCGCTGAGATCTCGGAGAGGGATGGCCGAATCTCTAATTTTGAAAACAATGCCACCCACCTCTCCGAGGAAATTAAAAATTGAATGAGAAAGAAGAGATGATTTTTGCCGAGAGGCCTTGGCTTCTGAAGTATGGCTTTCCCCAGGTAACTAATTTTTTCCTTTCCTCTATATTCTATTAACAATGTGTTGTTAACCTTGCTGTTATTTTCGGCATAGGTTATCAACCAGATCAAGGGCGGTCCTAAACTTAGGGATTGCCTAGCCAAGCTTTTCCTCCACTCGTCATGTGCTGGATGCAAGGCTGGGTTTGAGGAGTGCTTGACCATGGCCCGCGAAGGTCACCCCTCATCAGAATTTGAGCTTAATGGGCAAGACATGGAAGGCGAATACAACGCCAGCCTCCAAGAGTTTGATGAGCTGACACTCGCAATAAAGGATTATATAGAGACGCACCGTCGCGATGAATATTGCGTAGCAGACTTACGGACACATCTCCGAACTCTCTTGGGCGATTTGGAGGAGGAAGAAGATTAGCAACGAAGTTTAGTTTTTGTATATACATTTTATTTTCTTGGAAATACAATGTATTTTGATTTTTAAAGAAATAAAATCAACTTTTCTCCCTTTGTGCATTATACTGCTTTTTATTGTATCCCGTCATTTGAGTTAATTTATTTTTGCAATATAACAGTGTCATCCGCCTTACTTTCCATGCGCGCTGTTGAAACATTTGCCGTCTCACTATGTAATTGTTTATCTGTTTCTAATGCATGTAATCATGGTGTTCTATACTACTGGCGTGTTAGTCGCAATCATTCGGTTTTTCCTTGTTAGCATGCGCTATGCTAAAAGCAGTTAAATAATTTATTAATTAAAATTACGCTAATCTAGACACTAAGTAATAAATTTTAGACTCTTAAACTTAACTAAATTACTAACCAGCAAGTGAATCGGTCGACTCTAGTACAGCTAAGTAAGTCCGAAAATCGAACCCACAAGACTCTTTAAATTACGTAACCAGCTAATTAGACTCAACTAATACTGACACGATTATTTGTTTGTTAAAAGGGGGTTTTATTTAAAATACTAAATTAAAACTAATTAAGAAAAACAAGTAAAATAAACGAAAACACAAGTTTGACTAAATCAGATGATGATGAGAAAACTACCTAGGCTAGAATCCCCTAAACTTTAGTTGTTAATTAACCGGGAAAATATTTAGTTATAGACTGGGATCGTGAAAAAGACATTTAAAAGAAAACCCGAGTAGGACCCCTGACATTTCTCAAGAGACACCTATGGGTTTCTAATAAGTTTTAACGCACACTGGTATTAAAAATCAAGTTTCCTTACGGTCACCCAATTCATTATGACTTAGTTCCTTTGTACGAAATCTTACCTTACAGCGCGGAAATCAAAGGCAGTTTAATATATTTAATTGATTCAATAGACAATAATAAATAATCAAACATAGACGGCCTTCTTACGAAGAACTGAATCTAGCAAGTTTAAATAATAAAGATCTATTAATAACCTAGCACTTTATAGATTTTAGGTTAGCAGCACACTTAGGTTTATTTAATTAATAATTATTATTCCTATGATCTTATTGCAAATCAATCATAAAATAATCAAGAACACAAAGTAATTGACCGAATAGCAACCTATCATCATGACAAACAATAATCAAGGCAACTGTAACACCCCGACCAAAGGCGGATTATACATCGGGGCGCCACATATTGTTTCATTACTCGTGACACTATTGGGTGTCAATATTTAATAAATACATTCATTCGCGCACGCGCAAAGTAAACATAAGATAACATAAATCATCATAAATCAATATATATAAATCATAATATTCGAACAGCAAAAAAAACTTGTCTTGATACATTTTAATCTAGGTCCAAAATAAAGAAAACTTCCTACGTGTCCTCAAGCTCCAAAACAGCTACTGCAAACCTGAACATGTGTTAAAATAAAACGTCAAACACTTGCGTGTTGGTGAGAAATCAAGTTTAATAGATAATAATAGATAACAATAATCACTGCGCGCATCACGTGTATGTCTGGTGTTTAACAAGGGTGTAATCAGATTGTGATCAAGCCTAAATAGATCATAGTTCATAGTTCAATCCGTGCTCCCAAATGAGCACAAAAACAAGAAAACATCTGTGCAAGTGTAAACAAAGAAAACCGTAAACGATAGGTCTCCCGTGTTCATCTAATGGATCCATGAAAACTTCGGAATAGGCCGAACAAAGCGGTTAATGATACACACATACAAATAAACAGCCAAGTAAACGTCCTCAACACATGGGATACTGCGCGACTAAAGTTCATAAACCAGTTTAAGACTCAAGTTTGTACGAACACATGAACATCCCAAAACATTAAAAATAAAAAGGGATTAGGTACGAGATTACTCACTTGATAAATGATGCGGTGTAAGATAAAGCAAGAACCAACTTTAAACAAGCACAAGTTAACCTATAAATAAGATTATTGTTTTAATGATTTGTTTTAAGTCTTGATTATAAGTTAGCATAATTAATAAGTAAATTATTATATATAATATATATTACCGGAAAAGCAGGGCAGAACAGGAAGGAAGACGGAGGCAGAGAGGAAGACGGCAGAGAGAGCAAGGAGCAAGAGAGAATAGGAGAGTTTAAGTGCTTTGTGTGTGTAGTGTTAGGAAAATAACATTATTATTTATAGAGATACCCTAGGGAACACAATCCCTAGAAAAGGGGAAAAGATCTCCAAAAAGTAAAAGATTCCAAAAGCAAAAGATATCAAGAGATATGGCAGCTGCAGGGAACAAGGAAAAGCTGACAGGTAACAGTAAACAGGCATGGGCGGGTCAGATAAAGGTACTGGTCAAGCATGGAAAAGCAGATCTCAAAGGATTATGTCAGTCACTTTTCCTGTCAACCAATGGGGTTGGTGCGCATGCTGCGCCAAAAGTGGCTTTTCAGACATAAGATAGGTTAGGTCAACAGTACAAAAGATAAGATATCAAAAGCATACAAGCAAGTTAAAATAGAAGAAAGGACACAAGACAGCGCGAGAAGATTCGAGCGCACGCGCGAGGGCGAAGGCAGACACAGAAGGTCAAGAGTGCGCGAGCGCGAAGGCAGACAGAACCAACCTTAACGCGTCGCGGGAAGAACTACATTTCTAAGCGCGCCGCGGAAGAACTTTAATTCTAAGCGCGTCGCGAGAAGAACTATATTCCTTAGCGCGTCGCGGGAAGAACGGTATCCATAGCGCGCCGCGGGAAGATCTAAAATCCTTAGCGCGCTGCGGGGACAGTTCGTCTCGCATATCGCAGTAACAGGTGGTCTTCAAGCCGGCTCCCTCGTAAGGAGTTTGGCGCGTGGAGCTGCGCAGACAACCTTAGGCGGGAAGAAACAAAGGACAAGGAGTTCAAGGCTTAAGGGCGGGACGGCGACAAGAAAAAAAGGAAGGCGGAAAGAAAAGAGGAAGAAGGAAGAGGGACGGGACGGCGGAAAGAAAGAGAGAGAAAGAGGCGGGAAGGAAAATATATTATTATTATTAAAAGTAAAATATAAGTATAAATAAATATTAAATCATAAAAGAAGGAGATCGGGTCAGAGAAACGGGTACCTGGGTCGGGTCGGATCGGGGCAGATGTCACAGCAACTATGGAGTAATAGCAATCAATCAAACAATCATAAATAACCATATGCATCAATTTAATATAATTAAACCTTTTACTAAATCATAAAACCATAACGATAAATAAATCCGAAGTCAAATCACAACGTCAAAATGGGTTCATCATAAGCCTAGGCAGTCTATAATGTTTAGCCTAGCATCATAAAATAAAACAAAACAATAATAAAGGAATTCATGGCGAAAAATAAATAAGAACGGAAGATAAAAGCCAATAAAACCTGTGGTCTTCGTTTTTGATTGATAAGCACGCCACCGTATGATTACAAGCCTCCAAAACCTCCAAAATATCACCTCTTGAGCTCCCAAATTCGTCCCAGCCGGTTATGGTATTCAGATTATGCTTAGGGTTAAGTTTAGAGGTGTTTGAATAGGTTTTCTGGGCCCAAACAGGTAAAAATCGAAGTTTCTGGTGCGACGGGGAAGAGTTTTGTGGCCGCGCAACGCTCCAGCAAAATAGGAGGGGTCGGTCTGATCTGTCCGGTTCAATTCTGATGCTCTGGTTCTCCGGTGTTTGGCTTGTTTTAGCTCATTTTTCGCCCGTTTTTACCACGATAAACCTCCGGAACCTCATTATTCAAATGTGTTAGTATTTTAAAAAATTCTAATAAAACCAAACAAAAACTAATAAAATATTACATAAAATATAAAAGGTATTTATATATATTTAGCATTATATCAAATACCCCCACACTTATATTTTTTCGTCCTTGAAAAAGTCTAATTGCAATGGGATCAGAATCAGAGAAATACAGTCTTAAAAACATATTAGGTTATCTTAAAATTTAGAACAACGCAAAAACTGCGATCACCGATATTGTTGTCCACTTAAACCCATGCCTTTGTCTTTACCGGGACAATTAAGATCCAACCATTTATTAATATTATTATTTTTAGAATCTAGTGGAACCCACAGTTAAGACCCGTTTTATTTTAAATTTTACCGGATCAAACCGCCCCAACTTGACTTAAACCTCATATATAGCAGATTAAAACTTTGTTTCACATTTTTCATGAATAGCTAAGACGATCAAGGATATTGTTTATCCACCTAAGTTTGAGCATCAAGGTCTACTAAGCAGCCATTAGATACGATTAAGGTTCAATTATTCAACTAACTAGCTAGTGTTCCCCACTACATGGCATACCCCCGTTATCAAGCAACACCCCAAAGTCCATCCCCATAGGTGAGTATACGTGAATTCATCTGTAGGGCTAATAGCGTGTATGATAAAGTCATTAGTGAATTTGTACTTTTAAAGCACGTAGTGAGCATGTTTAATGACTTATAATTTGGCAGATAAACTGCGGGTTTGCTCTTTTTTAGGCATTTTTAATATCCATAAATCCACTTAGGAAATATGAATACCCAGATGATAAATCGCATACAAACCCATGGTCTCCGAACCCCAACGCATCCCATCAATACAGGATTTAAGGGTATAAAACCATACACCTATGAAGTGTTAACCACTAAAAGTAAAAGTGCAAGATTTTAGTTTATATCATCGGCTACATGGCATACTCTAACGTTAAACCTACCCAAGCATCGTATAATAGCGTATTCAAATTTCTATAAAATTTAAAATTTTCTACAATCAAACTAAAAATGAGGCTTGAGTATGGCCCGACCTTTCATCTCGTATTTTATACAGACTTAACATGTTTCCCACTAAAAATCATATTTTATCGTTTAAACCCACTATCAAACTGTCCTTTCATTCTCAAGGCTGAGCCTACCGACACATTCCAAGTTAAGTGCGTTTTCTTTAATTGTTTCTTATTATTAGTAGTTTGAAAAATCGATTCTCGATAAGTATCATCATCTCCCATTTAAATGCAAAAAGAAACAATTTCAAAGGAAAATTTTCAATTTTTTTTTTCATTTTTTTAAAGTTAACGATAATCATATAAAATTAACTACAACTCAAATATCATATCCCCACACTTAAATTTTGCATTGTCCTTAATGCAAGGATAAAGACTAAAAATAAAAATAAATTCGAAATACACAAAACCAAAAATCTAAAAACAAAAATAAAAATTAAAAATAAAATAAAAATGAAAATAAAAACAAATTAGCTAGATAATGGAAAAGATTTAGCTGGTAATATGGGCGTGAAATTTGATGCCAAAGCCTTCTTCCATGAATGCCCGCAAACTCCGAACGTACTCAGCAAATAATATCTCCTTTTCTTATAAGCTAACGGAAGCGGCAAAAACAACAAACAATATCTAAATATATCTTATCAATTTGATAGATGTTAACCATTCAAAGTATTTTACCAGACCAACCACCCCAACCAATGAATAAAATATGAATAAATAGCAGCAAATAAATACACAAAAAGTATACGGCTCCGCTGCTCCATCTCCATACTTGAATTTTGTGTTATACTTCTTGGGAGTCATTTTTCTCGCTCACTCAATCCTGCAAAACTTAAAAAGAAAAACAATTAAGAACTACAAAAACTATGTTAGTGACTCGACACGACTTAAAAATAAAAATGGGATAATTATACAAACTCTACACTTGAGTTCTCACTCAAGATACTCTACTATGCGATCTACTCGGCTGTCCGAGTGGAGCTTCCTCCACCTCGGTAAAATTCCATGGCCCTCCAAGATATTGCATCACGATATGACCACTCACCAATCTTATTTCTCTTATCTCCAACTCCTCCAAACTCCACAAACTTCTGCTTTCCTCGGTCTCTATCACACTCCAGCAACTCTCGAGAACTCGCGACCTCTCTCCCATCCTCGGAAAGAAAATGATCAAGACGTGGATCCATTGCCAGAATAAAAGACTCAATCGAATAAACGGGATGACATGGATCAATGAGACCGTCTTGACCACTCGGTGTCTCATGGATTTGGCAACATAAGTGACACTATCGTCGCCGGCTCTAAGAGTGATCTTACCATAAAAAACATTGATAAGTGCCCTAGCAGTACGCAAGAATGGACGACCTAAAATAATAGGAACTCTCTCGTCGGCCTCCATATCTAGAACCACAAAATCTACGGGGAAAACTAAATTATCGACTTTCACGAGCAAGTTTTCTATGATCCCCCTAGGGTACTTCACCGAACGGTCGGCTAAATACAATGACATACAGGTGGGGGTGAGTTCTCCTAGGCCTAGCTTCTCATACAACGAATATGGCATTAAATTTATACTAGCTCCTAGGTCTGCTAATGCTTGGCACGAGGTTTCCCTACCGAGCAAACATGGAATAGTGAAAACACCGGGATCGGGTAACTTTTCTGGCACCTTATTAAGAACTACTGCAGAACACCTCCGTTTAATGGAACAGTCGAAAGCTCCTCCAGACTTTCCTTTCGTTTAAGAAAATCTTTCAAAAACTTGGCATATTTCGGCATATGCTGGAGGGCCTCGATAAACGGAAGGTTAATCCTAAGCTGCCTATACATATCTAAGAAGTTCCCGTACTCTCAAGTAAATTTTTGATTATTAAGGCGGGCTGGATACGGGATACGAGCATGATCTATAAGAGGTGACGGCCTAACCTCTCTCGGTTTCTTCTCCTCACTCCTGCTAACTATGGGCTCACTGGTTGGTGCGGTACTTGCTGGGTCTAGCCTAGGTTGTACCCTCCCAAGAGTCTCCATCAATATCTCCTCATCTATCAAATCATCTCTCTCCTCTACCTCAATATATCTCTCCGGACCTAAAACCCTACCACTACGAGTGGAGATGGCATTTAACCGAGCAGCCGGATTTTTCTGAGTGGAACCCGAAAACTGACCTGGGAGTCTTTCATCTAAACATAGAGCTACATCACCTATGGTTCTCTGAAGATCTAAGAGTGCGGACTGGTGATTCCTAATTAGCAAATCATGATCGGTAATTTTATTCTGAGTTTCCTGATTTGTAACAAGTATTTGCTTCATCATCTCTTCTAACCTACCAATACCACCACTCAAGTCCTCTCCACTACTCCCACCTTGGATGCTTTGATCCCCACTAGATGACTGATCCTGCCCCCGGTTAGGATTTGAATTTGATTGGAAACCAGGGGTTGCACCGAAGGGACGCCAATTCGAATTATAGTTATTATTTTTATAGTTATTCCACTTTGAATTATAATTTCCATTAAATGTATTAGGAACCGTATTCTGCCCTCCTATGAACTCTACCTGCTCCTGACTCATCAACGGACACTCTAGAATCCCATGCCCCCCCTCTACACAACTCAAACTTATCTACCTTAGACTTAAGTTCTTTTATCTTACGGGCTATACTTTCTATGGCAGCAGCCACACTAGTATCCAGATTAACCTGGTGCACACCTTGGACGGATGAGGGTGTACTAGTGACTGGATTTGAATTCCTGTTACGTGGATTTTTAGCAAACTCGGATTGTGCAAAACTCTCAAACAATTCATTACACTCAACCACATTTTTCTTATCCATTAAATTACCTCCGGCAGCAGTGTCTAATCGAGCCTAAGTCTCATATGTCATCCCATTGTAAAACTTCTGAACAAGGGCCCAAGGAGTAAGACCAAGCTGTGAACAACGGGACAATAGGTTCTGGAAACGCTCCCAAGCTTGATAATACGGCTCATCCGGCTCAATGTGGAAAGAGTGAATTTGATCACGAAGACGAGATGCTTTGGCAGGCGGGAAGTACTTCTTAATGAATGTGGTTCGCAGCGCCTCCCAAGTAGTGAATGCTCCAGCAGGTTGCGAATTGAGCCAAGTGGCGGCACGACCCGTGAGTGAAAACGTGAACAAGTGAAGGAAAATCACATCTTCATTGGCACCTTGCACGTTAAATGTTCTAAGCACACGACGAGTAAGACGGTTGATGTGCGCTGGTGCGTCTTCATCATCACGGCCATGAAATAGTTTATTCTGAGTGAGATTGGCTATGACATAAGAGGGAATCTACAAGAAATTTGGGTTATCGATTGCGGGGGTAATGATGGGTGAGTGGTCTCCAGTGAAACCCTCGAAGGCTTATTGGTAAACGGTTTGGTTGTCGGCCATTTGGATATCGAGAATGGTTCTGGGACTCGACGTCGGTGAACTTTGTGGTGATGACTTCGGTGGAGAATCTATGGTGATCGATGATGACGAACTAGCTTCTGACTTTAACGGAAGTGGTCCTTGTGAACGAAGATGTGGCATAAACCTGAAAAACACACAATACCAACTGAGTAGAATCTATGAAAATACTAAAATAAAACTAATAATAAATAAAATAAACTAAACTTAAAATTAGACTAAATTAATTAGACTCCTACGACTCAAAGACAAAACAAGACAAAGCGAAACAAAACAAGTAGCACGTATATAGCAAGTAAGTCTAATAAAAGCTAATAATGCAATCGCCAAGAGTCCCCGGCAACGGCGCGAAAAACTTGATGTGCTAAAAGTAGTTAAATAATTTATTAATTAAAATTATGCTAATCTAGACACTAAGTAATAAATTCTAGACTCTTAAACTTAACTAAACTACTAACCGGCAATTGAACCGGTCGACTCTAGTACAGTTAAGTAAGTCCGGATATCGAACCCACAAGACTCTTTAAATTACGTAACTAGCTAATTAGACTCAACTAATACTGACATGACTATTTGTTTGTTAGGGGGGGGGTTTGGTTTAAAATACTAAATTAAAACTAATTAAGAAAAACAAGTAAAATAAACGAAAACACAAGTTTGACTAAATCAGATGATGATGAGAAAACTACCTAGGCTAGAATCCCCTAAACCTTAGTTGTTAATTAACCGGGAAAATATTTAGTTATGATTGCGATCGTGAAAAATACACTTAAAAGAAAACCCAAGTAGGACCCCTGACATTTCTCAAGAAACACCTATGGGTTTCTAATAAGTTTTAACTCACACTGGTATTAAAAATCAAGTTTCCTTACGGTCACCCAATTCATTATGACTTAGTTCCTTTGTATGAAATCCTACCTTATAGCGCGGAAATCAAAGGCAGTTTAATATATTTAATTGATTCAATAGACAATAATAAATTATCAATCCTAGACGGACTCCTTACGAAGAACTGAATCTAGCAAGATTAAATAATAAAGATCTATTAATAACCTAGAACTTTATAGATTTTAGGTTAGCAGCACACTTAGGTTTATTTAATTAATAATTATTATTCCTATGATCTTATTGCAAATCAATCATAGAATAATCAATAACACAAAGTAATTGACCTAATAGCAACTTATCATAATGACAAACAATAATCAAGGCAACTATGGAATAATGACAATCAATCAAACAGTCCTAAATATCCATATGCATCAATTTAATATAATTAAACCTTTTTACTGAATCAAAAAACCATGACGATAAATAAATCCCAATTCAAATCACAATGTTAAAATAGGTTCATCATAAGCCTAGGCAGTCTCTAATGTCTAGCTTAGCATCATAAAATAAAACAAAACAATAATGAAGGAATTCATGGCGAAAATAAATAAGAACGAAAGATTAAAGCCGATAAAACCCATGGTCTTCGTTCTTGATTGATAAGCACGCCACCGTATGATTCCAAGCCTCCAAAACCTCCAAAATATCACCTCTTGAGCCCCCAAATTTCGTCCCAGCCGGTTATGGTATTTAGGTTATGATTAGGGTTTAGTTTAGAGGTGTTTGAATAGGTTTTCTGGGCCCAAAACAGGTAAAAATCGAAGTTTCTGGTGCGACGGGGAACAATTTTGTGGCCGCGCAGCGCTCCGGCAAAATAGGAGGGGCCGGCTCTTCGGTTTGGCTTGTTTTAGCTCATGTTTTGCTCTTTTTAACCATGATAAACATCCGGAACCTACATTATTCAAATATGTTAGTATTATATAAATTCTAATAAAAACTTAACAAAAACTAATAAAATATTGTAATATATATATATATATATATATATATATATATATATATATATATATATATAGCATTATATCAGCATGTAACTAGGAGTACACCTATCTTTTAGGAGATGATGGGACGTAACTGTGCCAGTTAGGTTAGGGATTTGATAGTTGTACAACGTTGGCAGCTGTCATTATGAAGCATTTCTAAATTTTTAATTTTCCCGCCTGATGTCTCACAATGTTATTGGACCTCCATTTCCTTTTTACTGTGCATTACATTAATTGCGATCCGTATAAATAGGGATCGATCCTTTGCTTTCTTCACATTGCTTTGCTCTTTTGCCTTCGAACTTTCTAATCCAAACCTCCGTTCTCTTCGAACTCCGATTATCATTATTGCTTCTTGTAATCTATTCCTAGCCGATTGCATGATGGCTACCAGACCAGGATACCCTTCTATTGATCGTATTATGATCGATTGGGAGGAAATAGACTTTCAGCTCTTAGATCGACGGCTAATAATCCTCCGTTAGGGAAAATAGTGGTGTATGCTGAGTATTTCTCATATGGAAATCTTCGGTTTCCGATCACCATGTTTATCAGAAACCTGATAACTGGGAATGTGATTCATCTTTCTTAGTTACATTCTTTGGGATTGATGCGCATGTGCCACTTAGAATTCTGCTGCAAGGCGCATGGCATTGTCCCTACGGTGGAAAGTTCACCGTATTCTATAAGATTCACAGTCGTGGCAGGTGGTATAATTGCTTGCCCACTGACAAGAAAGTTGTTAGGCTTGACCCGGCTTCCAGCAATCCCAACTGGCATAGCAAGTTTTTCTGGATTCGGGAAGACGTGGTCTCGCTATCCATGGCCCGTCGCTCGCCTGACCAACAACTTCCGAACCTGCTTGTTATTGATCATCCTGAGATGTTTGGTTGATATAATTTTCTAACCCGTACGTCCACGCCGATACGTTCTATTCTTGAAAACGCATTGGTACGTGCCGGGATGAGCCGTTTATGGCCATTCCGAGATCCCATCCCCTTCTTCCGGAAACCTAACAGATGTAAGTATTTCCTTATGTTTCTTTCTTTTTATATATGTGATTTCATCCTTGTTTACTTTGTGTGCAGCTGAAGGAATTCTTTTGGTGGTTCTTGCTGATTCAGTGTCGGGGGCTACACAGCACTATTCGCTGGACAGGAAATAGCTCCCAATAATTGACAAAACTCGATATTACTTACTGTTCTTATGAACTATTCCCCGGGAGCCTCTAGTATCAGAGGCTATGTTCGCGGCAGGTATTCGAATTTTAATCTTACGACTTGCTCTTGTTTTAAGTCGTTTCTGACACTGTTTAGTTTTGCAATTTTTGGGCGAAAGAGGAAAGAGACCATTACCTCCGGGATAGCCCAAGTGGTGGGTATTGAGATCCCAGGTCCTGACCCAACTCTCCCTCCGCCTAAGAAAACTAGTATTCGCTACCCGATTCATAACCTTTCAAAGGACCTTCAAGGTATGTAACAAGTATTCGTTCTTGATTTATGCGTGTATTAATCTTCTTATTATTTGTATGTCAGGTCCTGTATGCCAGCCATCCACCACCCTTTTTATCCAGGATCCTGTTCACGCCCAAACTGCACATACTACCAACCCTTCCTCTGATAAGAGGAAGGCGCATGAAGATGCTGAACAAGGATTCCATTGTGTAAAGTCTCGTGCCAAAAACCGAGAGATATTATGATGGACAGAGAGGGTGACTGCTGAGGAGGCTTCCCTAGGGTTTGTGTAAAGTCTTGTGGCAGGATATTAGAGGTTGCTTATATAGGAATAGCAAAAACAAACCATATATGGACATGTCACTCGTTTAAGCAAGAAAATAAAGTTTTAATGACAAAATAAATGAAATAATCATAAAGATTTGATCTTGGTCAGCAAGAAACGAATTGGGACTTGTATTTAAGTTATAATATGACAAAATCAATGAAATAATCATAAAGTTTTAATGACAAAATCAAGTAAATATGATTTACCAAGATAAAAGATTTGTAAAATATTTTGAATGTGGGGCATAGGCTCGGAATTTGTGTGTGTGTGTGCAAAAAATAAATAAGATACAATACAATAAAATAATTAATCTAATTAAGCTGTAAACAATTAAATATCTCACAAGACAGTTCAGATAAGCACGTATAAAGTCCTAAGCTTATGACTAGGACAATTTCTAACGACCTATCTTATAACCTTCAGCTCTGATACCAATCTGTCACGCCCCAAACTAAGAAGGAATTGCCTAGGCGTGATCCGATTGCTCACAGCTCGAATATACTATCATGAATATAAATGACAATATCTAATTAACTATTTTATTCAAAGAATACACACAACATCCAATTATAACAAAATGTTCTAAATAAATAAGTATGATCCAAACAAGATTAGACAATGATTCCCTTTGTTAAATCCTAAGGTCTTGTCTAAGTGTCCAAAATTCAATCTTAAATACAAAGCAACTTGCATATGCGTAGAAAATATAAGAGTTTGTCAACAATACATGTTGAGTAATATGATCACCAGATTTTGACACAAAAATAATATATATGATAGATAAATGATAAATGATAAATGATAGATGATAGATGTTGAATACATAAACAACCATATGTGGTAATAGTCAATCAACCCGTAACAAATCATATACACAATCAAAGACTTGCTAGTGTACCAATGAATCGTTGCTAAGTGAATTGGGCATTGATTACGATGACTAAAATTGTCGGTTTACCTTCGCCAGGCGAATTGGGCTCCGGTTACTACAACGGTCGTATAATCATACTAATGAGCACCCCATACAAGGGAATATGTTGGACCTCTCCGAATGCAATAAATTAAACAATTAAACAAGTAGCAATTAGCAAAAATCATTTATTTAATATTCACACGATGATTATGTTTGCGAGTTTTTGTATAACATATGATCAAAAATATGAATAAGTACGCATATGTCCCTAAAACGTTTGAAAACAGTAGATAAAAAGGGGAATGATCAAACTCACCTTAGATTAAAGACAAGTGAATATAAATACAAATAAGCAAGTTAACGAATAAGCGAGTCGTTCATTACACATCAAACGATATAAACGATCAGAATCTGAAACTTGAGATATGATAATATAAGTAAAATCGAACTCGTTGCCGCAAGAATCAATCCAAATGAACGTTTAGAACTCAAGCTATGTTATATTTAAGATTTAAGCGAGCTGGTACTGACCATAATTCAAACAGCGAGTCGGAAGTCAAGTTTTGGTCAGTAGCCTTAAAATTTTTTTACGAGAATAAGAGTCTTCTGGACCAAACGTTGAATTCGACCAGAAGTATGAGAAAACGTTAAGTCAAACAAGTTGACTATTTTGCCCTTTATCAAGTTTTAAAGCAATTAACCAGTCGACACCCTTCAATCTCAGAAATCGATTGAAGGTTATCGACTAAGGAATGTTAATGAATGATAACTCAGTTTACAACTTACCCGGAAAGTGAAAGAATCACGAGATAGGAAGAGTCAATGGTCTATACACATGGAAAGTCAAACGTTTAGGAGTATGTCTTTAACAAATAGCCAAAAACTGAGAGATATTATGATGTATAGAGAGGGTGATGGCTGAGGAGGCTTCCCTAAGGTTTGTGTAAAGTCTTGTGGCAGGAGATTAGAGGTTGTTTATATAGGAATAGCAAAAACGAACCATATATGGACATGTCACTCGTTTAAGCAAGTAAATAAAGTTTTAATGACAAAATCAATGAAATAATCATAAAGATTTGATCTTGGTCAGTAAGAAACGAATTGGGACTTGTATTTTAGTTATAATATGATTTCTTGGACCTTAATTAACTCAAAGATGCCTAATATACACGTTTATGCCAAAAACAACTTAGGAAACGAGAATCGGGTAAGTAAACTGTCCAGCTCCCCCAACGCGCCGCACGGCGGCCTTGGAGCCCGTCGTCGCGCGGCGCTCCAGCCACCGGAGGGGTGTTTTCCATTTGTGAAATATTAGTCATTATAGTTTATACATTGGTCAATTTATGAATATTTTATGATATTAAGCAATAAATAAAACATGAATGACTTGAAATGAACAATAGAGAACTTAGATACTTATAAATGCCAAATATTATTAAAGATTAAGATCCGAATAACGTTCGTACAACAATAAAATGAAAATAAAACAAATACGAAAAACCCGAAATGTTACACTCCCCTACTTTAGGGAATTTTGTCCAAAATAAAGGAAAACCAAAACATCGTTGTTTTGAAAACAATTAAACTTTTAAAGAAATTATCATAACATAGAACTTCTAATAATGTCACACCCCAATCTAGGGCCTAGGCGTGAGACCACAAGTTGGTACCTGTTTTGTAAATATATCAGAGTTTAAGGTGGTAAAGCGGAAGAGTTGATTAAAATATTATTATATTCATAAGACGGGAATTAAACATCCGTTGATTGGTACAAAAAGTGTTTGAATGATAAAACCATAATTTACATTATTTTAATAATAAAACATCCACTTGAGCCATCAGATCATCTAATGGCTATCCATCATCTCCAAACACTTATTCTTCATTACCTGTAAAATAGTTTATAAAATACATCAGCAACACATGCTGGTGAACACGTAGACACAAAATAATTTTGATACTCAATTATCCCCTCAAGACATCGTAGGTCTCGGCCCAACGTGGCTTAGGAAATAACTAAGTTCCGAAAGTCTGAATTACTATTATAAATTACTGCTCAACTCAAAACCACTCAGCGAACACCGCAGCGCTCGAGATCGTAGCCACTACATATATACACAAGAATATCCGCACTCAAACATCGTAGGTCCGGCCCAACGTGGCGGAGTCATAATCAGGCGTGGTGTGGTGTTGTCACACCCCGGTTCAGGGCCTGGGTGCGACGTTACAGGTTGGTACCTGTTTTGTAAATATATCAGAGTAGCTGGTTTTTTTAGCGGAAGTCTTTAAATATTAAAATATTAATTTACATTATTACTCGAGAATTAAATACCCGAGTTTCCAGTTTACAAAAGAGTGTTATTATTGCTACAAGGATTATAAAATCAAAATAGAGCCATCTCGTGCGATTTTCTAACATCATGATCCAAATCCTTGTATATTATACATCATCACCTAATTACCTGCATGGGTTGGAAAAACACGCCAGCTATATGCTGGTGAAACGTTGACTCAATAAAACAGTTTATAACAGTCGTTAAGTACAAACATAGTTTTCTGTTTCACAAACTCAGCAGGAACGCCAGTCATTCCCGGGATTTGTACCACTGCCCTACACACACAATTTAAAGGTTCCCCGAGTACATAGCCCCTGTTCGGAGACAACCTTCTCCTAGACTATGTGACCCTGTTGGAGAATTGGTTATGACTGACTTGGTTTTGTATACCAATTATCAGTTATGTTTGGATCCTGACACATGTGTATTCGATTTGAGTTACTTTTTATTATCTATTTTGTATTATAACGATTTTAGAGACAATAATCTCATGCAAACATTTATCAGACTCTTTGCAATAAACAACCTATCTATTACAAGAGTAAAATCAGTTCAGACCATAAAAGGTTAGCATGTTCACATTGCGTTTTCAGTTTGGTGATATCAGAACTTCTTTCCTCAGTATGCTATAACCTATATTTATTATAGGCATGCATAAGTACCTAGATGGTATATCTTATCTTATTCAACAGACTTTAAGTCTGTTTCAGTTCAGCAGACTCTTAGTCTGATCAGCAGACTTGAAGTCTGATTCAGTTTAGCAGACTCGAGGTGTGATCAGCAGAATCTTAGGTCTGACCTAACCTTAGTAGAGTTGTAGTCGTTTTATGAAAATACTTTGTATTTACATTTGACGTTTGGTATGGCATGCTGCGGCCTAATAGAGTCTATCACGTTGGCAAACTTCTCTAGGTAAGTAAACGGGTCCCGCAGTTGATTGGAATGTGTACGAATTACTTACCTTAGGCAAGAAGAGTCTACTAATGATATACCCCTTCCAGTTACTACGTGCCCATCAAAAATATAGTTTTAATAATATTACTTCACGTGGAAGCAATATCCTTGCTTTGTAAAACATTACTTGGAAAACATTTACAGTTTAACAACCATACCCTTAACTAGGTTCTAATAACTATATAATTAAGTAACTTGAACATAATCCTACCTTAGCAGCTAGTCGAGAGTAAGAACTAAGAAAATTGGCAGCGGGACAGCTTGTGATTCGTTCAACAGCACAACAACTCGTATAACAACATCTCGGCACCTCGTTTCTTCACGAAATCCAGCCGTCGGAACTTCGAAACACCCTAACACGCTTCCCTAGGCTAACTATGCAAGAATGAAGGTGAAAATGAGATGAAAAGGACTGAACCCGTAGCTGCCCTTTTATACATGATTTTTGCAGGGCATCGCGTAGCGCGATGGTCTTTCCCCTAGGGCCATCACGTAGTGCGACGCCGCAATGTATCAGATCGTGCCACGTGTTGACACGTGGTTGGACACGTGTCTTGGGTTACTTAACCTGGTCATCGCGTAGCGCGATGGACCACTTGGGTTGGCCGTCACGTAGCACGACGCCCCCCCCAATTTTCTTGATTTGCGTAATTTTCTGTCACGTAGCGTGACGGTATTATCAGGAGACCATCGCGTAACGCAATGTATCTCATAACTCAAAATTTTCATTTCCAGTTCCTCAACTTTCAAAATGTACATTTTTAGCCAAAAATTAAATGGGGTATTTTCACGTTGTTACATCCTCCCCACCTTTAGAAAAATCTTGTCCTCGAGATTTATGTGAAGAGATGTGGATACTTCCTTTTCATCTCGGATTCAAGTTCCCAGGTAAATTCCGGACCTCGTCGAGAATTCCATCTAAATTTTATCAACTTCAACCTTTTACGTTTAAGGAACTTAGTTTGACGGTCCTCGATTTGTATCAGTTCCTCTACAAACTTAAGTTTTTCATTCACTTGTACATGTTTCAGAGGCATCGCGAGTGTTTCATCAGCTAAGCATTTACGCAGATTCGATACGTGAAACACAGCAGAACTCTATGCATCTCGTCAGGTAGCTCAAGACGGTAGGCTACTGGACCTATTCTTTCAATAATCTTAAATGGTCCAACAAACCGTGGACTTAACTTTCCTTTCTTCCCGAAATGAACAACACCCTTCCAAGGTGATACTTTCAATAACACTTTATCTCCTTCTTTAAACTCTAATGGCTTTCGTCTTATATCAGCATAACTCTTTTGTCTATCCCATGCTGCTTTCAGTCTTTCTCGGATTTGAATTACTTGGTCATTTGTTCTTTGAACAATTTCAGGACCTGACAGTTGCTTATCACCAATTTCAGGCCAGCATACGGGCGTTCTACATTTCCGTCCATACAGTGCTTCATATGATGCCATTTGAATACTTGTGTGATAGCTGTTGTTGTACGAGAATTCCATAAGAGATAGGTGAGTATCTGTCACACCCTAAAAATCCACTAACGGAGTTTTACCGTCAGAGGGTGTGAACTGGCAGGATCGGAATCATAAGTTATAATCAAACCAAAGAAAAACGTTTAAATGTAAATAAGTGCGGAAGCGTAAAACCTTAATTCAAAAGTTGCGTCACGCATGACGACTTAAAACCAAATGTAACTGTTAAAATTAAGTTTGCAGAATAAAGATGTTTTCAATTAATGCATGCTCCTAAACCGCGCGCCCGCCTCGGCTACCTGAGAATAACATACTAAAAGTGTCAACACAAGGTTGGTGAGTTCACAAGTAAAATAAGATAAATCGTTTAGCGTTTTGCGTAACCTCGTTACGACGTTTAAATGTTGCGTAACCCCGTTACGACGTTTGAGTGTGTAACCACGTTACAGCGTTTGAGTGTGTAACCACGTTACAGCGTTTAAGTGTGTAACCACGTTACCGCGTTTGAGTGTTTTGCATTACCAGATAGTGTTATGTCAAATTATATATCGATAGGTAGCTAATCTATACAACAAGTATCGCTAAGTGGTTCGCGACCGAAGCTGACTGTTTATCAAGTGCCCGTCACCAGGTCCTCCAGACCATGGTAAGTGTTAGCCAAAATTTACACCCACTCAACCTCCAGTTGAGCTTAGCGTCGGGTGGGGTTTGTCAAACCCAGTAGTACTACCCAAAAGTGACTCGCTATTCCAAATATTAACCGGTCCGATGTGTGGGACTTCAAATGTTACGTATGCCGCTTAGCCTTTACAAGTGATATATAATTTATAACAAAATCTTTCATATGCGTTTATCTCAGAAAATATGTTTATCGGAGTATGTTATCTCCCCCAAGTGAAAAACGTTTGAAAACAGTTCAAAGAGCGGGGTAAGTGAAACTCACCGTTTGCGAAGAATATCCCGATCTAGATCACCAAGTGATGCGCGTCGTAGAAACTCTCTAGCGTTCTAAATAACAAAGAGATTTTCTAAGTATCGGTACGTTTAACGAGTCTCTAGACTAGACACATAATACCTATGCACGTAACAGATTTCGTGTTTCGTTTGTGAATCGTGTGTGACTTAAACAAGTACAATTGTGATATGATACATGAGTGAGCAATTACTTTCGTCTCACGTACTAATAACATACTTTACTAGCAATTTTCCCCGTAAGGGCATTTTGGTCAACAAACAAAATTAACTAACCATTATTCCCCATAAGGGCAATTTGGTCAATTCATGGCAATCAATTTGTAACTATTCCCCGCAAGGGTATTTTGGTCAAAACATAACAAATATACAAAAACTATCATATTTCATGCATTTTTACACAACTCAGCAGTTAGTTTCATTATGACAGAATTTCTACTTGAAAGATTGTACTATTTCACCGATCATAATGTCTCAATTAATTCACCAAAAATCACCACGGAAGCATACATATCTTAGGTTTCCAGAACATATTTTATCTTATTTTTATTCCACATATTTTTCTTATAATGACCAAAACATTACAGCAAACTCATATCAGTCAGATTCATGCACAACAGAATGTTATTTGCAATTCCCGTTAAACGAAAAATCCAATAAATGCAAGACCACTTGGGTTAGGTTCCTAACTCAATAAGTCAACTTCCAGAAGTGGAACCAACCCAATTGGCCTCGTAGATCATGAGATATAACATTTACAAAACAACCTAACAGCAGGTCTAACAACTCAGCTTTGCACCACGTTTTTGTAAAATCATAAGAGTTAACTTTCACACGTCCAAAAATTACAAATTTATATTCTTTAGAAACTAGACTCAACCTATTTTACTGTAGTATCAATTATCTCATTCATTTACCACTTTTACATCCCGTTACAGTCATTCAATCATCAACAACACAATCTGTCCAGAAACTGTTTTCATCCAAACTCAACAATTTAACTATCTATAGATCACAAATCATTCATAGAACATTCTAGACATCATAACTCCTATCAATCATACCATACATACATAGTTAGGGTTTTACTTGATATCAAACTCAAAGACAACAATAACCATGCAACAATATCAAATCTAGTTATCAATCATCATCAATTAAATCAAGAATCACATGAATATCATAATACCAAGAAATCAGCCATAAAGGTTTACAATTAACCCAATAAAACTAACAATTAAACATAGAGGATACATAGAATAGTTGTGTATACCTTCCTAGCACCTTAATCTTCAATCAAACTTGAAAGATCTTGATTGTGTGTGTGTGTATATTAATCGATCTCAAGGAAATAAAGGGAGGGGATGGCTGCCGATTTTACTAGGGGAATAGGAGTAGGAGGTTAGGGTTTAGGTTTACCATGTATTTATAAAGGAATATGTTACACTTTGGCCCCTCAACTCCTAAGTATTACTTTTTCTAGAACATTCTATCATAACTTGCACATTAAGTTAACATTAAGTATTACTTTTTCTAGAACATTCTATCATAACTTGCACATTAAATTAACATGACAATAATATTATCACATAACACATAATCCTAACACATAATTATCACATAATTAGTGTTTTAGTGTTTTTCGTTTATTCATCAATCGTTTGCGTTTCGGTGCCAATCCCGAAAGACTACTACACATGTAGTAAGTGTTAAGCGTCATTTAAACCCTAGTTTAAATGTAATGAGGTTTGCGTTTAGATTCAATAATCTAAAGTTTGAATTGACGGAGTTGCGTTAACGGAGTTAACCTGAAATTGACGATTGTCACATCATTCCCATGTTAAAGAATTTTCGTCCCGAAAATTTGAGTTAAGTCGTGATGAGTGTCTGAAAAAGTAAGAAAAATTTTCAGTTTGTCATATCATCCCCTAGTAGAAAGAAATTTCGTCCCGAAATTTAATTCATACCTCCGGTGATTTCTGACGGTTTGCCGGGTTTCGCGGTTTTCTATGTTTGGTCAGCCCTTCAAAAAGGTGAGGATACTTTTTCATCATTTGATCCTCGCGTTCCCACGTGAACTCCGGTCCACGTCTCGAGTTCCAACGAACCTTAACGATTGGAATTTTGCTGTGTTTGAGCGTTTTGGTTTCCCAATCCAAAACCTCGACTGGTTCTTCAATGAAACGTAACTGTTCATCAACTTGTAGTTCCTCCAAAGGGACTACTTGGGATTCATCAGATAGGCATTTCTTCAAATTTGATACGTGGAATACATCGTGTACGCCACTGAGTTCTGTTGGTAGGTCCAGTCGGTACGCCACCGGGCCAATGCGCTCAGTTATCCGGTACGGACCAACATACCGTGGGTTGAGTTTGTTTCGCTTTCCAAAGCGAACCGCACCTTTCCAAGGTGAGACTTTGAGTAACACCCGATCGTTCAATTGAAATTTGAGAGGTTTTCGGCGCTTGTCGGCGTAACTCTTTTGGCGATCTCGTGCTGCTGCCATGCGATTTCGGATTTGAACAATCTTTTCCGAGGTTTCGAGTACCAGTTCCGGACCAGTGATTTGGCTATCACCCACCTCTGCCCAGCAGAGTGGTGATCGACACTTCCGTCCGTACAGCGCTTCAAACGGCGCTGCCTTAATACTTGCGTGGTAGCTGTTATTATACGAAAACCCTACCAAGGGTAAGTGGGGTTCCCAACTTTTTCCGAAATCTAAGACGCATGCACGCAACATATCCTCCAGGGTCTGAATAGTCCGTTCACTTTGCCCATCCGTCTGAGGATGGTATGCTGTACTCATATCGAGACGGGTGCCCAGTGCGCTTTGCAGCGACTTCCAAAAGTGCGAGGTGAAACGAGAATCTCGATCGGAAATGATCGAGACAGGCACTCCGTGTCTAGACACCACTTCTTTCATGTATACTCGAGTCAGTCTTTCCATTTTGTCTGTTTCTTTAATCGCTAGGAAGTGTGCCGATTTAGTCAACCGGTCAACGATCACCCAGATGGTATCGCATCCCGTCGGTGTCTTAGGCAAACCCGTAATAAAGTCCATAGAGATGTGTTCCCATTTCCACATTGGAAGTTCCGGTTGTTGCAGAAGGCCAGATGGTTTCTGGTATTCTATCTTGACTCTGGCACAAGTCAAACATTTGCTCACGTAGGTGGCAATGTCGGCTTTCATGTTCGGCCACCAGTAAAGTGCCTTTAAATCTTGATACATTTTATCTGAGCCAGGGTGGATAGAATATCGGGACTTGTGAGCTTCGTCCATCACTAGAGTTCTCAACTCTCCGTATCGTGGAACCCAAATCCGGTTCTCAAAATATCGGACCCCGTCCGATCTGGTTTCAAGTTGCTTGCTCATGCCCCGCATGAGTTCCGATGGAAGATTATCATCTTTCAAAGCTTCCAGTTGCGCATCGCGAATCTGATCGGGCAAGCTGGCATGAATCGTGAGTTGCAATGCTCTCACCCGTCTGGGTTTATCTGTTTCTTTTCTGCTGAGGGCGTCGGCCACCACATTGGCCTTGCCAGGGTGGTACTTGATGGCACAATCATAATCTTTAAGCAGCTCGACCCAACGACGCTGTCGCATGTTCAGCTCCTTCTGATCGTAGATATGTTGGAGACTCTTGTGGTCGGTGTAAATGGTAAACTTGGTACCGTACAAGTAATGCCTCCATATCTTAAGAGCAAACACCACAGCTCCGAGTTCCAAATCATGGGTCGTGTAGTTCTTCTCGTGAACCCGTAGTTGTCTAGAGGCGTAGGCTATAACCTTCTCGAGTTGCATCAGCACACAACCGAGACCTTGTATAGATGCGTCACAGTGTACCTCA
Organism: Bidens hawaiensis; assembly: GCF_021521415.1. Taxonomy (NCBI): domain Eukaryota; kingdom Viridiplantae; phylum Streptophyta; class Magnoliopsida; order Asterales; family Asteraceae; genus Bidens; species Bidens hawaiensis. Next base: position 109,312 of record NW_027492852.1, on the reverse strand, counting down.
AAATTTTCCGTTCCCTCGGGGAGGGCTAAAATAGGGGCGCTACAAAGCTTGGTTTTCAACAGTTGAAAAGCGGATTCTTGCGCGTCACCCCAGTTGTACTTAGTGCCCTTGTGAGTCAAGCGGTGAGGGGTTGAGCAATCTTTGAAAATCCCTCGATGAAACGCCGGTAGTAGCCGGCCAGTCCTAGGAATTGTCGCACCTCAGTCGGAGTCTTAGGTGCTTCCCAGTTCTTGATGGCCTCTACCTTACCGGGATCAACATGGATACCATTCTCGTTGATCACATGTCCTAAAAAGTGAACCTCGCGAAGCCAAAATTCACATTTCGAGAGTTTAGCATACAGTTGTTCCTTCTTCAGTAGTTCCAGAATTATCCTTAAGTGCTCTTTGTGGTCAGTCTCGTTCTTGGAATAGACGAGAATATCATCGATGAAAACAATCACGAACTTGTCGAGGTACGCCTTGCATACTCGATTCATGAGATCCATAAATACGGCTGGTGCGTTGGTTAGGCCAAAAGGCATAACCGAAAACTCGTAGTGACCATACCGTGTTCTGAAAGCCGTTTTTGAAATATCTTCTTCGCGCACTCTCAGCTGGTGATAACCGGATCGTAGATCGATCTTCGAGTAGTAACTCGATCCCTGAAGCTGGTCAAACAAATCATCAATTCGGGGTAAAGGATAACGGTTCTTGACCGTCATCTTGTTCAACTCCCGGTAGTCGATGCACATTCGGAAAGTCCCGTCTTTCTTTCGGACAAACAAGACAGGGGCTCCCCATGGCGATGAGCTAGGTCGGATAAAACCTTTATCCAACAAATCTTGCAACTGAGTGGACAACTCCTGAAGTTCCGCCGCTGCGAGCCGATACGGGGCTCGTGCTATGGGTGCTGCACCGGGTGTCAACTCGATTTGGAATTCGACTTGACGAATAGGAGGGAGTCCAGTTAAATCCTCCGGGAAAACTTCCGGGAAGTCTCGCACAACCGGTATGTCTTCAATTCGTTTCTCCTCCGCGGGTTTCTCAACAATCTGCGCCAAAATTGCCGGATGACCCTTTCGTAGATACTTCTGTGCCTTCATAAGGGTAATGACGCTGGTGGTCATGCCGCTTCTCTCGCCTCGGACCGAAATGATCTCGCCGGAAGGGGTGGTAATATGGACTATCTTATCATGGCATATAATCTCCGCTCGGTTCTCGGATAACCAGTCCATGCCGACAACGACATCGAAACTACTAAGCGTAAAAGGAATAAGGTCGATGTCAAAGACATGACCTGACAGTTTCAACTTACATCCCGCAAGTATATGAGTTGTTACTACAGTTTTACCGTTAGCTAATTCAACAGGAAACTTAGCGTCTAACGGGGTTGGAGTAAGGTCTAAAAGTTGGCTAAAGGCTTTCGACACAAAACTCCTATCAGCTCCAGTGTCAAACAAAACAGAAGCAAAACAATCGTTTACAGGGAACTTACCAGACACCACATGCGGATCATTGCGGGCTTGACCTGATCCAATCACAAACGCTCTTCCTTTGCCATTTCCTCCACCATTACTGCCACTTCCATTGCCCCCATTGTTGTCATTATGTTTCAGCTTGGGGCAATCCTTCCGGAAATGACCTTCCTGTCCACATTCAAAACATCCCTTAGTCGTCATCGGTGGCTTAGGAGCACCCTTCGCCGCAAGGTCTCCTCTACATTCCTTCGCTTGATGACCTATCTTTCCGCATCTTTGACACTTGACACGGTCACATTGACCAACATGATGAAAGTTGCACCTGTTGCACTTTGGATATTTCCCAACATATCCGCTCGAAACCTGCCCGCTACCGTTGTTGTTGTTGTTGTGATTCTGAGTGTTGAAACTCCGAGTAAATTCGGGCTTACGGTAATGGTGTTGCGGTGGGAGGTTTGAGGATGAAGATCTGGTGTTGTCGAACTTTCTCTTTCCGCTGCTCGGGTTGCTGTTGTTGTTGCTGTCAGTACTCGAGTTGTCACGGGCTTTAGTGGTTGAACCCCTAGGTGGTAACGCACCTTGGGCCACTGCTTGATCCGTCAGTTTGTGAGCTAACCGGATCGCTTGTTGTATCGTGGCTGGTCTGGAAGACGTCACCATGCCCTGAATCTGCGGTGCTAAACCATCAATGTACATTTCAATCCTCTTACTCGGCAGATCTACCATCCGTGGACACATCACCGCTAACTCGTGAGAACGGGTAGTGTAGGCTTCGATTTCCGAACCCACCATCTTCAATGACCAAAATTCCGACTCCAACTTTGAAATCTCCTCCCTCGGACAATACTCTTCTCGCATCAAGTCTTTGAACTCCTCTCAGTTCATAGCGTTAGCTAGTTCCAATCCAAGAATTTGCACATTTGCACATCGTCTGAGGACACCTCTGAGTGTGCCTCCTCCTCAGCCGGTTCTTCTTCAGGCTCCTCCTCGGGATCTTCCTCGGGGTCTTCCTCAGGTTCCTCTTCAGGATCTTCTTCAGGTTCCTCTTCAGGATCTGCCTCAGGCTTGGCCTCAGGCTCTGCCTCGGGTTCGGCTGCGTTTTGAGCAATCTGCATTTGCAAGACATCGCAGTGCTCTAAGGCTATCTCGATTCGGGTCCTTGCTACTTGGAGTTGCTCTTGCAAGTCTATCATTTCGGCTTGCATCTTCATCATAACCTTCATCTGTTGATCACTAGCCCCTTGCATATCTTTCATTGCCGCCGCCATGCGGGCAATCTCCTCCTTATTCTCGGTTTCGTCTTTTAACAATCTGGAAACGTTCTCTCTCGTGTAGCGCATGAACCCACATCACGCTCCAAACAAGAAACGACAGCTGCGAGAACTCGCTCCACAGGTTCGGTTATGGGTGGTAGAGTGTTAGGGTAAGCAGGGTGGTTCGGGTGAGGCAATGGGGGAACTTGTTCACGGTAGACCATACGTCTGATCATGTTGGGGTACCAATCCCAGCTAACGTTGTTTTCATACAGGCCTCCGGATAGGCGGTACCTCTTCGGTGCAGGAGCTTCGAGTTCCGGGACTACACGGGGTGGCGAGGCAGTAGGTAACTGCGGTTCCTTCCCGTGAGCATGCGTCATCGAATCGGATGATGATGAGGGTGGCGTCGACATTCCTACAGGTAAGCCGTGTATATGCGCGCGTATGAGTGAAGGAGGTAAAGAAATAAGATTTCAAGACTACACAAACCTATGCAGTGCGTATCATTATAACTAATGGGTCGTCGCGGTTATAGTCTAGTATGCATGCAGTTTCTAGTTCGCTATAACCAATGGCTCTGATACCAATCTGTCACACCCTCAAAATCCACTAACGGAGTTTTACCGTCAGAGGGTGTGAACTGGCAGGATCGGAATCATTAGTTATAATCAAACCAAAGAAAAACGTTTAAATGTAAATAAGTGCGGAAGCGTAAAACCTTAATTCAAAAGTTGCGTCACGCATGACGACTTAAAACCAAATGTAACTGTTAAAATTAAGTTTGCAGAATAAAGATGTTTTCAATTAATGCATGCTCCTAAACCGCGCGCCCGCCTCGGCTACCTGAGAATAACATACTAAAAGTGTCAACACAAGGTTGGTGAGTTCACAAGTAAAATAAGATAAATCGTTTAGCGTTTTGCGTAACCTCGTTACGACGTTTAAATGTTGCGTAACCCCGTTACGACGTTTGAGTGTGTAACCACGTTACAGCGTTTGAGTGTGTAACCACGTTACAGCGTTTAAGTGTGTAACCACGTTACAGCATTTGAGTGTTTTGCATTACCAGATAGTGTTATGTCAAATTATATATCGATAGGTAGCTAATCTATACATAAACCGCGCGCCCGCCTCGGCTACCTGAGAATAACATACTAAAAGTGTCAACACAAGGTTGGTGAGTTCACAAGTAAAATAAGATAAATCGTTTAGCGTTTTGCGTAACCTCGTTACGACGTTTAAATGTTGCGTAACCCCGTTACGACGTTTGAGTGTGTAACCACGTTACAGCGTTTGAGTGTGTAACCACGTTACAGCGTTTAAGTGTGTAACCACGTTACAGCGTTTGAGTGTTTTGCATTACCAGATAGTGTTATGTCAAATTATATATCGATAGGTAGCTAATCTATACAACAAGTATCGCTAAGTGGTTCGCGACCGAAGCTGACTGTTTATCAAGTGCCCGTCACCAGGTCCTCCAGACCATGGTAAGTGTTAGCCAAAATTTACACCCACTCAACCTCCAGTTGAGCTTAGCGTCGGGTGGGGTTTGTCAAACCCAGTAGTACTACCCAAAAGTGACTCGCTATTCCAAATATTAACCGGTCCGATGTGTGGGACTTCAAATGTTACGTATGCCGCTTAGCCTTTACAAGTGATATATAATTTATAACAAAATCTTTCATATGCGTTTATCTCAGAAAATATGTTTATCGGAGTATGTTATCTCCCCCAAGTGAAAAACGTTTGAAAACAGTTCAAAGAGCGGGGTAAGTGAAACTCACCGTTTGCGAAGAATATCCCGATCTAGATCACCAAGTGATGCGCGTCGTAGAAACTCTCTAGCGTTCTAAATAACAAAGAGATTTTCTAAGTATCGGTACGTTTAACGAGTCTCTAGACTCGACACATAATACCTATGCACGTAACAGATTTCGTGTTTCGTTTGTGAATCGTGTGTGACTTAAACAAGTACAATTGTGATATGATACATGAGTGAGCAATTACTTTCGTCTCACGTACTAATAACATACTTTACTAGCAATTTTCCCCGTAAGGGCATTTTGGTCAACAAACAAAATTAACTAACCATTATTCCCCATAAGGGCAATTTGGTCAATTCATGGCAATCAATTTGTAACTATTCCCCGCAAGGGTATTTTGGTCAAAACATAACAAATATACAAAAACTATCATATTTCATGCATTTTTACACAACTCAGCAGTTAGTTTCATTATGACAGAATTTCTACTTGAAAGATTGTACTATTTCACCGATCATAATGTCTCAATTAATTCACCAAAAATCACCACGGAAGCATACATATCTTAGGTTTCCAGAACATATTTTATCTTATTTTTATTCCACATATTTTTCTTATAATGACCAAAACATTACAGCAAACTCATATCAGTCAGATTCATGCACAACAGAATGTTATTTGCAATTCCCGTTAAACGAAAAATCCAATAAATGCAAGACCACTTGGGTTAGGTTCATAACTCAATAAGTCAACTTCCAGAAGTGGAACCAACCCAATTGGCCTCGTAGATCATGAGATATAACATTTACAAAACAACCTAACAGCAGGTCTAACAACTCAGCTTTGCACCACGTTTTTGTAAAATCATAAGAGTTAACTTTCACACGTCCAAAAATTACAAATTTATATTCTTTAGAAACTAGACTCAACCTATTTTACTGTAGTATCAATTATCTCATTCATTTACCACTTTTACATCCCGTTACAGTCATTCAATCATCAACAACACAATCTGTCCAGAAACTGTTTTCATCCAAACTCAACAATTTAACTATCTATAGATCACAAATCATTCATAGAACATTCTAGACATCATAACTCCTATCAATCATACCATACATACATAGTTAGGGTTTTACTTGATATCAAACTCAAAGACAACAATAACCATGCAACAATATCAAATCTAGTTATCAATCATCATCAATTAAATCAAGAATCACATGAATATCATAATACCAAGAAATCAGCCATAAAGGTTTACAATTAACCCAATAAAACTAACAATTAAACATAGAGGATACATAGAATAGTTGTGTATACCTTCCTAGCACCTTAATCTTCAATCAAACTTGAAAGATCTTGATTGTGTGTGTGTGTATATTAATCGATCTCAAGGAAATAAAGGGAGGGGATGGCTGCCGATTTTACTAGGGGAATAGGAGTAGGAGGTTAGGGTTTAGGTTTACCATGTATTTATAAAGGAATATGTTACACTTTGGCCCCTCAACTCCTAAGTATTACTTTTTCTAGAACATTCTATCATAACTTGCACATTAAGTTAACATTAAGTATTACTTTTTCTAGAACATTCTATCATAACTTGCACATTAAATTAACATGACAATAATATTATCACATAACACATAATCCTAACACATAATTATCACATAATTAGTGTTTTAGTGTTTTTCGTTTATTCATCAATCGTTTGCGTTTCGGTGCCAATCCCGAAAGACTACTAGACATGTAGTAAGTGTTAAGCGTCATTTAAACCCTAGTTTAAATGTAATGAGGTTTGCGTTTAGATTCAATAATCTAAAGTTTGAATTGACGGAGTTGCGTTAACGGAGTTAACCTGAAATTGACGATTGTCACAGTATCTCAACTATCACCTAAATCTATGACACAAGCACAAAGCATATCTTCTAGTGTTTGAATTTTTCTTTCGCTTTGTCCATCCGTTTGCGGGTGATATGCTGTATTTAAATTCATATGCGTACCCATTGCCTTTTGAAAGCTTCTCCAAAAATTAGAAGTAAAATGACTGTCTCTATCAGAAATTATGGATAGTGGTACACCGTGAATTGATACAATTTTTTCTACATACAGCTGTGCTAACTTATCCACACTGAACGTTTCTTGAATAGGAATGAAATGGGCAGACTTGGTTAGTCTATCTACATTAACCCAAATAGCATCGTTTTGACGTGAAGTCTTTGGTAACTTCATAATAAAATCCATAGTAATCATATCCCATTTCCAAATAGGTTTCTTTGGTTGTTGCAATAAACCTAACGGCTTTTGGTGCTCCGCCTTGACCTTCGAACATGTTAAACACTTTACTACATACAAGGCAATTTCTTTCTTCATTCCGATCCACAAGTAATCATCCTTTAGATTATGATACATCTTGTCACTTCCCGGATGCATCATATACTTTGACTTGTGAGCTTCTTCCAATATTTTCTCTCGTAAGTTCCCAACCATCGGTACCCAGATTCTTTTTCCTAACCTGAGTATTTCATCGTCACCTTTAACTAATTAATCTATTGTACCGTTCTCTTTTCAGCTTTTATATTGTTTTCTTCTAGTGCCATCTTTTGAGCTTCTTTGATTTCGGTTAATAGATCAATCTTGAGTTCCAGCCTCAGAGCTCGAACTCTTTTTGGCTTGTCGTGTTCTTTTCTACTCAAAGCGTCAGTCACAACGTTGGCTTTCCCTTCATAATAGACAATTTCACAATCATAATCATTAAGCATTTCCATCCATCGTCTTTGCCCCATATTCAACTCTTTTTGATCAAATATATGCTTCAAGCTCTTATGATCAGTATAGACAATAAACATTACACCATATAAGTAATGTTGCCATAACTTCAGCGCGAAAATTATAGCTTCCAACTCTAGATCGTGAGTGATGTAATTCTTCTCATGAACCTTTAACGGTCTTGAAGCATAAGCAATAACTTTCTTATCTTGCATCAGTGAACACCCCATACCTGTGTGTGAAGCATCACAGTATACGGAAAAATTATCTTGCCCTTCGGGTCAGGCTAAGGTAGGTGCATTAGTCAATTTCTGCTTCAAAGTTTCAAACGCTTCTTCCTGCTTCGATCCCCACTCAAATTTAACAGTTTTCCAGGTAAATGAAGTCAAAGGAACCACTATTCTTGAGAAATTCTGAATAAACCTCCAATAATAGCCAGCTAACCCTAGAAAACTTCTAACTTGCGTCGAGGTTTTGGGTTTCTCCCATTTTGTGATGGCTTCAATCTTTTCCAGATCAACTTGAACTCCTTTCCCATTTACAATGTATCCAAGGAATTGCACTTCGGACAACCAGAACTCGCACTTCGAGAATTTAGCATAAAGCTTTTCCTTACTCAATGTTTCATGTATGGTTCTTAAATGGTCTTGATGATCCTCTTTTGTCCTAGAGTAGATAAGAATGTCATCAATGAAGATAATAACAAACTTATCCAAGTAGGGCTTGCAGATTCGATTCATCATATCCATAAAAGCTGCCGGAGCATGAGTCCAAACGGCATAACAGTAAACTCATAATGTCCGTATCGGGTTCTGAATGCTGTCTTTGATATGTCTTCTTCCTGAACTTTTAGTTGATGGTACCCGGATCTAAGATCAGTTTTAGAAAAGCAACTCGCCCCTTGAAGCAGATCAAAAAGGTCATCAATTCTCGGAAGTGGATATCGATTCTTGATCGTAACCTTGTTCAGTTCTCGGTAGTCAATACACATTCTCATTGACCTATCCTTCTTCTTAACAAATAGAATCGGAGCTTCCCACGGTGAAGAACTCGGTCGTATAAATCCCTTTTCCAATAACTCATTCAATTGCTTTTTCAGTTCTTTCATTTCGGTCGGTGCCAGTCTGTAAGGAGACTTAGCAATTGGCGCTGTTCCCGGAATTAAAATTATTCTGAATTCAACTTCTCAATCAGGTGGGATTCCAGGGAGTTCATCAGGAAATACGTCCTTGATTTCGGAAACAATCGGAACTTCGTTTATCTTCTTAGGTTCAGGTTCCTTGGTTACGTAAGCCATAAATGCTAAGCAACCTTTTCCTAAGCAATTATTCGCCTTGATTTTGGAAATGATTCCAATTCTACCAGCTTTTGTCACCAGCTATTCGAATGATTTTCTTATATGGAGTCAGTAGGTCTATGGCTTTTTCATTACAGAGGAGTCGGGCTTGGTTGGCGGCTAGCCAATCCACTCTTAGTATTACATCAAATCCTGCTAACTCCATAGGTAATAACTGTACTGGCAACTCATATCCAGCTAAGGAAATATAACTATTTAATACTTCAGATATTCGGATTAAGTTTCCATTAGCCATTTCTACTTCATATTGACTATTTAGTTTAGCTAGAGGTTCATTTAATAGATTACAAAACTTATAATCTATAAAACTTTATTGGCTCCAGAATCAAACAATATTCTAGCATAAACATTATCAATAGGGAACGTACCAGTAATTACGTCTGGCAATTCTCCCGCTTTTTAAGTGTTCAACATAAATGCGTGGGCGTTCCCCCTTTTACCATCGATTTTAGCACCACTACCACTTACGCCTCCTGCCACCTGTTTCTTCTTCGTGCACTCAGCACTGAAATGACCTCTCTCTCCACAGTCAAAACAAACAATCAACTTCTTCCTACAGTCCTCCTCTTTATGACCCGGTCTTTTACAGAAATTGCATATCGAATATGGTTGAAATTTGTGAACTTCCATCTTTGGCGCAGGCTTTAAACATCTCTCCTCATGTCTTACCACAATTTTTACATAAAGGTCGGTTAAACGCACCTGATACTTCTTTCCCCTTTTCAAACCTCCTCTTGCTATCAATTTCTCTTTTCTTTTCAGTCACATCCTTCCTTTCCTCCTCTCGGTTTCTAATCATACTTTCCATCAAATACCCGGCTAATTCAATAGCTGACTCAGTTGTTGCGGGCATATGTGATCGCACATGATCCCGGATCTCCTTGGGTAAACCATAAATGTATCGGGTCACTTTGTTGTATTTTGGAGTGAACAAATATGGTACGAGCCTGCAATACTCAAGGAACTTGGTATTATATTCCTTGAGGTTTGTGCCAATAACCTTGTGATTCCAGAGCTTTGTCTGGATCTGATCAACTTCGTGGACAGGACAGAACTTTTGCTTAATCAATTCTTTAAAAGTTTTCCACTCAAGATTATAAAGATTGTTTCTCCCTTTCACTTTAATCAAAGTGTTCCACCATTCCAGTGCTTCTCCCTTGAACATCTGGGATGAATACTGGATGCTCTCCTCCTCGGTACACTTACTTATGATAGCTATAGATTCCATCTCTTCGAGCCAACGGAGTGTCGTTATTGCCCCTTTATCCCCATAGAATTCCTTTGGTTTGTATACCTAGAAATCTTTGAATGTACATCCCGTGCTAACTTTTATCCTTTTTATCTTGCTCGGGACATGTTCAGCAGTGCAGCTTTCGTAACCTTCATCCTTCTTTTTTTCATCATCCTTTGACATTTTTTATTCTTTTCTTTTTGAATGCACAGATATGCTATGGCTCGGTTGTACTTGTTTCATTGATTTTGGTTTTGCCAAACTTTTTGAATTCGCAGTGTGGTCTTGAACCATTTTTATTAAGAGAGTTACTGCTTCTTTGATTAAAGGTGTAACCGCTTCCTTTATCATTTCACGGATACCCCCAGGTATTCCTCCGGTATCGATTTATTATTATTTTTAGGGGTTTTTACATTATCAGCTTGACTCCTTTGACTTTCGTTTATTTGATCAGACATTCTGTAATTCAATAAAATGCACAAATTTAAAACATGGTACACACAATCTTTTATTTTTTTCACAAACATATTATAGAGGGACGGAAAAATAAAACATTCTTAAACAACAACATTTATATAATTCTCGTCCCTAGACCATTTCTTGACAAGACTCTTCATCTTGTCACACTTCTTTATAATTTTATCGCTTATCTTCTTCTTCTTCTTCTTAATCCTTTCGTTCCTTAGCTCATCCATCACTGAGTTGGGTTGATTTGGATACCCTATTGGTGCGGATGTAGATGGAAAAAGGTAAGCTGTTTCCCTTGGATATAGGTGAGGATTTGCCACGTAAGCTTGCATTTCCTCGTCGGGAATGCTTGTTGTATAAAACTCCTCGACTAGACGGGCTTCCTCCCTTATCTCATTCACTTGTTCAGATATAGTTGGTACAGGACCTCGGTATGGTGGAAAGTTAGGAACCTCAGAATAATGAATCGGTTCATTACAGGGTCTTGCTATAATGCGAGGGTTTTGATAATCGGGTGGCGGTGATCCAAAGTGCCACATACTCTAGTTGGAATGGCAGTTCATCCAACTAGATGATTCAGTGCTAGTTTCATGTTTAATCCTACTTTGAACCCCCATGTTCACAGAAGGATAATAGGTTGGAGTATCAGTCGGCGGAATACCTTCCGAAGTGTAGCTCGATATCTCTATCGGCATTTCAGGGCTACCCGGAGCATATATTGGTTGGCTTCCATAAGCCAAGGATGGATCTATGTGATCAACTAGATACATTTGGTTCATCGGGTTTGTCGGGATTGGATTCATCGGGTTGTTCAAGTTATTTAAATCAGCCGGATTTGAATATACCGGTTCAGTCGGATTTACCGATACAGTTGGTCGTTTGGGACCATAATTGGTACTAGCTTTGTCAAACGGCTCAGACGAGGTTGCAGGGTTTGATCGCCTTCCTACCGGTCTTTGTCCGTAATAGTTCGTGTACGACATCTGCACAAACATATACTTAGGGATAGGTAGACTACCAATCATAGCTTATCCCTACTTTATTAGATAAAATAGTAAAAGCTTAGGTACTAATATGTTAATACCTAATTCACTGAAACCGATGGTTCTGATACCAACCTGTCACACCTCGGTTAAGGGCTGGGTGCAATGTCCCGGGTTGGTACATGTTTTGTAAATATATCAGAGTAGCGGTTTTTTTTAGCGGAAATCTTTAAATATTAAAATATTAATTTACATTATCAAAATTACTCGGGAATTAAATACCCGAGTTTCCAGTTTACAAAACAGTGTTATTATTACAACAAGGATTATAAAATCAAAATAGAGCCATCTCGTGCGATCTTCTAACATCATGACTTCCAAATCCTTGTATATTATCCATCATTACCTAATTACCTACATGGATTGGATAAACACGTCAGCTATATGCTGGTGAAACGTTGACTCAATAAAACACTTTATAACAGTCGTTAAATACAAACATAGTTTTTTGTTTCACAAACTCAGCAGGAACGCCTGTCATTCCCGGGATTTGTACCACTGCCCTACACACACAATTCAAAGGTTCCCCGAGTACATAGCCCCTGTTCGGAGACAACCTTCTCCTAGGTTATGTGACCCTGTTGGAGAACTGGTTATGACTGACATGGTTTTGTATGCCAATTATCAGTTATGTTTGGATCCAGACACATGTGTATTCGATTTGAGTTGCTTTTTATTATCTATTTTGTATTATAACGATTTTAGAGACAATAATCTCATGCAAACATTTATCAGACTCTTTGCAATAAACAACCTATCTATTACAAGAGTAAAATCAGTTCCGACCATAAAAGGTTAACGTGTTCACCTTGCGTTATCAATTTGGTGATATCAGAACTTCTTTCCTCAGTATGCTATAACCTATATTTATAATAGGCATGCATAAGTACCTAGATGGTATATCTTATCTTATTCAGCAGACTTTAAGTCTGTTTCAGTTTAACAGACTCTTGGTCTGATCAGCATAATTGAAGTTTGAGTCAGTTCATCAAACTCGAGGTCTGATCAGCAGACTCTTAGGTCTGACCTACCTTAGTAGAGTTGTAGTGATTTTATGAAAATACTTTGTATTTGCATATGACGTTTGGTATGGCACGCTTTGGCCTAATATAGTCTATCACGTTGGCAAACTTCTCCAGGTAAGTAAACATGTCCCGCGGTTGATTGGAATGTGTATGAATTATTTACCTTAGGCAAAAAGAGTCTACTAATGATATCTCCCTTTCGGTTACTGCGTGCCCGTCAAAAATATAGTTTTAATAATATTACTTCACGTGGAAGCAATATCCTTGCCTTCTACGGCTTGCTTATAAGAAAGTTCCTGGCTTCACTTGGGCTGCACTTCTAATTGTTGTGGAAAATCGAGAGACTAACTTGGTAGGGTTCTAACACGCACTTCGAGACAACGATTGTCGAAATGTCGGCACGTCGGAATCGTGGCATGAATATCGAGAATATATGAGTGTGAAAGATGTGTTGAGTTGGAGACATCTCACATGGCCGTCTATTTATAGGCAGATAAAGTAAATCTTCGTGTCATGCGAAGTAGAACACTAGCTCTGATGATTTGACAAGTAGGCTTGCCACGTGTCACCACGAGGTGACACGTGTCCTATGACGTGTTGCCACGTGTCATTCAACGGTGCGGTTACTTCACCATTACTTTGAGTCGCGCGAAGCTTCGAGACCCAACTTCTTCGCGTCGCGCGAAGAAGCAGAATTTCAAATATTTTCATTTTTAGTCCCTGATCTTTTGGTAGCTCGTTATGTCTTGGTCTCACTTCCATTGTTCAAAAATACTAATGCAGCTCGAGGCAATGCGAGCGTGCGCCATCAAAGCGCCACATTGCGCCCATCCCCCGAGCCCGAGCCCGTGCCCGTGCCCGTACGCGTGCGCATCGGGTCTCCGCTAGGACTAGGGAGAGTAGTTATCCATATAAGAACATTACCATGGAAAGTTCCTTCCTTATAAAGTGCTTTCATTTCTTTACCAATTTCCATGTGGGATGGAGTTTCCCTTTCTTATTTCCTGACAATACCCGAGCCCCGGTGCGGAAGCGTGAATAATGGTCGTTATTAACGGTTGAGCTCGGATCCGAGCTAGGATCGAATCATATTCACTCTTGAAAGGTGTTTTGGACGGATGAGTGGTGTTTGGGAGAGAGCCTGAATCGATTACAATGAACAATAGACTGGATGAACAAATATATGTAATCGAAACACAAATAAAGAAGTGGTAGTATGATTTCATTAGTCAAAATATTGTCAAACAGAGCACTCATACATACACACATACATACAATAAAGATCAGCCACCTCTAGGAGAGCTCATCCTGGAGGCGGCGGCTCTCTCTAAGAGATAAAACCCTAGATCTCACACAATACACTATACACTCATACTAGACAAATTAACAAATACATCTATTTATACTAGTCTAGCATGTCTTGGTCTTCAAGCCATCCACCCTTGATTGAGACCAAAAATATTAATTATTTTTCACCCATAATAATAATATTTCGATGAGTCGGTCTAAAATATAAGTCCCAACAATCTCCCCCTTAGACCGATGCCATCGAATTTCTTCCATGATCACCTCAAAAACACGTTGTTTTTCGTTGAACTTCTCCCCCTCATGTTAAGCTTCTCCCATTGTTCATTTCGAAACATCTCTCTTATATCACTTTTGGATACAGTTGTATGGGCATATGAACGAGGTTTTGAACTTCAAAGATCAACTTCAAGTAGCAAGGTCATCACAAAAAGAAATAAACTCAATGTGATCATCAAATAATCTTCCATTCTTCAAACCCGTTTCTTCCCTTGTAAGTCATCTTCAAACCTTTCTCTGAATCAAGATAGCATTCAAGTCAACCATAACCCGTTCTTGCTTGTCAAGTGACTGTTTTCATAGGAGGTTAAACTCTACTGATTATCCGTTCACCATGTTACTAGTGATAACTCTATCTTCTCAACCGTACTAGGAAATCAGAAGACTCACAAACAATGAAACATCTCTAAAGAATCTTGGATTATTGATCTTGATCAACTTTTCACTTGATTTGAAGCAAGCAATTTGCAACATATCTAAAGAATCTTGGATTATTGAGTCTTTTCACTTGATTTGAAGCAAGCAATTTGCAATGAAATTCAAGAATTTTTACTCCCCCAATTTCGTTGCAATTGTCTTTGAAAATTGTGTCTTCAAATAAAGTATGGGTGAAACAACCTTGACCATCCTTATCAAGATTGTTGATTCTGTAATAAACAAAGATAAACAAAACATTATGTTGGTTGACACTCATAAGGGATTAAATCCGTAAGCTTGGTCAACACTTGTTCTTGTAAAGCTCTTTGACGAAGTTGTGAAAAATTGATAAGGCTTTGGTTTTCTTTTGCTTGTTGATGATTGGATAAAATTTACCAAAATACCCCTGGAATATATCTTCCGTAAAGATCAGCTTGGTCAAAGGGTCAACGGCACCAAAAATCTCAAGTGTAATTCATTCACGAGCACACATAAGACAAAGTCCCTTCACGAGCATACTCAATTTTTTTTTTGCTCGAGCATGCTCGAGAAAAAACTTGTATTTTTCTTTCGTTACTCGAGCATGCTTCTGTCTTTACTCGAGCATGCTCGAGACCTTGCTCGAAAATACTTAGTCTTTTTCTGTCTGTCATCGAGTATGCTCGAGACCATGCTCGAAAATACTTAGTTTTTCTTTTCTTTTCCTGAGCATGCACAAATGCAAAGTGTGCTCGAAAACACTTGTATTTTTTTTCTTCTCTTTTCATGGGCATGCTCAGGAGCCAAAGTGTGCTCGAAGAAGGTTTGCTCAAGTAAAACAAAGTGTGCTCGACACCAAAAGATAGATTGTTGAGATAAACAAGGATGTGCTCGAATCCAAACTTGATGTACTCGACTTTGCATGCTCGAGCAACCAATAAGCTACCTTTCGTGTAAACATATCGATGCTCGAACAGCAGAATCATTCCATTGTGCTCGAAAGACTTCATGAAAATTCAGGACTTGTTCACTGTGCTTGAGCAATAGATAAGCTACCTTTCGGGTAAACATATCAATGCTCGAACAACAGAAACATTTCCTTGTGCTCGTAATACTTCATGACATACTTTTCCATTATGCTCGAGCAATAGATAAGATACCTTTTGGGTAAACATATCGATGCTCGAACAACAAACCTTTCTTTGTGCACGAAATACTAATGGTTAGTTTGTGCTCGAAGCAACACTTAAGTCATTTTACATACTCGAGACCATTCTTATCATGCTCGAGACATCCAGACTTCTTTTCTGCATCATCAATCAATGATTTTCCAATACAGAACCTGCTTGAATATTCCCTTTGCATCTTCCATCTGCTGCTACAAATAATGATTAGATTGCTCTTAGTACACGTTCATTCTTGACTTCTACATATCAGATTGTACCAGCTGCAATGTTCTTCAATATTCCCTTTACTGTTCAAGCAGCACACTCATATCAGAAACAATTACAAGCACATAAAACCCTAATTTTCAGATCAAGAACCAAGCTTCTTCATCTAAAATTAATCGTTATAGCAATATCCCAGTCATCTCGATATCAACCATCTATCTTCAATCTATCAACAGCCGTTACAGATCTAAAAATCATCTTCAATAACAGTTTTGCCCCAAAACGAGCTCAAAACACTGTTACATCAGATCTGGACCGATATGACCAAATAAACATGAAATTAATGTTGAATCTCCGAACGAGTCATCAACCCAAACATCAATCCACATAAATTTTACCCAAATCATCAAATAATTTCAAAACCCTAAAAATTTTTCAACAAACTTCATCGGTTTAACGTCCATGGTGGATTCAAGAGCGAGATGAATTAGATTCAGCGGTTAGTTTGAACGATTCAGAAACCCTACTCTGATACCAACTGACAATACCCGAGCTCCGGTGCGGAAGCGTGAATAATGGTCGTTATTAACGGTTGATCTCGGATCTGAGCTAGGATCGAATCGTATTCACTCTTGAAAGGTGTTTTGTACGAATGAGTGGTGTTTGGGAGAGAGCCTGAATCGATTACAATGAACAATAGACTGGATGAACAAATATATGTAATCGAAACACAAATAAAGAAGTGGTAGTATGATTTCATTAGTCAAAAGATTGTCATACAGAGCACTCATACATACACACATACATACAATAAAGATCAGCCACCTCCAGGAGAGCTCATCCTGGAGGCGGCGGCTCTCTCTAAGAGATAAAACCCTAGATATCACACAATACACTATACACTCATACTAGACAAATTAACAAATACATCTATTTATACTAGTCTAGCATGTCTTGGTCTTCAAGCCATCCACCCTTGGTTGAGACCAAAAATATTAATTATTTTTCACCCATAATAATAATAACTCGATGCGTCGGTCTAAAATATAAGTCCCAACATTTCCTTATAAGGTGTTTCCATTTTTTTGTCTTATGTTTCCCTTTACTTATGTTGTGAATATTTTTAGTCCATCATCTTTATTAATTTGTCAAAATTGGACCAAATTTTTCATGATGTTACATATAACCAAAGAAACGCTCCAAATGACAATCCGATAAGGGCACTTATATGTAGCATGTATCAGCGGCATATCCACCATGTCCTTATCATCTCATCATTCGTACCGTTACCCAAGCTACCTTATGTTCTAAATCATGACACACAATTGTACGTATTATGACTTCATGCGAGGACTTTAATAATTTTGTTCTAGACCATAATTACTCATATCGTCGGATTGTCCGCATAACTCGTTTCATCATGTGGGTTATAAAACATTTAAAACCATCATTTTGAAAGAACAAACGTTTTGATAACTTTAAATATAAATTCAAGAGATACTTAATAAATGTTCGAGATAGATTATTAAAACTGTATAATTCCTATTTATATCTTTTGATTATAAAAGTAGAATTTTGGGAAAACTGAAAGAAAATGGGTTTCTTGAAACATACGCTATAATGAATCGTGATGAATACGAATAAGATAATAAGATAATAAGATAAAAGTACAAAAACCTAACAAATTATAAAAGGAAACGTCATTCATAGGACGAAACGTGCAACATATTTCAACTTAAAACCTCCAAATGTCACAAATAACCAAAGACCCGATACGATGCATAAACGGAAAAGATAAGATAGTCTTAAAACAGATATAAAGAAAGCAACAAAGTCTTCAAGCGTCTTCAGTTGCGGTTTACTTGATTCCCTTGGCTTGGAGCATTTGAGGTGGTTGGATCCATGAGAACTTGAGCAGTCAAGGTAGATGGATTTAGAATAACTTAAGTAGGTTGCACTTGAACAGCTTGCATGAGTGGCGCTTGGTTGAAGTGGGTTTGGTAACTTTGAGCTTGCGAGTATGGGGTTTGATAGGGTTGAGTTAAGTATGGGGGATCTTGGTTAACGAGAGGTGCTTGAAGGACATATGGGGGATAGGTTGGGACTTGATGAGCATTGGTAGCGTAGTAGGGTGCAGGCATAGCTTGAGCTTGATGTGCATGGATAAGTCGAGGGCACGCATTGCGAAGATGACTAGGATCTCTGCAATCGTAGCAAGCACGGTTAGTAGGGGGTTTAGGAGTAGATGGTGTACGACAAACATTAGCAAGATGGCCATAATGATTACATTTGGTGCATACACGACATGGGGATTTAGGCAGGTGATGATAGTTACAAACGACGCACAACAGGAAAGGTCTAGTATAGGTTTTCTTGTTAGAATAATTTTGATTAGAGGGTTGAGGGTTAGCTTGGTTAACAACATAGTTGTGGTGGTTGGCTTTACGTTTGTGGTGAGAAGGGTTGCTAGTGGATTTGGGTTCGGCCTTAGCATCGGTTGAGGAATCGGTTTTAGAGTTGTCAAGAGAAGGTTTACTATCCTTGCGAGGTAGGGTGCCATCACGAACATGGTCATCAGAGAGTGAAGCAGCAAGAGCAATAGCTTCCTCGATTGAAAGAGGGTCTCGACTAACCACAGCATCACGAAAAATCTTCGGCAATCCACGAATATACTTTTGAGTACCACGAGACATAGGGGTTACGAGGTGAGGTAGTACTAGGCTAAGTTCCTTGAAACGGTTCGAGTAGGTTGAGTTGTCGCCACCGATTTGTTTAAGCTCCTAAAACTCCGTCTCGAGCCTTGAGTTCATGCTCGGGACAAAACTCTCTCTTCAATGCATCATTGAGTTCATCCCATGGCATGGCCAAAACTTCTTAAACACCTTGAAGGGCCTTAAAAGAGTTCCACCAAGTGAGAGCTCGATCCTCGAAGACGCTCGAGGGGAACCTAGTCCATTTGTCGTCCAGACACTCATAGTGGATAAAGATATTCTCCATCCTCTCAAACTAGCGGAAGAGTTTAGTAGCATTCTCCTCGCCAAGATAAGGAGGTGATTTAGCACTCGTGAAGTTCTTGTAGTGGTAGTTGTTTGGTGTAGTAGCATGTCCATTGATGCCTTGCAGTTGAGACACGACCTCGGGTAAAGCAGTAGTAAATTCCTTCATGATTCGAGTAGCCAAATGACGATCATGAAGAGTCGATGAGCGACGATTGTTACGACGATGAGATTGAGAAGACATTCTATGAGGATTAACAATGAAAATTTGTAAGATGACGGGTAAGTTGTGGGAATGAGTTGATGTGAAATAATAGAGATGCGTATGTATATGTATATGTATGTATATGAAATTGTGCTAGTGAAGACTCGAGGACGAGTCGAGATTTAAAATAATGCGAATAAGTTTGAGGCATTTAATTAATAAATTATGTTTAGAAAATTTTCCAAAGGTAAAAATGTTATTGGGTTGGGCTTTCCATGGTAGCTCAAGATCCCAAATAAAATAACTAGCATATCAAACAAGTTGACCTCCTATGAGCTTTCCATGGCAAGTTAAATGGCCCAACTAAATAAACAACATAAAGTTTGTGAATTGGGCCTCCCATGAGCGTTCCATGGCAATTTATTGGCCCAATTAAAATAACGAGTAATAAACAATTGAGTTGGTCAGCCCATGAGTGTTACATGGCGTTTAACTGACCCAACTAATTAACAAATTATCAAACCAATGGAGTTGGTCGGACCACGAGCGTTACCAGGCATTTTACCGACCCAACTAAATATCGAATCAACGAATCAAATTTAAGTAGTCGGTGTATCTTGGGAACCACCCCGGACGATACGTTCCAACCAAAAATCAAATAGAAAATGGATTGGGAAATGGATAGTTGGAGTGCCCATGGATTTCCATGGATTTTTCACCCAACTAAGCATTTAAAATAATTTAAAAACACAATTTGGAAGTTTTTCCCGAAATTAGCCATGAACCACCGTGAATTCGGTTTTTAAAAGGAGTGCAACCGTTTAGCCGGTTACGTTGATCACTTAAGGTTCGATCGTATGACATCTTGTTCTGCTTTGGCCTAGAGACTCGAGTACTGTGGTCAGGTTATCCTCCAGGTAAGGAATAGCGTCTTACCTTGGGTTCTTAGAACCGTTTTGCCAAGGCCAACTCACAGTTCTCTTGCCCCCTACCGCTACTAACCAAACATGCCCTACTTCCATACCCTAAGAAGAATGAATAAAAACAAACAGGAATTCTTAAAGAATTTCCCAAAATAAAAGATAATTTACCAAGATAAAAGATTTATAAAAATATTTTGAATGTAGGGCATAGCCTCGGAATTTGTGTGTGTGCAATAAATAAATAAGATACAATACAATAAAATAAATAATCTAATTAAGCTGTAAACAATTAAATAGCTCACAAGACAGTTCAGATAAGCACGTATAGGGTCCTAAGCTTATGATTATGACAATTTCTAACGACCTATCTTATAACCTTCGGCTCTGATACCAATCTGTACGCCCCAACCTAAGACGGAAATGCCTAGGCGTGATCCGATTGTTCACAACTCGAAGATACTATCATGAATATAAATGACAATATCTAATTAACTATTTTATTCAAAGAATACACACAACATCCAATTATAACAAAATATTCCAAATAAGTAAGTATGATCCAAACAAGATTAGACAATGATTCCCTTTGTTAAATCCCATGGTCTTGTCTAAGTGTCCAAACTTCAATCTTCAATACAAAGCAACCTGCATATGCGTAGAAAATATAAGAGTTTGTTAACAACACATGTTGAGTGATATGATCACCAGATTTTGACACAAAAATAATATAAATGATAAATGATAAATGTTGAATACATAAACAAACATATGTGGTAATAGTCAATCAACCCATAAAAAATCATATACACAATCAAAGACTTTCTAGTGTGACAATGAGTCGTTGCCAAGCGAATCGGGCATTGATTATGATGACTAAAATTGTCGGTTTACCTTCGCCAGGCGAATCGGGCTCTGGTTACTAAGACAGTCATATAATCATATTAATGAGCACCCTATACATTGGAATATGTTGGACCTCTCCGAACGCAATAAAGTAACAATTAAACAAGTAGCAATTAGCAAAAAACATTTATTTAATATTCACACGATGATTTTGTTTGCGAGTTTTTGTATAATATATGATTAAAAATATGAATAAGTACGCATATGTCCCAAAAACGTTTGAAAACAGTAGATAAAAAGGGGAATGATCAAACTCACCTTAGATTAAAGACAAGCGAATATAAATACGAATAAGCAAGCTAACGAATAAGCGAGTCGCCCACTACACATCAAACGATATAAACGATCAGAATCTGAAACTTGAGATATGATAATATAAGTAAAATCAAACTCGTTTCCACTGGAATCAATCCAAACGGACGTTTAGAACTCAAGCTATGTTATATTTAAGATTTAAGCGAGCTGGTACTGACCATAATCCAAACAGCGAGTCGAAAGTCGGGTTTTGGTCAGTAGCCTTAAAATTTTTTTACGAGAATAAGAGTCTTCTAGACCAAACGTTGAATTCGACCAGAAGTATGAGAAAACGTTAAGTCAAACAAGTTGACTATTTTGCCCTTTAGCAATTGACCAGTCAACACCCTTCAATCTCAGAAATCGATTGAACGTTATCGACTAGGGAATGTTAATGAATGATAACTCAGTTTACAACTTACCCGGAAAGTGAACGAAACGCAAGATAGGAAGAGTCAATGGTCTATACACATGCAAAGTCAAACGTTTAGGAGTATGTCTTTAACAAATAGCCAAAAACCGAGAGACATTATGATGTACAGAGAGGGTGACGGCTGAGGAGGCTTCCCTAGGGTTTTGTAAAGTCTTGTGGCAGGAGATTAGAGGTTTTTTATATAGGAATAGCAAAAAACGAACCATATATGGACATGTCACTCGTTTAAGCAAGTAAATAAAGTTTTAATGACAAAATCAATGAAATAATGATAAATATTTGATCTTGGTAAGTAAGAAATGAATTGGGACTTGTATTTTAGTTATAATATAATTTCTTGGACCTTAATTAACTCAAAGATGCCTAACATACACGATTTTATGCCAAAAACAACTTAGGAAACGAGAATCAGGTACGTAAACTGTCCAGCTCCACCACCGCGCCGCGCGGCGGCCTTGGAGCCCGTCGTCGCGCGACGCCTTGGCCACCGGAGGGGGTTTTTTCCATTTGTGTAATATTAGTCCTTATAGTTTATACATTGATCAATTTATGAACCTTTTATGAGATAAGTAAGGATTAAGCAATAAATAAAACATGAAGGGCTTGAAATGAACAATAAAGAACTTAGATACTTATAAATGCCAAATATTATTAAAGATTAAGATCTGAATAATGTTTGTACAATGATAAAATGAAAACAAAACAAATACGGAAAACCCGAAATGTTACATGCTAAGGCTGCATTGGTGGAGCAACTCACTGCAAAAGAAAATGTTATTGCCTATTTGCATGACACGGCGGCCGCGAAAGATAGAATGATTGAGGAACTCACAGCGCATAATGCAAAACTTATTAGTGAGAAGCGCGACCTCTCTCGGAAGGCGGATAAACTATTGAGCGCTTTCCCTTCTTTCTATGACTATAAGGTTCTAATTGTTGGTTTCTATTTGTAGGCCATTGGCCATATCCGTGATGGTGCGGAACTGGGAGACTGCCTTGCTAGACTATTACACTCGTCTCGCGAATCTGGACGCAAGGAAGTATTCCAAGAAGGGTTTCAATTGTGCAGGAGGGGCGTCCCCTGGAAAATTTTGAACTGCACATGGTGGACACTGATGCTAAATATGCTGCAAGTTGCAAGCCTTCGACAAGCTTCATTTCGAGATTCAAGATGCTGTCCAAGAGTTTGCTCTTCATGATAATGGTGTCCAACAACTTCAAGACTACTTCCAGGATGAAAAATAAATTTTTTCTTTTGATTTTTGATGTAACTGTTTTTTGTTTTGTTTTGTTTTTCCTCTTTGTAATCTCTTTTTTTCATATATACACAATATAGATTTTACATTTTGTCTTGTTGAATGCAACAATATAAATGTTTATATGTTAAACCCACCCTAGATTCAAAAAAAAAAAGAATTACTATGCGGATCTATGGTGAGCAGGCCATCACACGCCATAAATATAGCAGATTAATAAATAAGTTGTAAGAATGGTGCGCAGTTCAATAGTGAAACTATAAGATTATAAACACATGTCGCACAACTTTGTCTTTTATATTCCAAAAGCACTCCAATTTCTATTAAGAATTGGTACGCGGACCAAGAGAAAATCAGCACGCATGCCTACAAACACGGCACGTGGACATTTACAAATAACATTTCTTAAGTTTCCCTACGTTCCAAGTTCTAGGAATTAATGTCCCGTCTAGTTTTTCCAATTTGTGTGCGCTTTATCAAGAACCACATGAATTTTATAGGGTCCCTCCTAAGTCGGGGCCAGTTTCCCTGGTAACTCGGCATTTGACGCTTCATTATCCCGGAACACATAGTCTCCTTTATTGAACTTGAAAATTTTTACTCGTGAATCATAGTACCTCTGGAGTTGGCGTTTGTATTTATTTTCTCTTATGGCCGCCATTTCCCTCCACTCTTCTCTTATGGCTTCGGTTCCGTAGGTCAGGATGAACGGTTTTTCGGAATTTCTTATCTTTTTGTGGGCTCCATAAACCCACAAAACATGTGGCAACTAATCTACCCATCTAGCTCTCTTCGTACCTAACCGAGCCTTGATCCCATCCATGATACTTCTGTTAGCCCGTTCAACTTGCCCATTGGCTTGTGGATTGTCACACCCCAATCTAGGGCCTAAGAGTGTGACCAATAGTGGTGTCTGTTTTGTAAATATATCAGAGTTATGGGTTAATTTTAGCGGAAGACTTAAAATTATTATAATACAATTTATATTGAAAATTTACTTGGGAATTAAATACCTAATTATATGTTTACAAAATATTGTTTTTAATATTACAAGGATTTTATAACAAAATTGAGCCATCACGCATTGCGAGCTTCTATCTTCTTGATGACTCTAATCCTTGCTAATTATAACAAACTTAGTTACCTACAATGGGGAATAAAATACGTCAGCTATGTGCTAGTGAATCGTTATGACTCTAAAAGCATTTAAATAACAATCATAATACAAATATAGTTTTCTTGACAAGCTCACCAGACATATTGCTATACCCGGTATTTGTAACACTGCCCTACACACACACAAGTCTCCGAGCCATGTAGCCCATTCCGGAGAACTAGTTATGACCGTTAGCCCACGGCCATGTAACGCTCGTTAACTTCAGTTAAAAGAAGTGTAGCCTGTAAAGTATGTACATTTCTTGATATTTATCTAGCCTTTCTTGGAGACCCTCTCGTTATTCCGGTACGTTAAAGTCACTAAAGTTTTCTTTCAAGTTGCTATATCCCCCAAATTGGAGGGGCTAGAGTGTAACATGTTATATTATATCATAAAAAAAACTAAACCCTAGCCCCCCCCCCCCCATTCCAGCCGATCGGCAGCAAGAGGAGCAGCCCCACCCCCGATCTTTATTTTTTGCAGCCAATTTTAGAGAATAAAACTTCAATTGAAGGTTAGTCCCATGTTCCCCCAAGTCTTTTGCACCTTAATTGGTCATATTGATCGCCAAATCTCGTGTTGTAGGCTTACCGAGTGGATGTCCATTCAAGAATTTCCGGGACTGTTTTGGCTAAGGTTCTTGCACCAAAATCTTCCTAGGTATGTCTAGTATAACATACTTCAAAATTATGCACATTGGTGTACGTTTGATTGGTCAACTAGTTATAGCTTGAAAGTTAGTATTCGGTTGTCTAGAATAGGGAATTGTTGCGTTTAACGCGCGAGTTGAAGTAATTAACAACCAATTCGGTTCGGGTAGCTTTGGTTTGATGTAGGGGCTGTTGGAAAATGATTTTTATAGGTATTGGGGCTGAATTGGTTGTCGGTTACTCAAATGGGTCGGTACAACGTGTATTCGCGTTTATTGAATAGTTAGTGCGTTGTGCTTGCGAGTTACCGACCCATTCAACTCGTGTAGCATCGTGTGGACTTATTGGCTGTGAATTTATCTAATTGGGTCCACACGGGGCTGAGTTAGATGTTGTGCCTAAACAACTCTTAAACGCGCATATTAGTCTTACCTAGTGCTTCTGGGGGTAATTTGGGAATTCTTTATTCCTGGGAGTATCTAAGGGTCGTGTTGGTAAATGTAAGGCCCCGGAGGCTGTTATGATTGAGTTTGATGAGGTCGAGGCTTTAGGTAACTCGAACCATGTTAGAACGTCTCGTAGGATAAACAAGTCCTTTCGGTGTCGTTAGTAATGATTGTATGTAAACCGACAGGCGTTTGAGTTGTGGGGATACTTAGGGGTTCTCTAGCTCGTGGTGAATACGTGCCTTGTGTCAGGGGAGTTCATGATGCCTATTTTTACTGTTTTAAGTTTTGGGGCTAGCATGCACACCTAAGTGATTTTACTTGATGAACCGTTTAAATTATTTTGCATGGGCTTACTTGTATAGGGTAGGCCTTGGGATAATATTATTGTATGTTTGTACGTATGTTTATACATGTATTATTGTATGGACAATAATTGGCGATGTTAATTAGTCGTTATCGACTAAGGATGTTTACGTATGCCTACTTTGTGTTTGCATACGTTGGATGAGATGTTACGTGTTTGGGTTGTACGTGTGCTCGACCCTGATGTTACTACTTGGAGTAAATTTATAGAGATATAATTATATAGACGTTTATATATATATGAGTATGACTACTTATTGTTGATGATGGCCTAACTGATGTATCCCGTTATTTTAATACTCTTGGAATGACTATTATAATTGTCAATTATTAAAACTCAACTCACTCAGCTCAAGCTGACTTTGTGTACATGTTAGTGTGAATTTCAGGTTAGGAGGAGGGTGCATTACCGCTTGGGCGTGCTCGAGGCTACTTGGACGGTGGAAGGCATATCTACTCGGAAAGTTTTGTTAATAAACATTGTTCTTTTTAATTATTACTAAATACATTGAAATTTGGTTTTGGGGCATAATTTCCGGGTTTTGGGAACTAGTTTTAATAATTATGATTTTTCCGCTGATTTATACTCTGAACTGGTTTTTGAAATGGAATGAACTGTTTTGAGTTTAAGAATTTTGTAAGTTTATGGAATGATCACCAACTGTAGGATTCCCGGGATTCGGGGTCTTACAGGCCACGTAGCCTTTGACTGTATAGGCTGAACAATTATATTTGGATCTAGACACATGTGTATTCGGTCTGAGTTGTTTTTATCCTCTCATTTGTATTACAACATTTTAGAGATCACGTAATCTCATGTAAACATTTGACTGACTCTTTAAGGCAAACAACCTGTTCATCTTATAGAGTATATATATGTTTTGACTATTTGTAAAGGTTTAACGTATTCATCTGTAATGTCGGTGTGATTGATTGATAACCCTTTTTAATTGTGAATGATTGTTAACCTATAAACAAATAGGTTTGAATGATCCCCTTGATGGTGTTTCTTGATTAGACTGCAGACTTGAAGTCTGGTTTTAACCTTGATTAGGTTTGTGAATGTTTGAAGTCATATTTGTATTTATATGGCGTTTGGTATAGCATGCTTTGGCCTAGTAGTGTCTATCACGTTAGCAAACTTGTCCAGGTAAGTAAACAGGTCCCGCGGTTGATTGGGAATTGTACGAATTACTTACCTTAGGCAAGAAGAGTCTACTAACGATATCCCCCTTCCAGTTACTACATGCCCGTCAATATTTAGTTTTGTGCAACATTACCCTTATAGAAGTAATGTTTTATTGAAAACTGTTTGTGAATACTTTGAAAATCTTTTCAAGGTTAAAGGCCATAGCTTTGACTGAGTCTAAGCTATTCATAATATAATTGAAATAACTTAAACTTAGATCCTACCTTAGTGAGTACTTGGAATTCTAACACTAGGGTAAGAGTAATTCTTTGACTGGCGGAATCTCGTTCCTGCTGGTTTACTAATCAAAAAAACGTAAAGGCTCCTCTACTTGCACTAATCACGAGAAAACAGGACCTCGGAACTTCACGGATATCGGGCACGCTTCCCTAGGTAGTGTATATAAAAATGTGAGAGAGAATTGGTGTGGAATGGCTCATACCCGGCACCCCCTTTTATAGGTGAATTCTGAGCATCTTCGCGTTTCGCGAACCGCCTTAGTGCCGCAATTTTTAACGTGGCCTGCCTGATGATGCCACGTGTTGACACGTGGTTGGACACGTGTCCCCGATTACTTAATGGCGTTTCGCGTCGCGCGAAGTTCTTCGATTAATTTCTTCGCGTAACATGAACTTGTCTAGAACATTGAATTGTGTGTCAGTATTTCGCGTCGCGCGAAGAATCAAAATTTCAAAATTTTTCTTTTCAAGTCCCTGTACTTTGATTATTGACATTTTTGGTATAAACTTATGTCGAAAATTTCGTGGTGTTACATAGATGCGAGACTGTGGTGAAGATCTGGATAACATGAAACTTTGACAACCACTCTTGCAAGCCCTAACCCGTAAACCGCGTGCCATTGTCACTTACTAAGATTTGCAGGAAGCCAAAGCGGCATATTATAAATTCCCAAAGGAATTTCTTTATGTTTTCTGCAGTAATTGTTGCCAGTGGTTTAGCCTCCACCCACTTAGTAAAATAATAAATAGCAACCAACAAATATTTGACCCATCCAGGTGCTTCTGGGAACGGGCCCATGATGTCAGCAGCCCACTTCTGGAATGGCCAGACAGAGGTTACGGGTACCAACTTGTTCTGTGGATGAAGTATATCCGACGCGTGTCTCTGACATGAGTCACACTTTCAAATTTCTTTTACCACGTCCACATGCAAGCCCGGCCAGTAGTACCATTTGTTCATTATCTTTGCTACTACCATCCTTGGTCCCACGTGTATTTCACAAATTCCTTCATGGATTTCTCTGATCAAATAATTCGCGTCTTCCGCATTCACACATCGAAGTCGTGGGCCAAGGAAGGATCTCCTATAAAGGATTACATCCTGCATCTGGTAGTGCAACGCCTTGCGGCGGATCTTTCTTACGGCGGCTTTATCATCCGGTAAGTTTCTAGAGGATAAGTAATCCATAATTGGTGTCATCCAGGAGGCTGTCCCAGTTTGAATATCCAGGACCTGATGTTGAAGAACAGATGGGCTATCCAACACCTCTATACGCACATCTCTAGCCAGGTGTTCAAAGCTTTTGGGCAAGCTTTGTTCAAGTCCTTGAAGTCTATACACATCCACCATGTCCCATTGCTTTTGGGGACTATCACTAGGTTCGCCACCCAAGTTTGATACTGTGTTTCGCGGATGATCTATGCTTGTAATAGATCTTGAACTTGTTTATTCATGGCTTTCATTTGCTCCGGACCCATTTTCCTTTTCTTCTGAACAATTGGCGTATACGCCGGATTAACCCGTAATTTATGTTCAGAAATTTCTCTTGGAACTCCTGTCATGTCGGATGGTTTCCAAGCGATAACATCAGTATTTTTTACAAGCAGTTGCTTTAAGAATACACGGACTGTTTTTGAAATTGTGGGTCCGATAGTAACTGTTTGTTTTAGGGTACTTCGGATTGACTACCCACTTTCCCAATTTGGTCCTTATCACTACTTTCGGAGTTTTAGTGGGTTTGGATCCCGTCGTCGCGAAGCAATGACTATTGACTCTGATAATCGCGATGCCAGTTCTTGTAGGAACCCCGACTGCCCCATGTGCAGTCGACGGATTGGCTTTAAAGTCTCCTATTGCTTCACATCCCAGGTTATATCATGTTTTGATCTTGCGGGTAAGACTAAAATTTCTACTTCTTCAGTCCGCGTGTGAATTCCATCACTGAGTGTGACTGGAAACGTTATGACCCCTCGAGGGTGCACAACTTCGTACTCGAATCCTGATACTGGAGCATGAATAGGTTTTAGGCGTGCTTTATCATATTTGTCTAATTGCTCGAAGCATTGTTCGTACATTATTTGTGATGTGATCTCTGTATCGAAGAAGACATATTGAGATCAGTAGTGCCCAAAAAGTGCAGTTATGACTAACGGTTCCTTCATACAAGGACCTCCCTTCATCCATGGGAAAATTACCGGTTCGCTCATCCAATCATCCTCTTCCATTTCAGGTTTCTTGTTTCAACGCAGCGGTCCACCTTGAATCATGTGCACATTTAAGTCTATGATCTGCTTCATTGGCGGGCCTTTTTCTGCTTGAGCAGATTGCTTCCACACACCCTGACGAACATTTTTCAACAGGTGTTCAAGATTTCCTGATTTAATTGCAGCCTCTATTTCACTTCTCAAACTCACACAATCGTCAGTAGTGTGTACAATATCCTCATGAAACAAACAGTGTTTGTTCGGGTTCAAATGAGCCCTTCGAGTCATTGACTATGTCTTTTTGAACTCGATATTTTGTGAAGATTTTAGTTGAAGTTTTTCTCAAAGGAGTCCATTTTTTATCTGTTTTCCCTGCTCGCGTCTTTCTGCTTTTGCCCAATCAATGATCTAGCATCAAACTGTTTAGAAGATTCCTCAGGTGGCTAAATTCTAGACCATATTAACCCTCTTTCTTCTTTCTTGGGACGGGCACTCTTGAATTCTGGTTTGACGGGTTGTTTCGGAGTCTCCCGCCCTAAAAGCTTTTAAGTGGCTGCAAATACCTTAGCTGTAGTCATGATGGCATCCCAAGTTTTGGGCATTCCATCCCGCCCAATTAAGCAGCGGATTAGATCATTACTTCTAACATTTTGCCTGAATGCGCACCTTAACATATCTTCACTAATACAACCAATATTCAGGCTTTCATTGTTAAAGCGGGTGAAAAAATTTTCAATGGATTCATTGTCATGGTGGACTACGTTCAGAATTTCTGAGGGGTTGCGCGTGTGCTTGTGCTGCTGACTGAAATGTTGCGAAAATTTAGCAACGAAGTCATCCCAGCTTTTAATTTACCCATCCGGAAGCTTCTCAAACCACTCGTATGCTGCACCAGTTAAGGTTAGAGTGAACATGTGGCACCAATATGGCAAAGTCCAACCACTGACTCCACCCACAGCGGTAAAATTCAACAGGTGATCACTTGGATCCGTCATCCCGTTGTATTTACCAAGATTGCTTGGAATTTTCACATTTGTTAGAATAGGGCGATGGCAATTCGTGGGATGAACTTTGATTTTCATACAAACGCGGCCAGGAGGTAGGGTTTTGTAAAATCTTCCTCGGCATCACTTCATTACTCAGTGTGCTTCACTACCGTCCGCATCCTGTTTGTCCCTTCTTTACCATATCTGTTGACATCACTCGTGTATCTTTCATCATGATACGTGAGCTCTTTTTGTCTTTAGGAACCGTGACTCCGATCATACACGATCCTGCGGGATAAGCTCCGCTGGAACAGACGATCTCTGTCACGACTTTCACCATACTAACGGTCACCCGACTGCTCCGGAACCTCCATCTCTGGAATGAGCTGGCTTCGTCGTATGACTGGTGGAGGTGAAGGAGATGGCGAATCATCATAAACTAAAGTTCTCGCCTGAATCTGATCATTTTTCACCAATCTGTTGTATTCCTCCTTCAACTTCTGTTGTTCTTGTTGGTACCATTCTTCCAGGGTCAAAACTACTTTTCCAAGTCTGGATTGGTGACGAACTCGTGTTTTATCGCCTTCAAAACTAGGGAATTCTCCGGTCTTGTCTTCCAAAACCGGAGTACAAGTGTCTCGACGGGATTCCGTAATGACCTATCTAGCATCTTCTAAAACAAGGCCACCGGAACCTTTAATCCATCTAACTCTCGTCGAAGTGACAGTCGGAAGCTTCTGGTTCTGACTCATTGTAAAAAAAACCGCAAGAGCCCACAAAAAGTCGTGAAATCTAGCCTCAAATACGGATGGCGCCAATGAAGAAGCACGGATCCAAACTGGATAGTTCAGATTTATGTTTCCACAAGTACGGATACACTAAACTTCAAATGAAATCAGATTCCAGCCAAGTTCCTGCAAAACAGACACTGTGAGACTCGTTACGGGAAGGAAAAGAATGGGGGTCTTCCTGTAACCACCATTTGGCATGAGAATGAGTTTTGTACTGTGAATAAGAGAGTACGAAGCACCAGTGATTGTTCTGACTGAGTCGGAGTGAATGAAAACCTCATGAAGATGATTTTCAAGTATTTATAGCTGAGGATGGAAGAAGGTGATTGGTGGAGTTGTCATTGTTAAGATATTCCATATCTACCTGAATGGACACGTGTCGCGCGTTCATAGGATGTAATAGCCTGGCCCGTTTGGGACGGTTACCAAGTGTCCAGCTGTCCTTTTATTGGCTGATATCGCTGTCAGGGAATGTTGGGATAATCTTCTAGAAACAATTTATTACAACTATTCTTCCTTATCACATGGGAACCTTGCTCGTGTGAGGTTCCTTATGTGACCCGCGGATTACTTCCGCGGATGTTAACTTGTGATCCGCAGGCTATGTTAGAGATCTGTGGGGTGATTTCTTTGGTTCGCGAGTAGTTTCCCTACCCTACATGTTAGGTCCCGTTTTGTATGTTTAAGTCTTTTGTATTGGAATGTTTGTGTTTATGGCCATATGAATATAAACATGCTTCTCATTCATGCTTCCCTATAAATAGGAAGCATGCCATGAGAAGTAAGAATCCTTTTGCCAAAACTTATCTTTCTCTCTTGTTCTCTCTCTCTCATTCTCACCTCATTTAGCCGAAAATAAACTTCTTAAGATCCGAGACCAAGGTGCTTGGTGTGATATTCCGCTAGCATCAAGTTTGGTTGATCCAAGACACGTTGTTAGATCCACCCTCATTGGTACCTATAATTGGTATCAGAGTTTCGGCTCACTAGTTGAGGTTTTTGGACCACAACCTTGGGTTTTGATCTTGAGAAAAAGAAAAAGAAAAAGAAAGTGTTCTTACAAGAAAAATTACGAAAATACTAAAAGATTCGGGTTTGTAAGTTGTTAAATCCCAAGAAATAAGTGTTTTAAAAGTTATTAAAATATACAGTTTGAAATTTCTCTTCGTATGAAAGTCGAGTTGTTGTACTAACCCTGGACAAAATCTGACAAGTTAGGTGAAACTGATCCCAAGAAAGATTGTTTGTGGAAGCTTCGAAAAATTTCGCTTCGCTTGAACAAACATTTCGCTTCGCTTGACTATTTCGCATCGCATGAGATGTGGTTTCGCTTCGCAAAGAATTCGCATCGCTTGAAAAGTTTTCGCTTCACTTGCAATTTTGCTTCGCACAGAACTGTTTCGCATCACATAGCTTTTTCGCTTCACATCGCTTCGCATTCCAATTTCGCTTCACATAGTCATCATTTCGCTTCGCACAAGAATCATTTCGCTTCGCATCACTGTTCACCTGTTTCGCTTCACTTGAGTTCTTGTTTCGCTTCGCATTATTGTTTCGTGCGAAATTCCTGATTTTGTTAAAATTTCAACTGTTTAAGGACTGTTAGTGCTTGAGACTATTGTAACCATGACCAGTACTGATTCTGAGTTGTTGAAAGGGTACTTGTTGCTTGAGAACCAAGTGGGAACCCCTACAAAACCTCCAAAATACATGACCTTAGATGTCAATTTTGCCGATTTTAAATGGAGGTTCATGAACTTTATTTCGTTAACTGACTCTGAGTTGATGAGGTGCTTTGAGATAGGTCCTCATGTTCCCATGATAGCCACTGCAAATGGGGAACGACCAAAACCCGTTGAAAACTATGATCAAAATGATAGGACCTTGATTGAGCAAGACAAGAAGGCATACCTTCACTCTCACTGTTTGTCTTTCCAATGAGATTACTGAGACTCTTCGTGAACACACAAGTGCCAAAGGTTTGTGGGATGAACTTGTTGAAAAGGTAGAAGGAAATGATTAGATAAGGGAAAACAAGAAAGCTTTGTTGAAAGAAGAGTTCAATATGTTTAATCATCGTCAAGGTGAAAATGTGTTGGACTTGATAAAGAGATTTGAAAAGAAGATGGTAAGAATCAGAGCTGCTAGTGTCAACATCATGAACTCTGAAATCAACCATAAGTTGATGAGAACCAATACCGTGACAATCAAGAGAACCACTAACTTGAATGCAATGACAAATACAACCACTATTAAGTCATTCGAGATGGATGAGAAAATAAGAATTAACAATCATCTGAGTTCTCTTAATCAAGCTGGGATGAGTACTGCTTCATCAATGCCAATTGCTTTCACAAGCAAAACCAGCAAAATGTGTATCCAGTGACTACTCCAAAGTACTCCTCAAGTGTGCCACCACAGACAACAGCATTTATTTCAACTAGCAATCAATCTGGATCATCTGGATCAAGCTCATTTCAAAAGGCAGTTGATAGTGCAGTTGAACAAGCCTTGAAAGATCATGGGATCTCATCTTCCTCAAAAACTCAGCAAAGTAAAAGTTCAAGATACTATGAAGCTCTTCCAATGTTGAATGACTCAAATGTATCACTAGTTCATGCATTCCTGTCAAGTCATGAAGAGTTGGTGCAAGGAAATCTGTTGACACCACAATTTGAAACTAGAGACCTAAAAGACATCAATCAAAAGGATCTCGAGAAGATGGACATCAAGTACCAAATGGCAATGGCTGTTCACAGAGCCACAAACTTCATGAAGACGTACAGAAAAAGACAGTTTCAAGGACTCTCACAAAAAGGGGATTGGATTTGATAAAGAGAGGCTTCGATGTTACAACTGTGGTGAATTGGGTCTCTTTTCAAAGGAGTGCACAAATCCTCCCAAACCAGCAAACGACATTCGTGTGACGGAAGTGACTGGTGAAGATAACAACAAGCCAACTAGGAAGAAGCATGTTGTAGACAAACCCAGCTCTTCAGTTCCAAATATTGGAAATCATCCACACAAGGGAAATCAAGGTTCAAACTCAAGAGCCCTTGTCTCTCAAACAGAGGTCTAGGCTGGTATAGATTGGGATGACCAGTTTCAAGAGCTGTAGAACCACCTCAACATGGCTGGAATGGCTTTCACTTCCAATAATGAAGCTTCTCCAAACACAGTTTCTGAAGCTTCACCAGTAGATGAGGTAAATCACAATCTATGTTCTCAAGCTAGCATTGATAAGGTTACATATTATAGACACCATCAAAATGAAGTTTTGAAAGAAAATGCAAAACCTCGAGAGTTAAATGCTGAGTATATAAAAGCTGACAAGATTTATGTTGAAAAGATTGAAACTCACCGTGATGATGTAGCAAATCTTGGACTAAAAATTTTTCAAGCTAAAAAAGAAGTAATATATTATAAAAACATAGTTTCTGAATTAAAAGCTGAAATTTAATGTTTGAAACTTAATGCTTCTAATAAACAGAAACAAGAAAAGATTGTAGAAAGATTTGAGACATCATCTGAGAAATTAGATGATCTTATTGGAGCCCAGAGAAGTACTAAAGTAAAGGCGGGGCTGGGGTACGATTATACTGCTGTAC
The DNA here is from genome assembly GCF_021521415.1 of Bidens hawaiensis. Classification (NCBI taxonomy): domain Eukaryota; kingdom Viridiplantae; phylum Streptophyta; class Magnoliopsida; order Asterales; family Asteraceae; genus Bidens; species Bidens hawaiensis. Next base: position 74,924 of record NW_027492852.1, on the reverse strand, counting down.
CTTTACCTTTAAATGACTACTACACCAGTTTGCCCCACTTTAGCTATAATACTTCTCCCGAGGAAGAAATGCCATATGGGGTTGGTAGAATACCAAAACCAATGAAATTTGTTCCTGCGGTATCACAAACAGCTGCTCCAGTCCCATCATCTGATAAATCTAACATCAATGTGTCTTGTGAAGCAGGTGATTTAAACAATGGTGAATGTGGGAAGGTTAACTTGGGTTGTAAGCAAAAGGAAGAATTAGAACCACGTTCTGAATCTTGTGTGGATCTAACTAAATCAATTAACAATCCAGTTTGTAATAAAGTTTGTGAATCGATGTTAGGAAGTTTAATGTCAAGATCAAATGATGTATTTTGTGAAAGCTCAAGTGATGAAAACCATGAGAATATATGTAATGAAAATGAATGTTCTTCATCTGATTCTAATTGTGAAACAGTTTATGATGAAACTGTCAAAGACAAGGTTGATGGAAAGAATGGTCCTAGTTGCTCATCAACTGATCATCATGTTGAGAATTTGAGAAAACAAAAATCTGATTTTGAAAATGAAAAACCAAGCACTTGTATAAATTAAAACAACAGTTCTCAACATTATGATCAGTTTTATAGTACCTATTACTACTTTCGACAGAAACCTAGGAATTCAAATTATTTTGGTAATCAACATTCAAATGATCATAATTGTCAGTCAGATAGAGGTTACAAACATGTTAATCCACCCGCATCAACTTATTGAACAAATCACACATACTTCAGTGCGCAAGATGTCTATAAATGTAATCAAAGAAAGTGTTGCTTTATGTGTGGTAATCCGTCTCATCTTGCAAGACATTGCAAGAACTGGCACAAGCAACAAAAATATTTAAACAGTGCGTTTGGTCAGGCATTTCCTAAGGTTGATCCCAAACCTAAGAAAATGACTCACTAAACTCACTCCTCTGCCAGTGAGACGATTCAAAACCTAAAAGAGAAGACAAACCAAAGAAACCATTTTGGCTAACCCAAAGAGAAAGAAAAAGGTTAGCAAAGAGTTCGGAAGCTGAAAAACCCAAGAATCCTTCAAAGGTTTTCACAAAAACTAATCAAGAAGATTTTGTGGTTAAGCCCAAACCAAAACGAAGGCAATCTAGAAAACCTTTCCAAAACCGAGGAAATCATGATTCAAGTTCCTCGAGGGATTGCACTTCAGATTATGATTCACCAAAAGTTTATATTTTCAGGAATCATAAAATTAAGCTTGGTGATTTTCTGTTTAATTTTCCCGAGACAAATGTGTCTCGGGACCCCTCTACTAACTAGCTGTTCATGTGTGTAGGGTCAGCCTGGAAGGCCTGTCAACAATATTTGGTACTTAGACAGTGGCTGCACCCGAAATATGACAGGAGATGAGTCCCTGCTGTTTGATGTGAAACCATTCGATGGCGGACATGTCTCCTTTGCTGGTGATGTAGAAGGAGAAATCACGAAACAAGGAAAGGTCTCAAATGGTACATTGACCTTTGATGAAGTCAATGTTGTGAAAGAACTCAACCATAATCTGCTCAATGTCTCCCAAATCTGTGATAAGCATTTCTCAACTCTCTTTACAGAAAATGAGTTCCTTATTCTCAAACCAGGTTTTAAAGTCCCTAAAGAGTGGATTATGTTGCGTATTCCGAGGCACAATGATGCCTACATTCTGGACATGAGAAGTAATTAATCCATGCGTACTGCTTCCTTTTTATTGTCCAAGGCCTTGGAGAATGACTCATCCCTATGGCATCGACGATTGGGTCACGTCAACTTTAAAAACTTGAATAAGTTAGTTAAGGTGACCATGTGACAGGTTTGCCTGTGAAATCTATTCATTGTGTTGAAAAATGTTTATCTTTCTCTAAATGCAAACAGCACAAACTCCCTCACAGGCCCAAGACCGTCAGTTCCATAAACTCCACTCTTCAGCTGTTACACATGGATCTTTTTGGTCCAATCCAACCATTGGCAATAGGTCGAAAAGCCTATTGCTTGGTTATTACTGATGATTACTCTCATTTCAGTTGGACTTTTCTGCTAGGACATAAGGATGAGACATCTCAGTTTCTGCTCAGGTTCATTGTGTTGGTTGAGAATCAAACGGAGAAAAGAGTCAAGTGCATCAGAAGTGACAACGGAACAGAATTCTGCAACAAGGTGGTGAATGAGTTCTGTCACAACAAGGGAATCCTTCGTCAATTCAGCGCACCTTACACTCCGAACAAAATGGGGTGGCTGAAAGGTGAAACCGTACACTGGTGGAAGCGGCAAGAACAATGCTGTCATATTCAAAACTTCCATTGATTTTCTGGGGTGAAGCCATCAACGCTACCTGCTTTACCCAAAACCGTGTGCTTTTAAACAAAATATTGAACAAGACTCCGTATGAAGTCTTCTATGGAACGAAGCCAAGGGTTAATTTCTTTAGAACGTTTGGATGTCCTTGCACCATGCTCCAAACTAATGCCACTTCAACCTCCAAGTTTTCTGAAAAGGCTGATGAGTGCTATTTTGTAGGCTACTCAACCGACAAAAGTGCTTATCGTGTTTACAACAAGAAGAGCATAGTAATCTTGGAATCGTTCAACATTGATTGGCAAGAATTAAACCCTACGGATGCACACAATGGTCCAGACTGGATGTTCGGTTATGAAAGTTTGTTCAAGCAGTTTCGAGGGATATACGTGACACCAGTTTTACCTCCGGTTTCCCATGTTGCTTCTGTTCCTGCTCAACCTGGTGATGATCAGTCAATTTTGATGCAAGCCATGTTAAGAGGTCTTGAAGACATTCAAGTAGATGTACCTGCTCCCATACTCAATGCTCCACCCGTGGCTAATCAACCAGCCCCGGTAGTTCAAGTACAACCAGCCGCAGACACTACTGAAATGCCCACTATCGAAGACACCACAGATTCAGATACAGACTCATACGTGTCAGCAGATAATGTGGAGCATAACCAGATCGTTCAAGTTGAAAATCCTCCAACTGAACAAAGTGTGGTGGAATCTGTTCCCACACCTCCCTCAAAAGAAGAAAATCAAAGTGTAGCTGAGGAAACTAACAAAGAGGCTGCTCAGGTTGAATAAGTTTAGAATGAAACTTTTGGCCACACCGACTCAACTTCTGTTCCAGCCATCGTTATACATTTCTATGACAACCTATGGGATGGTTCCATTGCTCAAGAACATTTGGTTGATCAACAAGAAGATGCTAGTGATCCTCAACCAAGTGTTCCTGTCAATGTGACTGCTGTTTTTCATCCCATAGAGAGGTTATCATTGGAACTCAAGGCAACACCAGTCGAGCATGTCGAGCAAATTCCTCAATTACCTATCCACCGTAGACATCCGACTGAGAATATAATTGGAGATCTATCTGTTGGCGTTCGAACACACAGTACTTCTGGTAACATTAACTGATGTCTTTTTGCTTGTTTAATTTCGCAGGTCGAGCCCAAGGACTATCGAGTTGCTTTGAAAGAGAATTCTTGGGTTGAAGCCATGCAAGAGGAACTATTACAGTTCAAGAAGTTGAATGTTTGGAGGCTAGTGAAGAAACCAGAACATAAGAAACCGATTGGAACGAAGTGGGTGTTCCGAAATAAAAAGGACGACAAGGGGGTTATCATTAGAAATAAAGCCCGGCTTGTTGTGAAAGGCTTTTGGCAACGTGAAGGACTTGATTATGATGAAGTTTATGCACTTGTGGCCAGATGGCAATCCGCATATTTTTGGCCTACGCATCGTATATGAACTTCAAAGTATATCAAATGGACATGAAGACCGCTTTCTTGTACGGAAAGGTGAAGGAAGAAATCTACGTCAGTCAACCTCCAGGTTTTGAAGATCCAGATCCTCCTGATCATGTCTATCGTCTTGACAAGGCACTTTATGGTCTGCACCAAGCACCTCATACTTGGTATGCCACACTGACTGACCATTTAATGAAGAATGGGTACAAAAGAGAAATTGTCGATCAGACCCTCTTTGTCAGGAAGGTTAAGGGAGATCTGATTCTGGCCCAAGTGTATGTTGATGACATTATATTCGGGCCCACGAATGAGAATCTATGCAAGGAGTTTTCTGAAGTTATGCAGTAGCGATTTGAGATGAGTTTCTTAGGGGAGATGACATTCTTCCTAGGCCTACAAGTTGAACAAAAGAAGGACGGGACTTTGATACACCAAGGAAAGTACGTTCATGACATTGTTCAGAAATTTGGATTCAAGGACTCAACGGCATTCATGACTCCAATCGCTACAAGACCTGTCCTCACTCCTGATCCATCAGGAAAGCCAGTCGATCAACACCTGTATAGGTCCATGATTGGCTCCCTGATGTATTTTACTGCAAGGAGACCGGACATTATGTTCCCTGTTTGTTAGTGTGCCAAATATCAGTCAGATCCAAGAGAATCTCACATGACCGCTGTCAAACGTATCTTCAGATACTTGAAGGGAAGACCACGTTTAGGACTCTAGTACCCAAAGGAGTCCCCCTTCGAACTTCATGCTTACACTGACAGTGATTATGGGGGATGCAATTTAGACAGAAAGTCAACATCATGAGGATGCCAATTCCTGGGAGACCGGTTGATCTAATGGCAGTGAAAGAAGCAAGTCATTGTGTCCACTTCAACCGCTGAAGCCGAGTACAACGCCGCATCCATTTGCTGCTCACAAGTTATTTGGATCCAGCATCAGCTGCTAGATTACGGTTTGAATTTCTATGATACAACGATCAAATGTGATAATGAGGCTGCCGTTGCGATTGTTAAAAACCCAGTCCAGCACTCAAAGACAAAGCACATTGACATCCGAATGCATTTCATTCGTGATTGTTTTTATCGTAAGTGATGTGCATGTGGTGTATATATAGATATTTGATTATTTTTGACACGAAATCGGGTTTTAAAAATAGTTTTCACCTAAACTTAATAAAACACACACAAATGGCAAGTGTACCAATCGTATATGTAATATAGTTGCGGTAAGAACCAAGTATCAAGAGTGTGATGTGGTGGATCTAGGTGGGTTGTAGGCAAAGCTTTGTGTGACAAGAGTGTTGGAGTCAACTTGGTGCATACCTTTGTGTGATGTGGTGGATCTAGGTGGGTTGTAGGCAAAGCTTTTCTTGGCTGCTTTCTCTAGGATTTCGAATGCCTCGTTGGGAGATTTGGTTCTGAGATCTCCACCGGCAATTTGGTCGATAGCCTGTTTGTTTTGGCTTGACTAGGCGTTGAAGAATGTCTGGACTTGGAGCCATTTGTTCAACCCATGATGTGGGCATCTTCGTAGCAAGCTCTTGGACCTCTCCCAGGCTGCGTGCAGCGATTCGTCTTCGTCAGTTTTTAATCCGGTGATGCTGGCTCGGTACTTTGCAGTTTTATCGGGTGGAAAGTATTTCAGGACGAACTGCTCTACCATCTGGTCCCAATTGGTAATGGTTCCAGATGGCAGTGACTCTAGCCAATCCAAGGCATAACCTCGGAGGGAGAAAGGAAAAAGTTTGAGCCTAGCTTGGTCCTCAGAGCAGTTTTGGATTTTGAAAGTACCGCAGATACGTAAGAATCGAGAGATATGAGATAAGGGGTCTTCATCGAGAAGCCCATGGAATTGAACAGAATTTTCCACTATATGGATGGTGCTGGATTTGATTTCAAAATTTTCAATGATTGCCGGTGGTGCCACACCATTGCCATAGCTTTCGAGGGTCGGCTTGCCGTATTTGCTCATGTTAGATTCATTATCTAGATTAATTGGTGCCGCCATATTTTGTTCCGTTATGTTTTCTTCGGTTGTTATGTCCGTGAACGCCTCGTTTTCGATCGTCTCAACTACTACACGTGAACGGTTGCATAACCTTTGGTGAAGGTGTCGCTCGGGTTCCGAAAGTGGCGAAACAAGCTCAGGTGCGGGCATGGTGGACATTCATTACTTTAAGAAAATAAATAACTAAACAAGTAAAACTAATCTAAAAGTAAAGCGGGAATAATTAAAATCTTTTTTTTTAAATAAGATGAACTAATTTTTTTAACAACCGTAAACAACGGTTAAATAAAAACTTGGATTTGTCTTAAAATTTTACCGTATCCCGGCAACGGCGCCAAAAACTTGATGTGCGTGTGGTGTATATATAGATATTTGATTATTTTTCACATGAAATCGGGTTTAAAAATGGTTTTCACCTAAACTTAATAAAACACACACAAATGGTACCAATCGTATATGTAATATAGTTGCGGTAAGAACCGAGTATCAATCCGTGGACACGTAAATTTTAATACTAAATCTTTATAATTAAAATAACCGTATAAATGATCTTAAAGTTTTGTTTTTGTTTTTAAAAGTAATTTTTAAAGTGACTTATAATAATAATTTGAAGTGAGTAAAAAATGATAATGTGAAGATTCAAGATTTAAAAGCTATCACCTTAACTTTAGAATCCACTTGATTTCCAATGATGGTAATCTTTAATATATGATAAATTCACTATTATATTTTTTATGACAAAGAGTAGTTTCTAGTTAAAGATATCTATTCCTTTGATTTTTTTGGAAAACTAGTATGAATTATACAAACTAATCACCTCAAATCATAATTGTAAGTGAACCTTTATGTTGAAATTTAAGAATATAGATTATCATTCAATTAAGAAACTCAAAATCTAACAACCGGTTGGAAAGATCACATGAAAAAACCTAATCCACCTATGGTTGATTAAATTAGACAAAGTTCAAATATTCCTTTAATTTATGAATCTTCAACCCAAGTGTAATATCAAAATAGTTGTGTTAACAAATACTTATAATATTACTTAACAAGAATATCAATTCATAACAAATGTTCAATCTTTTCAAATCTAAACATGAGGATATGTGTTTAACCAATTTTCATGTTAGCATACAAGAATTATTTTAACTATTTCTATATTAAAAGTTACAAAGTTGTATGAACAACATTTATAATAAATGGTAAAATCAAGAGTTTTTCAACATAACAAGACATACCATTTATAATTCTTGTATACCACTTTCAATTGTTTAAACATAATATTTCATCAAAAGATAACCAAGAACTTAATCATTATTTCAACATAAAATTATCATATATTAGTTTCAACCATAAAAAGTGATCAAGTTTCATCATAAGTTAAGGTGATATGATAAGTTTAGCCCGTGATAATAATGAAATATACATCAAAATAGAAGAACATAGCATCCATAATTAACATTAAGATAATCTAACCAAGCTAGATGATTATGTGAATGCTAGAACTCCTTCTTAAGGTTGTATGGATCTTCAAGAGCTTCTTATTACCTTCAAACTTCTAGAATGGTGAGGCGAGAATGGTGGTTTAGAGTGTGATTTTCGGATGTCTTGGTTTGTCTTGAAATGGAGCTTGAAAGGCCAATTTATAGGCAAAGTCTGCAGGAGGCATGGGGCGTGCCCTCACTAGGCACAGCCTGTGTCGATACCAAATCTCTGACATAATATTCTATGGTACTTGGAGTACATGGGAGCACATGCATGTACTTGACATAGGGCGATGCCAAATCGAAGCATGGGACGTGCCTCGCGATGTCACCAGACAAATAGTACATCTTGCATATGTCATTAAGCATGGGGTTGTGCCTAACCGAGCATAGGGCTGTGTCTCACTACAGCATAGGGCCGTGCCTGGTTGAAGCATGGGGCGTGTCTGTCCACGTCACCAGACAATAGTACATGTTGCTGATGTCACGTTAAGCATAGGGTTGTGTCTTCCTGGGCATCGGGCTGTGTCTGACTGCAGCATAGGGCTGTGTCTTCCTGGGCTTGGGGCATGCTGAGCATCTGAAAGTTTATTTCATTGCCTTTCCTTCTAGAAAGTGCTCGTTTTCGTTTGTCCCTGCAAATTCAAATTAAACAAGTTAAGTATCAATTCTAACTAAAATTCCCAAGAAATAACACAGATTGGAGCGTATTTGATGTATAAAAAATGTACAATTTTGTGTACATCAGTAAGCTTGTCAACATTAAAAGGGTTCATTCTGATTTTAGTCGTGCCCGATTTTTATATCTTGTTGAATCTTTGGGCATTATTTCTTTTGAGTAAATTTTATCTTTTATTTACAATTGTAAATATTTTTCAAATATGTCACAATTTTAGAGGGAGAAAATGAGTTAATGATAACTGGCCAAAAAGATTTTCAATTTACTTCAAGAAAAACCAAAATTGAGTCACTTGACTTAACAAAAAGATTTTAATTTTAGATATAATATTAATTTCATCTTTACTCCTATTTAAGAAAAATTTCAGAAAATTCAAAATGATTTATCCCATTTAGGGGGAGCTCCTGTTTAGAAGGAGTCGGATACTTAAAATTTTCAATTAAGGATTGATCCGACCATGTGAAAAATGATAGTACATAGGTATGCAATGATTCTAGAGCATGAAAAGAGTAGATCAAAAGTCTATAAAATCATTCATAAATGTGTAGATAGGCTTGAAAAACAAGTAAATGTCGAGTGATATAAACTTAAATTACTGCCGGTACTAGTGGATATACGACTATAAAGCGGCTGCATGATTCCGTGAAGTCATATTCGTGAATCTTATCCAGACCCATGCTATTCAACGCCTCGTTGCAGAGAATCAGATACAGTCGTCCCTGCTGATAGAACATGGCAAAATCATTGACACTTTGAAGGAGTTCTTGGCATCTCAGGGGGAGACGAGCTGTAAAGGCGATGAGCTAAGGACTAAGAAGCGAAATGATAGAGACGATGATCCCAATGCATCGAAAGGTGCAGTTGGAGAGTTGCCAAGAACTGAACAAGCTCTTGGGACTTCCACAACTCAGGGGGAGTCAACAAGTGCAGCTGGCGGTTCGGGTGATGATGTGGTGGTAGTGGACGTTGAGGAGATGGATGATGAGTTTGTAGGTGATGATGATGTATTACCGATTGAAGAGATAGAGAAGATTGGTGCAGAGATAGTTATTGATAATGAGATTGAAGAGGGAGAGATTGTAGAAGAGAATATTGAGCATGAAATTCCGGAAGTCGATAAGGCAGATATGAGTCAAGAGATTGGAAATGATGAGACAGAATGGGAAGAGCAGCCAAGATGGAAAGACGGCTACGCTCAATGGTTTGTAAAAACGAAGAAACCGGCGGTCCCTACTATGTTTAAGAAGAGTTACAACATTAGAGGTTATGCTGAATCGAGAAAGGGGATTATTTGCTGGATATATGATGAGCAGTTGAGGCTCTTTGTGATTAAAAGGTATGATGGTGTTCAATACTTCAAGAGGATGTTGAGATCATTGAATACATTGCCAGAATGTGAAGTGAAAGACTTAGCCAGATTGGGGTTAATAAACAGAAGTGATGATAATATGGCTAGAGTCATTGGAAAGATTGTTTGGAAGGAAAGTATAAAGGAGAAAAAGTTCGAGCTGTTGAAACCACAAAAGGGAAAACTTATTGAAGACAAAGATAGAGGATTAAGAGCAGATGGCAAGCCTTGGATGATCATGAAGTATAAGCCGATCCGGTGTTTAAAAGAAGTGCCGATGAAACAAATGCCCAAGGATGTGCTCAAAGATCTGAAGTGGTGGTATGTAGATTGTGAGACAGCTGAAGCAGTAATGGAGGACGAAGATGAACAAGAGCTGCTGAGAGTTTATGATCTGATGCATCTAGTGAATTTGTCTCAAGCTGATCTGCAGATGCTGAATGAGAAGAAGATATTCTATATTCCTGCTTGGAAAGACGAAGCGAGGAAATATCAAAGAGTTGTTTCGGTATGTGTACGAGAAGGAGTGCATGCTTGAAGATGAAGATACAAGATTGTTGAAGATTACGAGACACGTGTTTGAAGATAAAGATATGAAGCTACTGCCAAGGGGGAGTCTGTTGGTACATGATGTCAGTAGTTCAGTGTCAAGTGTCTGTAATCGTGTTAGTTGGATTTGTGTTATGTATGTAAGCGAAGTTATCACAAGTTCGCTTGATATAGGCGAACTTGTGGAACAAGCGAAGTTAGGGACAACTTCGCCTGAACATGCCAGGCGAAGTTGTCGTCTTATATATCGGCTAGGTTACGGCTGAGTTGATAAGTATTGATCGAGTTATTCATTGTATCGAGTTGTCCAGTGTTTGTGATTGATATCACGTGTTTTCGGTTGCAATATAACGAGTCTTTGTTTATTGTAACGTGTGTTTCATCGTGTTAACGTATATCGTCTTCTACGCTCGTAACGTCTTACGTAGGGATTCCGCACCTACGTAGAACGAGATATTCCGTGTAGATCAGGCTGGGAACCTACAATCTTGAACCAGATTGGATCTTGAACAGTTCTTTATTTTCCAGTTCTTATCTAATTTTCTGGGAAGGATCGGCAACAGCAAATTTTAGAAACATCAGATACGGGAGGCTCGACATCTAATTTTCTTTTGTTGACTTTCATGAGCCGACAGGTTTCTTTCCTTGTCTTCAGATACAATCAGTTCCTTTATAGGTTCAACCAACAACTTTCACGTTCTCGTTTTCTTTTAAGTGCTTCAACATCTGCAACTCCAAGCAGACTTGATCTTGATCTACCTGTCCGTGTATAACTACACAAAACATAGAACGAATAAGATTCGTTCACAGACCCTCTCGAGGGTCAAAGAAGAATTTGTTCACAGACCCTCCCAATTTCAGTCTCTCAACTTGTAAATGATCTGTTTAAGTCCCAGATTTCCAACGAACTTTACATGAACGACCGTGACAACAAAACACATGATTTTGAATGAATCAAAGTTTAACAAAATATGTACGAACATAATAAAAGTTCAAAATCTTTTTGGCATTTTCATATATTTTAAAAATAACGAAAATATATACATAATATTTTGAAGTTGAAACAAAAAATAAAACAAAAATAAGATAGGAGTAAAGATGAAATTAATATTATATATCAAAAATATTTACTTTAAACGTTTACTAAATTATTTTTCTGAGAAAGATCACAACATGGAATCACATTATCTGTTAACGTTCTAGATCACACTTCTATTTGGACATTATTATGCCAAGAACCCAAAGTCGATTGTAGATATAATTTGTTCACTTTAAACTTAACAAGTATTTTGATGTCAACATGATACATTAAGGTACAATTAGGCACAATGCTTGTGTGGTCCCCATTTAATCTGACAAATTACAGACTCCATCATACCTCGGGCTTAATTTGCTTTCACATGTCACCTCAACTTGACTTAAACCTTTCTTATTTGATCACAGTAATCTTATTAACACACTTGACACTTTGACTTTGTGCACTTGAAACTTTGTACACTTAACTCGATCTAGAAAGATTAAAATAAAGCAGAAGTTCAGGCCATAACAATCAAGTCAGATAATACCATATTATCGCGCAGAGAAAGTCCAAGGCTTGAACAAAAGAAAGAAAATAAAACAAAGCAGAAGATTCAGTGCCTTAACAATCAGGTCAGATAATACTATATTATCGCGCAGGAGAAAGTCCAAGGCTTGAATCAAAATAAATGAAGAAATAACGCAGAAGTTAAAATTCCTAGAACTGACTCTTTTTCTGACTTTTTTTCTTGATTTTTCTTTTTCTTTTCTGACTCTTTTGTTTTTGTTTTTCTTGCTTTTCTTGACGCTTTACTTGACTTTTTTCTTGACTCAATAAAAATTAAAAATGACACTGATTTTTCATAAGACAACTGTGATAAGGTAAAGAGAGGCTTGGGTATGACATGTTTAATTGCATTTCAGCATTCATTAATATGACTTTAGTTGGAGTCGGCAACCGCTTCATAACGTGTAACCACTAGCATAGGCAGATATTTAAGTTTATATCACTTTGACACTTACCCATTTGTCAAGCCTATCTACACATCAAGCAATGATCTTGTTGGCTTTTGATCTACTCTTTTCATGTGCTAGAATCGTTAGAGATAATTTCTTATCATTTTCCAATGGTCGGATAAATTTCTCAAAATTTTAAATATCCGACTCCCTCTAAGCAGGAGCTCCCTCTAAACAAGACAATTCATTTTAGATTTTCTTAAAAGTAATATAAAATATTTTTGGTAAATCAAATGATTTGTTTTTGCTTTTCTTAAGATGAATTGAAAATCTTTTTGGTGAGTTATACTTAACTCATTTTCTCCCTCTAAAATTGTGACATATTTGAAAAATATTTACAATTTTATATACAAAAAGATAGATAGTTTGTTTTAATCAAAATTGATCATGCCGATCTATTCGACCCGAAATTCAAATCGAGCATGATCGATGGCTTTAGTGAAAAGGTCAGCAAAGTTGTTGTCAGATGGACTATCTTAAGCATGCATTATCACATTGTATGACAAAGTTGAAGAGATTCAAACAGAGATCCAACAGCTGATGCTGGATCCATCACTTGAGAGAAGTATTTGGACGAGGTTAGTTGAGAAACGCTCGAAAGTTGTTGTTGAACCATTTAAACAAGGCTTCCCTTCTTTGAAGTTTGTCCTCCTATGTCGCTTATGAAAGACTCGAATCTGCCATCGAATGGTTTAGCATCAAATAGCAAGGGTTAGTCTCCCATCATATGCCGGGTGCAATCACTATCTAAGTACCTAATACTATTGATAGTCATCCTTGATTGACCTTGCTTGCACTAAACGTTCAAATAGACATGGGTTCCCGGGATACTGTTGTCCCAGGAAGGTCAACCGTAAATCAACCAAACTTGATTTTATTTCCTGAAACCATTTATTTCTTGTTAGAGCCTCACTTGATGAAGAGCAGTCCTTAGGAATCCAAGCAAAAACTTGTTCCTTGGTTTTGTTAATTTTGGACTTTTCTTTTCTTGATTTTGAAACTATTTTTGGTGAATCCTCAGACTTTACAGTCTTAGGATCCTTTTTGTTTTTATCCTTTTTGGATTTCCAAAAGCGTTTCCTTATGTGTTTTACTTTATTAACTTTGGATCTCACATCCATTTCACTGGGTTCACTATCAGCTTGATCAGTCCTTGAATCAGGGCTACTGAAAGCTCCTTTTGGGGACTGACTAAGCCGCCTTTAAATATCAATTTGTTGCTTGAGCCAGTGCTTGCAATGTCTTGCAAGGTGAGAAGAGTGACCACACACAAAACAACACTTTCTCCTGGGAGTGTCAAAGAACTCGTCTGAACTATAATGTGGTTGGTGTGGTGGGAAAGGTGATCCTTAGAAAGGAACATGATTATAAAACACATTTGTGTAATATGGATCAACAAAATTTTGTTGATAATGACCATCGTAGTTTTTGTCACAGAAGTTGTATGACTGAGGATCTTTTGATTGATTGGTTGTTTGAGAAAATGATCATTTATTTGGTGGAACATATTTACAAGAAGTACTTGTCTTTTCATTTTCAAAAATTTTGCTTTTACTTGAATTATCCTCAGTCTCATAACTTGATGATGAACAACTTGATATGTTCACCTCAACAGGCCTACTTTCGTTGACACATTTTTCAACAAAAATTTCATCACAAACAGTTTCATAATCTGAGTCAGAAGAACATTCATTTTCATTGCAAACGTTTGTATAACTATCATCACTTGAATTTTCACAAAATACATAATTTGACCCTGACTTTAAACTTCCCAACATGGATTCACAAACTTTATTACAAACTGAATTGTTAATAATTTTGGTTAGATCCATACATGATTCAAAACGTGGTTCTAACTTTCTTTTTAGCTTACAACACAGGTTAACCGTCCCACATTCACCGCCATTTACATCACCAGCTGCTACACAAGACACATTGATGTCAGATTTATCATATGATGAGACTGGAGCAGCAGTTTGAGAGGCAGCAGGAACAAATTTCACAGGCTTTGGTATTCTACCAACTCCGTATTCCATTTCTTCCTCTGGAAAAGTATTATAGCTAAAGTGGGGCAAGCTGGTGTAGTTATCATTGAATGGTGGTGGTACGGCAGTGTAATCATACCCCAGCCCCGCTTTAACTTTAGTACTTCTCAAGGCTCCAATAAGATCATCTAATTTCTCAGATGATGCTTCAAATCTTTCAACTTGTTTTTCTTTTTCTCGTTTATCAGAAAGATCAAGTTTCAACTTTTCAATTTCATCTTTTAATTTATTTACAATGTCTTTGTAATAGATGACATTGTGCTCTCCTTGAAAGATTTTAAGTTTAAGATTTGCAACATCATCGTGATGTGTTTTAATCTTTTCAACATATATCTTATCAGCCTTCACATATTCAGCATTTAGTTGACGAAGTTTTGCGTTTTCTTTCAAAACTTCGTCCTGAAGATATCTATAATATGTAACTTTATTTACGCAAGCTTCAGTGCATAGATTTCTTTTTACCTCGTCTGATGGTGACGCATCAGAACTTGCAGCAGCCGATGAGGAAGCTTCATTGTCTGTGATAGCCATACCTGCCATGTTAAGTGGATTCTGCAGCTCTTGGAATTTATCATCCCAATCCACACCAACTTGGACCTCCGATTGGGAGACAATGGCTTTTGAGTTTGAGCTTGAGTTGCCCTTGTGTAGATGACCTCCAATTCTTTGTGATGAGCTGCTTGGTTTCTACATCTCATGCCTTTTTCCTGCAGCCTTGCCATTCTCCTCTTCTGTCACCTCAGTCACGCGAATATCATTGGCAGGTTTTGAAGGATTCGTGCATTCTCAGGAAAAGTGACCCATCTCACCACAGTTGTAGCAACGCAGCTTTGACTTGTCAAACCCGATCCTTTTCCTGTCTGAATCATTAAAGCTATCCTTCCCGTACGTTTTCATGAAGTTAGTAGCCCTTTGCACCGCCATTGCCATCTGATATTTGATATCCATCTTCTCAAGATCTTTCTGATTGATATACCTCAAGTCTCCAGCTTCAAACTGAGGTGGTAATAGATTTCCTTTCATCAACTCTTCATGGCTTGAGAGAAAAGCATGAACTATTGCGATGTTGGAGTCATTTAGCATAGGTAATGCTTCACAGAAGCTTGAAGGCTTGCTTGGTTGAGGTTTTGAAGATGATGAAATCCTTTGAGCTTTTAGGGCTTGGGCAACTGCACTATCGACCGCCTTTTGGAACGAGCTTGTATTTAAAGAATCTGATTGATTTGTTGTTGAGATGAATGCTGTTGGTTGTGAAGGAACACATGAGGAGTACTTGGGAGTGGTCACGGGAAACACGTTCGGTTGAGCTTTGCTTATAAAAGCAGTTTGCATCGAGGTGGCAGTACTCACTCCAGCTTGATTCAGTGAACTGAGATGATTGTACATTCTCATCTGCTCATCCATTTCAAATGGCTTGATAGTGGATATCAAGTCAGTGTTTGTCATCATGTTTAGATTGGTAGTTCTCTTGATCGTGACAGTATTGGTACTCCAGCTGTATGACAAAGAGTTCATCAACTTGTGGTTAACCTCGGCATTTGCAATGTTGACATTTGCAGCCCTAATTCTTACCATCAACTTCTCAAATCTTTTTACCAACTCCAAAACAGCTTCTCCTTGACGATGATTAAACATGTTGAACTCTTCTTTTAACAGGGCCTTTTTGTTTTCTCTGATTTCTGCATTGCCCTCAACCTTTTCAACAAGTGCTTCCCACAGACCCTTGGCACTTGTGTGTTCATGAAGAGTTTCAGGGATTTCGTTTGAAAGACAAACAGTCGGTATGAGATAGGCCTTCTTATCTTGAGATAACAGGTCCCTGTCTGCTTGATCATAGTTTTCTGGAGCCTTAAGTTGTTCCCCAGCATCAGTGCGAGTCACTGGAACATGAGGACCTTGTTCAAAGCATCTCAACAAGTCAGTCTGAGTTAAGGAGATATAGTTCATAAATCTCCATTTGAAATCAGCAAAGTTATCGTCTAAGGTCATATATTTTGGAGGCTTTGTGGGGGTTCCTACTTGGTTTTTCAACAGCAAATAACCCTTCAATAGTTCTGAATCAGTGCTAGCCATGGTCTAAGTAGTTACAAGCCTTCAACAGAGCTTAATCTTCAAAACAATTAACTTTTTCACACAAAAGAGCTTCAAGCGAAGCGAAACAACTTCAAGCGAAACGAAACAGCTTCAAGCGAAGCGAAACAGTCTTGTGCGAAGCGAAAGGATTCTAAGCGAAGCGAAAGGATCCAAGCGAAGCGAAAGGATCCAAGCGAAGCGAAAGGATTCTAAGCGAAGCGAAAGGATCCAAGCGAAGCAAAAAAGTTAAAAGCGAAGCGAAAAATAGTGAACAGTAAAGCGAAGCGAAAAAGAACCAGGCGAAGCGAAAAAAGTTTTTAAGCTTCCAGAGGCAATCTGTTCCACCCACTTTTGTCAATACAAGTACAAGGTTTGGTACAATGCTTGAGCGAAGCGAAATTTTAACTTATCAAACTAACAGCCTTGAAACCCGTAAACACCACTTTTAACACTTAAAACTTTCACCAAGAACACTTTCTAAGACATTTTATGAAGTTTTTGCCAATTCTTTTTGTATTTTTGATATTTTTTTTGTCAAGAACACTTTAACACTTATTTTCTTCTTTTCAAGATCAAAACCCAAGGTTGTGATCCAAAAACCCTCAACTAGTGAGCCGAAGCTCTGATACCAATTGTAGGTCCTCTAGATGGATCTCAAGACTTGACTCGGATCAATCCGTGTTGTTGGTTAGCGGAAATCACCAACGACACTCGGATCTCGGATCTTAGTTTGTTATTACAAAAGAGAGAAAATGAGAGGAGAGGTTTTGGAGAGAGAGAAACTTTATTTTCTTGATGTAGTGAAGAGTTGTTATGGAGAAATGGGTAGGTGACCTTTTATATGGTCCTCATTTCTCCAAAACTTACAAAATAAACTTACAAACTAAACGTACCGAGTACGTACTACACCGACTAAAAGCAAACTAAAACGACATATACAATCCTAAAAACAATATAGAATATTGGCCCTACAAAGCCCTATATTCCTAACACTCTCCGAGATTTCATCGGCTGGGAATTCAACAACACAACATGTGAGGCCGTCATCCACTGCCGGGATATGCACGAGATTCGTGTGTTTGACGAGCATGAGCTAATGGGTCTGCACATGGAGGACGTGTTGAAGCTCTACCACTCACCCTTGCGAACCGTCGAGGACATTGGTCGTCAAAACACCGACCGGATAGTTGAAGCTTTCAACAAGTTCATCAAGAGACTTGTTGAACTTCCACTTTGAGATGATGAATGTTTGGTGTACGATACGGACGGGTTCCAATACTAAAGACTAGAGAGAGATTGTTAGGTCCCGTTTTGTATGTTTAAGTCTTTTGTATTGTAATGTTTGTGTTTATGTATGTACGGGGTCGTTAGTCCATTTTGTATGTTTTGGGCCAAGGTCCATTGTAAACAAGCCCATTAAGCCATATGAATATAAACATGCTTCTCATGCATGCTTCTCTATAAATAGGGAGCATGCCATGAGAAGTAAGAATCCTTTTGCCAAAACTCTTATCTTTCTCTCTTGTTCTCTCTCTCTCTCTCTCTCTCTCTCTGCCATTCTCACCTCACTTAGCTGAAAACAAACTTCTTAAGATCCGAGACCAAAATGCTTTGTTTGATATTCCGCTAACATCAAGTTTGGTTGATCCAAGACACGTTGTTAGATCCACCCTCGTTGGGACCTACACTACATCTATAGAGTTATTGTCATCAAATTCTAGTGACTATATGATGCAATCAATTGCCACTAAAGTGATTGGTTGGAACACTAAGGCTGAGGGGTGTTGGGCGCTAACCTGGGCGCGAGAGCCCTTCCGCTCGCGCCCCCAGGCGCTAACCCCACACCACCGGGGCGCGAACCGGGGCGCGAACGGGGCGCGAGCGCGAGCCCCCAGGCAGGCGTGAGTATGGTCGCGGGAGAAGAGAGAGAAAAGTGAACGTTGGAAGGCAAAAGAGCCGTTGGATTAAAATTAAAAAAAAAATAAAAAAAAATGTCCTATATAATACACAACTTCAAAACACATTTCAACCATATCAAAACACAACTTCAAAATAAAACCCATTTCAACCCATCTTCCCAACTTTTTTTAAAAAAAATGTCTGGAAATTGGTACCCAAACCTAGATTCAAATTATATTGACGATGATTTATGGTCGTCACCAGACCAACCGATGTTTTATTCGGGGCCGCAAGAAACATCCGGCTTTCAACCATCCAACATACAACCATCTCCTAACTTTGTTGTTCCAGAGACACAAGAATCACACGGTGATGCTACGGGAGCAAGAAGATGCGTCCACCGGAAAAAACAACTTGCAACGGACGGGCCGGGACCGGCTTCGACTCCGAGGACGAAACGGAAAACCACTTCGTGGTCATCGGATGAGAAGGAAGCCTTGTGTCGGGCTTGGATAGTCATTTCTGAGGATCGGCGTTGCGGTAATTGTTTTAACGTTTTTAAAAATGATTTTTAATAAAAAAGTTAAATAAAAAAGTTAACTGGAAATCTAATTTAATTATTCATTTTACAGCCGACTACCAAAAAAGCAAGGTTTTTTGGACAAAGGTTAGGGAGACGTTCTATACGCTCGTTGGGAGTACAGAGCGAAACGCCGATATGATTTCGGGTCGGTGGTCCGAAATAAGAAAATTTGTCGGCTTGTTTACTAATCTTTTCAACAGGAACGCCGGTCGTATGAGACCAAGTGGCAGTGATGATTTGGCGGTTTACAATTTCACGGTCGAAGAGTGGAGGCAGGAGTGTTTGCGGAGGTATGGGATGGTGAAGACGTGGGACGATTTAAAGTTGTGGGAGAGGTTGAAAAGGTGTTCCAAGTGGGTTGAGCTGGTGGCGCCGGACCTTGATGCGGAAGTAGGGCCGAAACGGACTAAAACTAGTTCGTCTGGAGCGTATAGCACTTCCGCCGGGTCGGATTGCCGCGTTGGATTCGACCTAAACATTGCGGGGGAAGAAACGTCTTCACCGCCGAGGAGGCGGCCATTGGGAAGGGACGCCAAGGGGAAAAAACCGGCTGAGGGGGGAGCCGTAAACATCGTCGATCTTGTTGAATCCCTCAATAAATTCAACAAAACCATGGAGGTGGTCTCTAATGACAAAAAGGAAAAAAGTCGAATGAGAGATTTGGACTTCCTTACTAGAGACTTCAGTAACCTAAATCCGGTCGATCAAATGCTGATGGAAAAGCAAAAGGAACTTATCCGAAAGAGGTTGATCGAAGAAGACCAAGCCGAAGAATAAGAATAATGTTTTTTTAGTACTTTTATTTTTATTTTATTTTTAGATATTAATGTGTTTTTTTCATTAATGTGTGTTTTTTTTAATAATTTATGAGTTTTTTTAATAATACGTTTTTTGAATATATTTATAAAAAAATTAAAAAAAAATCCGCTGGAGCCTCTGCTGGAGCCCCTCCACACCAGGGCCAGGGGCTCCACCAGGGGCTCCAACACCCCCCTTATCCAGTTTCTCTCTCTGCCACACGTCATAATATTATTGGCTGGAGCCCCCACTCGCGCCCCCATTAGAGCCCCCCACACCCCTCAGCCTAACAAAATCAGATAGCTTTGTGTATGATATTTTTGTTCTTTCATACGACCCGTATGTAAGTCACCTGTTATAAACTCAGCTACCTTCAAATAAAACACTTTCGATCACTTCGTAAAGTTTGTCATATAAAAGGATTTTTGAAGAACCCAAGTATATAAAACACTTATTGGTACACCATCACAATATATAATGTAACATATATATAAACCAAACCATTTGTATATAAGATTTTATTTTTTTTTAGAATGGCAACTCATAAACTTTGTAGTTTACATCATTTCTTTAACGACTGAACTTAGAGCTATGACCCCTTCGAAGGACAAAGCATTATCTAGCATTAATTTGTTATCGGTAGGCCAAATACCTTATCATTATATAACATATACTTAGGGGTGTAAAGGAGCCATGTCCAAGCTCGACTAGGCTTGAGCTTAATTGACTCATTTAATTTACTTGAGCTTGACTTGTGAGTTGTCTTTTCAAGCTTAGACTCGACTCGAGCTCGTCTAATTTATTATTTACTAATTAACACATATTTTTTAATTATATTTAGATTATCTGATAAAAACCTTAAACGAGCCAAAGTACGGCTCGAGCTTAGATGTGGAATGTGAAATTAATACATAAAAGCTCATAAGATATAAAAACTTAAAAATAGACAAGGCTCGTTAAGACTCAACGAGCCTAAACGAGCTTCTCATACAAAGCTTAAACTCAGGCTCAATAACCAAACAAACTTTATTTGAGGCTCAGACTCAGCTCTAACTCAAAAAATATGAGTTCATTTCAAGCTCTTTATTATTGATTAGAGCTCAAGTAGTTGAGACAGCTTGGCTCGTTTACACACTGATTTAATGATACGACACTCTACTCTCTATCTCTATTTCTATCTCTCTCTCTCTAAAACACCTGTGTTTCTATCTTCTCTCTCACATTCAAACTTTAGGTTTCTCTTTCTCTCTCACTAGTCACTAGCACCCTCCATAATTAATTACTCTCACTCCTTGCACAGATACATGATCATCGGAAACTAACAAAGTCCCACAGATCGACACTCTAGAAACCTATTTTAGAGCCTGTAACACCAACAAAACTGCTACTGAAATCACTGCTTCTTTTCTCTTTCTTGCTGTCATCAACACCAGTCAATTATTTGAATCATCATATAGCATATGCAACACCTTTTTTTTTTTTTTGACCGCGAATTTCCGTCATCTAACCCAAAAACTTCCAACAATTTGATGTTTTAAAGACTTTATCTTTGTCGGCGAACCACCGACGTACATTGACACAACAACCATAATAATAATAATAATAATAATAATAATAATAATAACAATAATAATAAAGTGCAATCTGGTTCAAGATATTATATACCCATTAATCAACTTACCAAAGGGTATTCTTTTCTTGAAACAATTTGTAAAGCAGCTAATTAACTTGATCATATATACATATGTATACATATGAAACAAGAACTACAACATAACAATAATAACAACAATTAAGTTGAATCTAGCTCAAGATATTATACACCCATTAATCAACTTACCAAAAGGTATTCGTTTCTTATAACAATAACTAAAAAAGCACCAAACCTGATCAAGAAACCGGCGGTGGCGGTGGCGATGATGGTGTTTTCAACGGGGGCACTTGCGGCGGTCGCTTTCTTTTCTTTTTCTCATAACTAATCCCTCTAGCTTTAGCTTGAGAATCCCTAACTTCACGTAAATAAAGCCTGACAGCACGAGCCCCAAAGGGGTTACTTTCCGCCTGCCCACCGTTTTCCTCGTAGGCCACCCTGAGCCGGCCTATGAGGGCATCCAGACTGCCCCACGCCTGCCGATGCGGGCACAGGCAAGGGGCAGACGGATTAGGCTGTCCAAAGAATGGACAAATTTGTGTGTGCACTTTTGTTTTACCAAATTGGTCAAGATATTTTAAAAACTCAAGAACATGTGCAACACTGCACCGAGAAAGAGTTAATGGTGGCCGGTGGTTCCGGAGGTATTGTCCAAACGTGTTCCAGTCACGGCGTTTTTGGTTCTCATAGCGGCTGAGAGTGGTGGTTTGAGAACCGGAAGAAGATGAAGAAGATGTTGGACTCAACATATTTGTGATGATAGAGTCAACTTGTTGTAGTTGTGGAACAACATCCATGTTAAAAGGTTGATACTTTTCCATTATTATGTATAATTGAGTACAAAAAAGAGAGATCTGGTGGAATCCAAACTAGGGTTTCTTGTAAAAAGTGGTAAATATTCAAGAAACAAGTACACAAACCCTAAAGATTATTTTAGGGTTTGTTCAAGATTCTTGAATTGGCTATGTTACCTATGTATGAAGATGAAGGAGATGGCATATGGGTATAGATCAAGATTTCAAGATTCATGATGAGTGAAGTGGATGTTATTCAAGAATTCAAGAAATAGCACAAACCCCAGGGTTAGTTCAAGATTCTTGAAGTAGTTAGAGAACAAGATGAAGATGAAGGGGATGACATATGGGTGTAGATCAAGATTTCAAGATTTGTGATGAGTGGATGTTTGAGCATCAAACATGGAGGACAACAATGGAGGAACAAAGAGATTGGCAGTTAATAATAGTAATATTCATTCTTTTTACCAAGAAAGGTATGCAAGTGCAAGCAGAATATAGAGATGGTTAGGATAAGAGATGGTGTTTGAAATTAGGGATTTTGTGGAAATGAAAGAGATTGACAAGAGATGTTGGAAAAAGAAGTGGACTTCACAAAATATGCTACTACAAGTCTACAACTGTAAAATAAAAGGGAATTTACAATTGACAATTGATTCTTTTTATGTGCATGATATAGACACACATATAGATGTTTCAATATTTCTAAGTTCTAAGGCTGAGGGGTGTGGAGCGCGAGAAAGGGCGCATGAGGCCATCCGCTCGCGCCCCGGGGCGCGAGCACCACACCACCGAGGCGCGAGAGGGGCGCAAGCGCGGATTTCCAGGCGGGCGCAAGAGGGGTAGCGGCTGGGAGAACGCGTGAAGTGGCCTGGGAATGCGTAAATAGAGCCGTTGGGCTCTTTGTTTATTAAAAAAAAAAAATTTTTTCTCTATAAAACCAATATCACATACCACCCAAAACCAATATCACATACCACACCAAAAACCCAAAATCACCCCATCTTCCAAACCTTTTTTTAAAAACATGGCTGGAAATTGGTACCCAAACCTAGATTCAGATTACAGTTACGACGATTTATGGTACCCAAACCTGGAAATTGGTACCCAAACCTGGAAATTGGTACCCAAACCTAAATCCGGTCGACCAAATGCTGATGGAAAAACAAAAGGAACGTATCCGGAAGAGGTTGATCGAAGAAGACCAAGCCGAAGAATAAGAATAATGTTTTTTTTTATTACTTTAATTTTTTTTTTAGATATTAATGTGTTTTTTTAATTAATGTGTGTTTTTTTAAATAATTTATGAGTTTTTTTAATAATACGTTTATTTAATACATTTATAAAAAAATAAAAAAAACCGCTCGCGCCCCCTCTCGCACCCCTCCACACTAGGGCCCGGGGCGCGAGCACCACAACCAACACCCATCTTATCAAGTTTCTCTCTCTGCCACACGTCACAATATTATTGGCTGGAGCCCCCACTCGCGCCCCCTCTCGCGCCCCCCACACCCCTCAGCCTAACCCATATTTTAGAGACTTCATGCAAAGGGTATTTTTTTTTAACAGCAAAACTGCATTTAACAAGTAGCAACAAGCTACATAAAAAAGTAGTGCTAGTTGATATGGCTTGAAACGGGTGAACGCGGATCTTATTAGTATCACTCATTCAATTCAAGTTACTGTTTCCTTTATGCTAAATAAGAATTAGACGTATAAAGTGTAAACTAATCGAATGAATGAACATTTAGTGAACTGTTTATGGGATGTTCAGCGTAATATATGTTTGTCTATTTAATGAACGAATAAACATAAACAAAGCTTCTTCATATAGTTAGAGGAACGAACATAAACACATTATCCCATTTGTTCATTTAAGTGGCTTAACAATAGTTAAAAAGAATCACAAGGTTTATTATTGTTCGTCATTAAAAATCATTACCATCATCATCATATTCAGTAAATCACATCAATAGCAAAACTATAATAGGGTCTGAGAAAGGTAAGATATAGGCAGTCTTACCTCTAAACTCATAGGAATAGAGAGTCTGCTTCTGGTGAGACCACTGGCTCGATAGTAATTTTGCATTAAGCCTTGGACATAAGGCACATCACTCTCAACCATCGGGGTATCGGCCGATTGGCGCATGTACCCTTGTCTTTCGGCTATCAACGGTACCACATGATGCCTGATTAACCTTCCGCTACTTGTAACATTATTTTCACGAAATTAGTAAAATAACGTCAACATTAGTGCAATTTCACTTTGCCCACACGTATATACATTATATGCGTACACAGAGTTATCTAAATGAAAATGATCAAAAGTAATTATCTTCTTTAATGATTTTTCGCCGTGATACAAATGGTAATTGTCGACAAATTTTTGACGAAAATCTAGAAAAATCTTAAAACTATTTAAAAATTCGATCCAATTCAACATTCGTTGTTTTGGTGGGAGAGCATTCACAATGAACATTCTCCCGGAAATCCGTAGTCATATTGGATTGGAATTCTACTAAGATTACCCCCCTTATTTTTTTCAGCTAATGTCGTTATGTGGCCCATTATCGTGGGTTGTTTCAATTTTCTAGACATTGTAGCCTTGACATTTTACCATGGGTTGTTTCAATTTTCTAAAAGTTGTAGCCTCAAAAGTATTTCAAATATAGTTGATCGTTGCATGCCATGTGGAAGGAACCATAGGGCGTAGATTTTTGTTAGTGTTTTGTTGGAATAGGTAGTCATGGAAACAAGTTTGTCATCAGCGCATTTTGTGCTAAATAGACACAAAAATGGCAAGTTGGTATCAGGAGTTGTTTTCAATGTGTGCATGATATCTCTTTTGCGCACGTATAAATGTATTTTATTTGTATATGTTGCCCTTTTTGAGCAATTGGACTACCTCCAATGCTTCTAGTGAAGATGTATTTGGAGTGCACTTGGGAGAGATGCATTGGAGTGGGGAGTATTTGAAGGAGATGCACTTGGTGAAGTACATCCAAGTGCATCTAAATGGTGGGCTCAATTAAAAAACTAATAGAAAAAGAGATGGTGATGTAGAAGAGAGAGGATGCACGTGGGAAAAATATGTTGGAGTTAAAAACAGAAGAGAGAGTGCATATGGGAAGGATGGGTAAAAAACTGATGTGACATGGATGACTAGGATGCATGTAGTAAATGCAGAACCTTGCATTGCGGGTAGTCTTAGGATATGGGGTTATACATCTTTATAGAAGTTAAAATATCCGTTTCTTACACTAAACTCTAAACTAATTTACGAGGGTTATACCATGTAGTGTAATTTGTGATCATATTTGAAAATATAATGTAAATTATTATTATTGTTATTTAATAATTGAAAATTTGAATTATGTTTTGTTTTGTGTTTCCGGCCCTTGCTATCCTCTCGGTAAGAAGGGTTTGATTCGTTTTAATAAAAAAGTTGTTAAAAAAATAATAATTGAAAATATTCACATCTATTATGCCTTCATGTAAGCCAAGTGAATGTGTTGTGTATGAATCATTTTATAAGAACCTCTCTCCAATAGTCCAATATGAGAAGACTTGCCGTCAACCAGAAAATTACTGTGGATGATCTCTCACAAAATATTTTGTTGGTAACCCCTTGATATCTGTCAGTGAATAAATTACTCAGGCCCATATTACGAACATATACCTTCACGGAGGGATCCTCGTCGGTAATGACTTTCATCAAGAATTGCCGACGAAAGTGTCAATTGCAGGTGATATTCAACCGATACACTTTGGTTGGTATCTAGTTACGAAACCAAAAATAAAGCAAATCATAAATACGTCCACATCCAAATACAACAACTTAACATATTTAAAATATATTAAAAACGTGGCGAACAAAAAAACACGAGCGTTGTAGTTGCGAACTGATACGAATTCGTTGATTCTAGAACCGAGGGACAAAAAAAGTGATAAAAAAACCTGCACGTTGCGTTTGCGAACTAACACGAATTCAATCGGAATCGAAGTTGTAGGCACTACATCGTACGCAGAGAACCATGTGTTGTGTTGGTGAACCGACACGAGTTCAGTTGGTATCAGGTTACGACACCGAAATTAAAGCAAGAAGTTAATTCGTCAACACTCAAAATACAACAAATTAACATATTTACATAAAAAAACCGTGGCGAAAACAAAAAATATATGCGCGTTGTGGCCGTGACCTGACGCAAATTCGTCTAGACTTGATGGACAAAAAAAACTCGCGGAAAAAAAAACCTTAGGTTGCGATCGCGAGCTGACGCGAATTTGGCGGGAACAATTTGACGGTATCAACAGTAAAAAAAATCCCGTATTTTACGGCAGCGAACCGACACGAATTTAAAATTAAAAAAAAAAACAAATAAAAAGACCGACAAACCACGTGAGACAACGTTTACGTCGCCAAAACTTCTTAATTATTATATATAATAATTGTTTAGTAAAAAAATCACTAGGGAATAAAGTTTTATAATTGTTTTATTGGTTTTTTCTTCGATAAAAGCATTTTAAAAGAGATGGATGAAAAGTTTTTGTTGTGATGAACGATGAGTGTGACCAATTACAAGGGAACATCTCTGTATTAGTTAGGCATAAGTCATTTTGGGTTTGATAAATTAATTTGAAATATGTTTGACTTTTGGTTGTTTTTTTTAGATTGGTTTTAGATAAAACCCAAATTTTGTTTTCTATTTTTAAACTGGGTTTTGATTATTAGGGGTCAATCTTAATGCAACGGCAATGTTGCTGCTGTTTTTACGGTTTTTGGGTAAAATCGTAAACCAAACTATTTGTAACAGTTTTTATTTTGTAAACCAAAACCGAGCCGTAGAACTTTTAAACCGAACCAAACCAAACCATTAGTAATAGTTTGGTTCTGGTTTGGTTTTATGGTTTGGGCTTGTTCGATGTTATACAAGAAGTCCAAATTAACATATGATATAGTAAGGGAAAACTCCCAAAATAGTCCATTCTAGAGATAGAATCCCTAAAATAGCCCAAAAGTCTTGATTATTCCCAAAGAATTTGCACTGAGTACACACATTGGGAGAAGATCTTTATTATAAGTGAGCAGGCCAAACTCTTAAAAATATGGAGGGAGCAGACCAATTATGGGAATAATGTTGATGGATAAGACGAAATTTTTGAAAATATTGAGGGAACATGCCATATTTCTTTCTTAACTTTTCTTCTCAAAAGACAGTCTCCTCAAACGGTTTTATTACGTTTCCTACCTAGGCCGTACAAATTTTCAAATTCTTGAAAAATGTTTCTTTTTAATTTCTTCTTGGAAGACGCATTTCAGGGAAATTTGTTCTAAGGAGATGAGATTTTTCTTTTCTTCAAAATCACCATCTTCTTCCATTCTTCATGTTTCTTATATATATATTCCCAAAATAACCAAATAATCCGTCCAAATCTTCCGTAAAGTTGTCTGGGCCGTCCAAATGAATCAAAATATTAAGGAAAAAAAGTTATTAATCAAAATCTTGCCGGTGTAGACGGATTATAGTTAAATCTTGTCAGTGTGAACAGAATTTAAATAAATATTGCCGAAGTGGACAGAATTTGAATAAATCCAACTTATAAGAAGAAAATAAAAACCACGTCTCCTTAGAACAAATTTTTCTTAAACGCGTCTTCCAAGACGAAATTAAAAAGGCACATTTTTCAAGAATTTGAAAATTTGTACGGCCCAGGTAGGAAACATAATCAAGCCGTCTGAGGAGACTGTCTTTTGTGAAGAAAATTAAGAAAAAAATATGGCATGCCCCCTCAATATTTTCAAAATTTTGACCTTATCCATCAACATTATTCTCATATTTTGTGTGCTCCCTTCATATTTTTAAGAGTCTGGTCTGTCCCCTCATAATAAAGATCTTCTTTCAGCGTATCTCCTCAGTCCAAATTCTTTGGGAATAATCAAGACTTTTGGGCTATTTTAAGGGATTCTCTCTCTAGAATGTGCTATTTTAGGAATTTTCCCTTATAGTAAAATTATAAAGAATTTGTAAAGTTTAACAAGTATACATACACAAGTCGCCAACAAATAAGCATAACACAATCTAGCCACAAACTATTAAATTTAATATAGTATGCATTTGGGTTTTGCCCATCTTTTTCTAAATTGTTAGTATATACAGTTTAGAAATGCATCTCTCTAATATCATTAAAACAATTTTAAGTTAGTTATGTCCAACATTATATTTACATACATATATACATAAAAAAATATAATTAAATTACACGGTCCGTTCTAGTTTATACGATTGGTTTTTGTTGTAAATCTTAAACTAAACCTGTCGCTACGGTTTGAATATTTTGAAATCTACCGGCCAATAGTTATTAAAAAACAACCATGAATCAGGATTTGTGCACCTGAAACCATGTGCTCCTGTTTTTTTCTTTTTGGTTTTGATTATATGATAGTGATCGGTACAGTTTTTATATGTGTTATTACATATTAATTGTGCATATATCATTTTAAATCCATGTATTATACACATTTTCTAAGTTATATAAAAATTACACTTTTATATATTTGGTTATGGTTTAAGTTTGAAGAGAGAAATGAGTTGAAAATTGAAATAATAAAAAAAATACGATGAAAATTAAAAAAATTGCAATTTATCATGAAGAAGTGTTTAACATACCAATGGGCTAAGATAAGTTTGCAGGCCCACAATTAAGTTAATTGCCAGCCCGGAAGCAGCCTCTCTATTCCCATGGGGTAGAGGTAAGGCTGTCTACATCTTATCCTCCTCAAACCCTACCATAACTTTGCTATTGGTGGGTTATACTGAGTACGATGATGATGATGATGATGATGATGATGATGATGATCTAAACCTTGAATAATATTATAATATACATCTTTAAGATCATACGGAGTGAGAAGTCATGGTAGTACTGTATACTTTTTTTCAATCACATTTTGGTGTAAATTTTATTGAAAAAGTACAGTATTAAAAAATAGAGTTTTTTCCGTGTATAGTATATTTGTATGTTGCGTTAGTGTTACATGCAGGGCTGGCCCATGGTCTAGTGAAATGAAGATAGGTCTTTAGACCCATACTTAATTAAGGCTTTCAAATTTTAAAAAAAAAATAAAGAGTATATATAGATATATAATTAGTCGGCGGATTTAAAATAAAAATAAATATGTCTACCAATCTGGTGGTAAGTTTGTGTGCTGCTAACTTGAAGGTTATAAGTTCAAGACTTATTCTTATTGTTAGCACCTTTTTTTCAAAAAAAAAAATTTATCATAAAAAAGTCACAAATTATCATTTCAATTTAGGTCTTCAAAATCGTTAAACCAGTCTTAGTTACATGTGCCTATGGGGTGGAAAAAATGGTCTTAGGCGTAAATCCGAGTCAAAAAGGTATACTTAGTGCGATGTACAGTTCTGATTTTTATAAAATCGATTCTTGTATAATTGATTTGAAAACTGATTTTTTTTTTCTTTTCTTGTTTAACAACTTGTTTTGAATCCACAACTTTTCTTTAATTCATTATTATTCGTAAATAATAACGTTTATTTAATGATTTAGTTTAACAGACTTTTTGGAATTTAAGTTCACTTGATAACTGATAAGAGGTTTGAAGAAACACTAAGTGACCCCGGGCAGATTACGGATAATCTGGGGGTTAAGTAGATGTTTCTCAAGAGGGTTAGGTCCGGCAAAGATGGTTATTATTCTGATGACCTGCAAAACAGACACCGTGAGCTCGTCACTGAGAAGGGGGGGTACCTCCTTGTGACCACCCTCCGGCGTGAGAATCAGACTAGATTGCTCTGAATATAAGTGTATATAGAGAGAAATAGCTAGAGAGAAGATGATATATGAGAGTATATGATCATGATACCGTTCCAATGTGTTGGAGTATTTATAGCCGAAGGTAGGTTTCCAAGCAGGTACAGCCGGCTGTATAATATTCCTGTTCTACCAACTGTGGGCTACGCACGTGCCATGCTGGTGGTTGGTGGGTAGGCAGCGGCTGATAGTGACATTGCCGGCTGTGTACTATTCCTTTTCCACCAACTGCAGGCTATGCACGTGCCACGACAAGGGTTGGTGAGTAGGCAGCGGCTGATAGTGACATTAAGTACTAGAGCGTGCTCCTCGTCGTACTGTTGTCAGTGAGCTGTCGATGCTTTGGTCAGATCTTGTCTATTTTGTCCATACCTTGGCAGGTATAGTACAAAAGATCCTCCAGAAGCGTACGGACTGGCTCATTTGGGCGGGAGTGTTCCCGGCTTTGGGCGGGAGTGTTCCCGGCTTTGGGCGGGAGTGTTCCCGGCTTTGGGCGGGAGTGTTCCCGGCTTGCTCATTCCTTCTTCAGGTGACATTACTGAATTATTTGAGAGTTAGTGTCTTGTGCGTGTAGCCTTGCTATTAGTGCGGGTAGCCTTCCCTGATGGCTAGTATCCGCAGCTGCGGGAACAGGCGGGGTACGTCACCATTGGGAGGTTTTTTCTGCGGGAACAGCTGGTCGTACTGCGCGTAAGGTCTTCATCTCTCTGAGCATGGTGGGTCCTGCGGAACCAGTTGGTCTTTGCGCAGACGTCCCTCTTCAAGGTGAGTCTTGCGGGTCCAACTGGGCTCTGCTGGGACCTACCTCTTCAAGTCCCCCCAGTCCAATGTTCTTCTCATGAATTGTTAATAAGTGAGGTGAACTTTTGGACTTAAGCAAGGGGTTTTGAAAAGGGTTTTTAGTTTTAAGGTTGTCCGTGGGGATTCTTCCCGCGGTTTCCCTAATGTCACGTGCAGAAATTCCCGACTTTTCTGCGTGATCTTTGGGTATGATGCGGGTAGGTGTGTAACCTCCTCGCAAGTCAGGAGCGTTGAGTTTCACTTGTGTAGATTCTCCACGAGGTTTTGGTAGTTTTAGACATAGTGATCAATTATGTTAAACAACCAATTCCATCCTGGAGCTTCAAACAATCTAGTTCTCAACGTTCCCGCTATGCGGGGATGTTATTTCCCTTTCCACAAGCATGGCCCAGAAGATCCTTCTTGGTTTCAATTCCCTGCAAGTGCTAAGTATGTGAAGGGTTTCGTCTTGACACTGTACCCGCACTCGTCTTATAGTTACTTTACTTCCAAGGTATTCTTGGCTTCAATTCCCTGCGGGTGCTAGGTATGTGAAGGGTTTTGCCTTGACACTGTACCCGCACCCGTCTTATAGTTACTTGGTTACCAAGGTAAGGGGGTGTAGTCCCTCTTATTTTGAATCTTTGTTTCACGCATATTTTTGTTTCCTGCAGGTGCTAAGTATGTGAAGGGTTTCGCCTTGACACTGTACCCGCACTTGTCTTACGGTTTCTTGGTTTCCAAGGTAAGGGGGTATGTTCCCTCTTATTTTTGAATCTTTTTGAATCTTTTTGAAATTCGAAGAGTTGGTGAAAGGATAAGAACAGTCCAAACTGTTGAAGGGACGTTAGCGTCGTCCGACGGTTTCTTCTGACAGTTTCAGGACGTGCAGGAAGTTATGGCGACGTGACAGTATATGGTCATTCCAGACGCTTTTTCAGGCGAGTGGGCGCGAGTTTTCGGGCGCGTGGGGTCAAAGTTTACGGCACGCGTCCTGTCGACAGCTGTTGCCAGCTTGCTCTTTCCACGTGTCATAGTTTCAGTGCACCTGCGCTTTTCTCTCTCCCCCGCATTAAATTCATCGCATTCATTGCGATGAGTATATAAAGGGGGAGAGGGTGCATCTTAATCCACACCTTCACTTCACTCTTCTTATAAACGATTTCCGGCGAATACTCTAACTTTTCCGTCGAGCATTCTCCTGAAATCGTTCTTCTTTACATCCAAAACATGTCTTCCATTCATGATCCTGAGGCTACTGCCGAGGAGTCTGACGTGTACACCGAGAACCCGACGTCCGCGTCTGATAAGGACGATAAGAGTACTGCTGGCGAGTGCCAGTGTGCTCTTTCCGTCGACCTGTACCAGTACATCGTCAAGAAGTTCATGCTCGAGCCTTTCGAGCCTGAGTTTCCTGAGCCTCACCAGACGGTGTACGATGCCCCCAAGGGCAAGATAGGGGTGTATGCTGCATTCTTCATCTATGGGAATCTCAGGTTCCCATTGACGAAGTTTGTGTACCGTGTTTTGGAGAAACACGGTGTACATTTAACGGAGGTGCACCCGATGGCGATCGCGAAGTTTCGCCACTTTGAATGGGTGTGCCACATTCTGGGCGTTGAGCCTCGCGTCGACCGCCTGATGACCTTCTATTCCTGGAGGTGCATCCAGGGCTGGTATACCTTGGTCACTCGGATCAAGGGTTTGAAGATCTGTGCTACCGAGCGCAGTCTTCGGTCTTGGAAGCGGGAGTTTTTCTATATCTCCGCTCGCGTCGTCCCCATAGCGATGACGTTCAAGAACGGGAGAGCACTCCCCAACCTTCACGCCTCCAACTACCAGGAGACTGAATGGTTTACCAAGATCTCCCGGATCCAGACTCCGGTTTACCGCTTTGCGGAGTCTGGGATGGTGTGCTCGGGATGAGCCGGGTATGGAAGGATGCTGGGGCAGAGGCGCCACAGATTCCCATCGTCCTCGAATACGGTTCGAATTCTATTCCCTATGGTATGCTCCATCTTCTTTGCTTATTTAGGGTTTTTCTTCTAACTGTTTTTCTTTTTATTTCAGAGGGGAATGATTTACAATCGCTCCTGCATCCGCGGGAGGCTGGTGGTCCCGCTCGGCTGGGTACTCGTGCTCTTGATGAGAACGAGTTGCCCATCCTGGAGCAAACGGCGGATCGGTTTGTGGAGGTCTACCCGCCGGGCCACGAGATTTTGAGCGCCACGCGGCCAGGTAAGGGATTCTTTAACCCCCGCCCTCTCCATGCTCAAACATCTGCTGGAATTCCTCTAATTTTGTCATCTTCTGATGAGGAATCCGCAAATGGTCCTTTCTTCGTGAGGAAGAAGAAGGTTGCTGGCGAGAAGGGCAAGTCGAAGGTTGCCTCCACTGCCGATCAGGGGAACCGGTCTGACTCGGAGACCGAAAGCGAGGAGGCGGCGGGGAACCCTGGTGGTGGTGAGACCACTGTTCCGGAGGTTGAGACAGTTGTCACCTCCGGGCAGCCCAGTACGACGACGGTGACCGGCATGAAGAGGCCGGCTCCATCGGGTTCGTCCCCGCCTGTCAGAACCTTCAAGCTCAAGAAAACTCGTAAGTATAAATTATATTCAGGTTAACTGCATATCTTTCCGCCATCATACTTATATATCTTGTCTTCGTGCAAGCGTGGATGCAACCGCATTCCAGAGTGGAGCGGGAAGGAGCATCTCTGGACCCATGACGGTAGGTTTGGTCAACCTACCCGAGGCGATGACCCAGGCGGCTGCGCTTGTTTGCAGTGTTGGTTCAGTTGCTCATCCCGTTGAGGCAACTGTTCCAACTGTAACATCATCTCCGCCGGCTGTCAGTGCCATCTTCACGGAATCCTTCACTGAGCCGGCGGTGGTTTTTCCTAAGGGTTCTTCCGCAGCGACGGCCACGGTTGTGAGTTCACCTCCAGTGAGTTCACCTCCGTTGGTTTCTACCGCAGGGGCTTCTACAGTGCCTCCTCCGGCGCCGGCGACTACGGCCGGTCCTTCAGGTACGTTCAGGGTTGGGGCTTCTAGCCAATCTCTGCCTCCTTCCCATCTGCCTGACCTTTTGGATGGATATCCCTT
This sequence comes from Bidens hawaiensis, assembly GCF_021521415.1. Classification (NCBI taxonomy): domain Eukaryota; kingdom Viridiplantae; phylum Streptophyta; class Magnoliopsida; order Asterales; family Asteraceae; genus Bidens; species Bidens hawaiensis. Next base: position 41,478 of record NW_027492852.1, on the reverse strand, counting down.
AGGTTCGGGTGATGGGTTTGGCGGCTACCGGCCTGTTGTCGACCCTACAGGTGCGTAGGGTTATTTTGGCCTCTTTTTTTTTATATCATCTTTTCCTAACTGTTTTTTGTTTTTGCAGTTTCGGATTCCAATGAGATGTATGTTCCACGGTGGAACATCCGCCGGGGAACAACTCTTCGAACGGCTGTGGACTGCGTCGAGTGGGCGCGTCACGCAGCCCCAAGCGGTGCGTTGGGGGAGGCCATGTCTAGCTACCAAGAGGGTAGGCTAACGAATGAGCTCCGAATCCTCCTTGCCCGGATGCAGCCGCGCGTCGAGTTGCTTTGTCGTGAAAACGACAAGTTAAAGACGGCGCGTAGCCTGGAAGTGGCTCAGGCGCGAGCAATCCGGGAGGAGAATAAGAGGCTTTCCGCCATTGCTGCGGAGAAGGAAAAGGCCTTCAAGGCCCTCGAGGTTGAAGTTCAGGCCCGTCTCGAGGCCCGTTCCAAGGCTACCCAAGCTGTTAACGAACAGCTTAGGTTGGCTAAGGAGACTGCACGGAACGCAACCGAAAGGGCCACCAAGGCTGAAGCTGTTGCTGAGCCTCTGCGCGCCGAAAAAGAGGAGCTTAAAGCCAAACTAGAGAGGCTTCAGCAGGCTCATGATGCTTTGGCCATGGAAGATGCCAAGAAACTCCAAGAGCTCCTGGACCAGAAGGGTATGCTTGACCGCACTGAGCGTAAGCTGAAGGGCGTTGAAGAGGCTGCTGCTAAGGAAGTGTTGCTTGCCAACCTTAACCAAAATGAAGTCGAACGCGCCCATGACCAAGCTCAAGCTGCCCTCCAGGAAGCTCGAGCTGCCCTCCAGGAAGCTCTGATCACCAAGGAATGGCTTCTACGAGAAGCGTTGTCGCAGGTATGCGTAGCTTCATAATATCTTTACGCTTTTCTTTATACTTAGAAAAGTTTTTGATACATATATATTTTTTGTAGGTTGTGCATCGGATCTTCACGAACACATCATATGACGATGCTATGAGCGCAGCCCTCAACGCTTCCCATGAGGATGGGGAAAAGGCTGGTTTCCTGCTTGGTCTGGGGTTTGTTGAGAAGGGCATCCCGCCTTCCAACTTCCCTCTTTATGACGTGGACACTGAAGCTGCTTACGACCAAGCAGTGAACCAGTATGTTGCTTTCCCGCATCCGGTGGTGGAGAAAGTGAATGAAATTGCTGCTGCTGATGATGGGCTAACTATTCTCAAGACTTTCCTTGAACCGCCACAGCCAACTGATGGTGCGGGTTCAAGTGGGTTTGGAGGGAGTGGTCCTGAAGTTTGAACCTTGAGATCCCTTCCCACCGTTAGGATAGATTTACATTTCTGTAGGCGGGTAGATACCTGGCCATTCTTGTAATGTTAGAATTTTTTGTGAAATATAAATGTTTGTGCGGGTAGGACCGTCACTTTCACTTAATGACTTGCTTTATAAACGTTATATGACTTGCTCATGCATATTATAGTTTAATTTGGCACTTGTTTTGCCTTATAAACAATATATGATTCGCTCATGCATACTTTAGTTTAACTTAGCAATTTTCCAAGTGTTTTGAATAAGTTAACCTTTCGACGCGTGGTTGTCAATAGGTTAATGTTCAGTTTCATCTATCATGATTGTGCGGGTAGGACCGTCACTTTCATTTAGTGGGATGACCGAACTTCACCTATAACTGACCTGCGTGAAGGTTTCCCTTATCTTTTTAGAAATTTTCTAAGTGTTTTGAATAAGTTAACCTTTCGACGCGCGGTTGTCAATAGGTTAATGTTCAGTTTCCTCTATCATGAGTGTGCGGATAGGACCGTCACTTTCATTTAGTGGGATGACCAAACTTCACCTATAACTGACATGCGTGAAGGTTTTCCTCATCTTTTCCTTAGAAATTTTTGCCGTTTTTTGTGTTTATGCGGGTTTTGCCGCCTACCACACGCAACGATTTACTTTCCCACTTATTTATGCGGTGAATACCGGCATATCAGTGTGGTCAGATCATAAGTATAAATGTAAGACCATCAGCGTCAATGTGATAAGGAGAATCATTTCCATTAGAAGTGGCTCTAGGCCTTTTCTTTACAAGTTTGGAATTGATCTACATGCAGCCTGTGTAATTGAGCTCCCTTCCATGTTCTTGGGATGGGGGTGTCATCGAGCCTTTCAAGCCGATATGCACCTGGTTCGGAATCTCGTTGTTTACGCAGTATGTAGTCTCCAACATTGAAGCTGCAGTTTCATCCGTGTTTTCCCCAACTGGGGTTCTACACGCGTTAGCCTGCTCAGCATCCCTTACGCCACGAGGTGTGCGAGTTCCCCATCTCTGACGAATGTCTCGACGATGTCTCTCAAGGATATGCATTCCTCAGTGGTGTGACCTTTTGTCCCGTGGAAGTCACAGGACTTGCTCTGATCAGCGTTGTGACGCTGTCGGATTATTGGAGCCTTTGGCCATGGGAGCCTCTCTGTGGCAAATATTTCGGTGATGCTTTTGGTGAGTGGCGTCCATCTAGAGTTCTGGTTCGACGGCTGCATGTTATCCCTTCCGCCTAACCGAGGGTGCGAGTCGGATGAGGTGTCAAAGTTTACCCTTGACTGCCAAATACCAAGCTTCCTCTTTTTGTTTTGTCGGGCGGTAAGGACGTTGTTTTCTCTTGTCCTCTGTGTGTAGAGGTTTGTGCTCTGGGGAAGATCTCTACTCAGTTGCTTTTCCGTTTCCGCGAAGCGTTTAGCTGCTGTCATGATGGCATCCCACGTGGATGGCATGCCATCTTTACACGTCAAGGTGCGGATGAGCTCTGGGTCTTTCGCGCCCTGGATGAAGGCGGCGCGAACAAGATCTTCGCTAATAGTGCCCAGACTTAGCTTCTTTGAATTGAAGCGCGTGATGAAGTCTAGCAAAGACTCGTCTTCCTCTCGGATGCAGTTGAGGATTGTCCATTGCTCTTCGGTATACTTTCTTTGTTGACTGAAGTGTTGGCTGAACTTCTGCTGGAAGTCTGCCCAATCGTAGATGTGGTGGACCGGTAGATGGTCGAACCACGCTCTGGCTGCCCCAACAAGTGTCATTTGGAACATGTAACACCACGTGGGTTCCGTCCAATTGCTGACGGTTGCCCCCGCTATGAATCTGTTCAAATGATCGTCTGGGTCAGATATACCATCATATGTGCCTATGTTGGTCATTTGTTTGGCACTTTTCGGGGCAATTGCTTCCGCAATGTCCCTTGCAAATTTGGACGTTCCCGCATTTGCAACAGTTGGTCTGACGGTTTTAGAGAAGTCACGTGGGTTTCCACCCGCGTTTTTTGGTTTAAAGGTTTCTCCAAAATTTCTTCTGTGGAAATCTGCTTGTTTACGCTTCCCTTTCGCCCTATGGCGCGTGTTTGCGTCACTGTCAGATTCTTCCCAATCTACATCATACTCGCACTCATTACTCATGTTGAGCTGTTGAGTGTTTCCGAACTCATTAGCCTGTTGGAGTGAACGTAAACGTCATCCAACTCAGCTTGGAATTCTTTCTGACGTGCTTCTGCCCACGCTTGAACTTGATCAAGTATTTGGCGGGGGAGCCTCGTTTGTTGTTTCTCCAACCGGGTATCAATGAATCCCAGGGGAGGATTGTTTACTGCACTTGCCCCAGCTTGGGTAACCGGGGTAGTGTTCGTAAAAATTGTGAATCCTAGTGAAGGATTGTTTACTGCACTTGCCCCGGCTTGGGTAAGTTGGGTAGTGTTCGTAAAAGTTGTGTACTCGCTGGTGTTCCCCCCAGTAGCAGGGGTTGTGGTTACCGGAGTTTCTTGGTCACTCGCTGGCCTTGGCACCGGAGTAACCTTAACCATCTTTCCAGAGGTTTTGAAAAAACTGAAAAAGAATTAGTTCTAGCTTTTATGCACGGATGGCGCCAATGAAGAAACACTAAGTGACCCCGGGCAGATTACGGATAATCTGGGGGTTAAGTAGATGTTTCCCACGAGGGTTAGGTCCGGCAAAGATGGTTATTCTTCTGATGACCTGCAAAACAGACACCGTGAGCTCGTCACTGAGAAGGGGGGGTACCTCCTTGTGACCACCCTCCGGCGTGAGAATCAGACTAGATTGCTCTGAATATAAGTGTATATAGAGAGAAATAGCTAGAGAGAAGATGATATATGAGAGTATATGATCATGATACCGTTCCAATGTGTTGGAGTATTTATAGCCGAAGGTAGGTTTCCAAGCAGGTACAGCCGGCTGTATAATATTCCTGTTCTACAAACTGTGGGCTACGCACGTGCCATGCTGGTGGTTGGTGGGTAGGCAGCGGCTGATAGTGACATGGCCGGCTGTGTACTATTCCTTTTCCACCAACTGCAGGCTATGCACGTGCCACGACAAGGGTTGGTGAGTAGGCAGCGGCTGATAGTGACATTAAGTACTAGAGCGTGCTGCTCGTCGTACTGTTGTCAGTGAGCTGTCGCTGCTTTGGTCAGATCTTGTCTATTTTGTCCATACCTTGGCAGGTATAGTACAAAAGATCCTCCAGAAGCGTACGGACTGGCTCATTTGGGCGGGAGTATTCCCGGCTTTGGGCGGGAGTGTTCCCGGCTTGCTCATTCCTTCTTCAGGTGACATTACTGAATTATTTGAGAGTTAGTGTCTTGTGCGTGTAGCCTTGCTATTAGTGCGGGTAGCTTTCCCTGATGGCTAGTATCCGCAGCTGCGGGAACAGGCGGGGTACGTCACCATTGGGAGGCTTTTCCTGCGGGAACAGCTGGTCGTACTGCGCGTAAGGTCTTCATCTCTCTGAGCATGGTGGGTCCTGCGGAACCAGTTGGTCTTTGCGCAGACGTCCCTCTTCAAGGTGAGTCTTGCGGGTCTTTGCGCAGACGTCCCTCTTCAAGGTGAGTCTTGCGGGTCCAACTGGGCTCTGCTGGGACCTACCTCTTCAAGGTTCTATCATTATTAGGCCATGGGGTATACTCTAACGTTCAATATAAGTTAAGACGACATGACACTTTAAATATGTATTAAACCACTTTCCACTAGTGTTAAGTTTGTTTAAAAGGCCCATGGATTAGGTTTTTAACGGGTTAAAAGGAACCATATGTATTAATTATGTATTGATTTGTTATTAATTATGGATTAAACCATTTTCTTTGGATGAGATGGAGTGAAAGAGAGAAAAGTGAGTGATGTGGTGCTTATGCGGAGTTAAGAGGGGTTAGAGTATACTCATGACCTTACATTATTACATATCATTTGTGATAAGAGATATTTTATGAAGCATCCATTATCTAGAGAAGCAATGTGTTTAAAAGATCGTGGGGAAATTAGCAGGGCAAAGGTTGCTTTCTATGTGGTCGTGCATTATGCCAGATTATGAGGGTTCAACCAATCTCAGTCCTTTTCACTTCTGAATACAATGTTACAGTCTCTCACACATAATTTTTATAAGAGCATCTCGTTGGATGCGGGGGACAGATGGACCCACACAAACGTTGTCTCTAGATGGGCAAAAGTCTGTTTGTGACCACATATTTCTTTCTCTCATTCATTCATGTCGCTCACGGACGACCAACAATATGCATTTAGGGTTGGTCTGATATATAGAGTTGCCTAAGTTATCTATTTAATGAATTCACCTAAACACCTTTTAATCCTGATTTTTGTTGAATAAATCAAGAATAGACAAACGAGTAACTCATATTTCTTAAACCTTGTTTGGATTATTTTACACACTTTTAAGGATCGCCAGTAGGAACTTTTCAAATCTATCTATGATTACGACAAAGTTTGCTCACAACTTACGTATATGATCCAAACTCAATAGTATCTCGAGAAAGGTTGGAGCCACCAGACACTATACGGTCTCTTAGATCTTTAATCATTTTGTATCTCTCCATTTCGTCTTCGTATTCTTTCATTGACGCTGACCCTAAAACTTTCTCATCTTCGTTGTTCATGTCTACTCCAAACCCCCACTCGATGCAATCAGAGTTACGTCTCAAAAGTACATCATTTTGCGCATTTGGCATTTGATCATTTACTACTTCACATTTGTTCTCAAACCACAATAAGCCTTGAGTTTCCTCGCTAAGGGTGTTTTCATCATTTACCACTTTTCCTTTTTCGTTCTCATACCATAATGAACGAGCGGTTTCGTCCCAAGTGGTCTCTTCATTTTTGTTTACGTCTTTGCTGTAGTTATAACTGTGGCTTTGATACCATGATAAAATTTTAGGTGTTATATGGCCTATGCCATTATCAGCTTCCAAAAGTTTCTCAATGTCTCGTACTAGAATATTCACGTGTTTATGTTTATCCTCATATTCGTATTTTGCATCTATAAGTTTCATTTGGACCCGCTCCTCACGTAACATGTCAGCAACACGAAGCATTTCTCTCTCCTCTTCCATTTCTTTCCGAACTCTTTCAGATTCTTTTTTCAATTCTTCAAGCTCGACCCTGTCATCTTCAATACTACGAGCCATCTTTTCACATAACTGTTCTAAGAGCTCAGTTGCTTGCTTTTCTGACTCGGCTTTCTTTACAGTATTTTCTAAAACCAACTTCGTATTCGCTAATTCTCGACCTAACTTCTTGTTCATCCACTCAGATTGTCGTCTAAGCTTCCTTTCGGTCTCTAATTCTTTTGATATTGTCTTGACCGCAAGCCGGATTTTGTCTTGCTCTTTGGACTCGTGTCCACTCATATGGTTGGACCGTTGTTCTTGGATTAACTTGTTGACATGGTGCCGAGCCTTGTTGAGCTCGTGGTTCAATGTCGAGGCTAGGGACATGCTCGTTGGATGGCGGTGGTCATGATTCGAGTCTGCGGTCCAAACATGAGTTAAAAGTTTGAGTAGTTCCCTTGATACCGTGAGTGAATGCTTAATTTCATCCAAACCATGTATTGGTTTTATTATGGATTGTCCGTTGACTTTATTGACCGTTTCAATCTCCCCACAAGGTTTTGATTTTCCCTAACATGGAATATGACAATTGTGTCACACTTGTATTTATATAATAAAGTATATAATATATGTTATAGAATACAAATATAAATTTATAATATATAAACTGGAGTATTCAATTAAATAAGATACTTGAAAGCTACTTTTAAATATTAATTCTTTTTCCTTTTTTCATTCTTTTTATATGTTATTGCTCTTTATCAAGACTAAAAAAATAAAATAAATAATATTTAGTTTGTGAAAATACATATATTAGATCGTAATCTACGTATATTTACCTCGAGTGAGGTACATATATCTAACTTCGCAAGAGAAGTATATGTAATTCCGTAAGGTATATATTTATTTTTTATTTTTTTGTTATGGCAAAGATTAATACTTTTTAACCCCAGTGGCATTATACTAGCTAATAATTAAACAAAGAAAAATACAGAGGTGACACCACAACCTCGTTGTCTTTCTGACTTATAGGACAAGGAATATTACATAAACATCAAATAATTGATACCCTTGTTTCAAAAATATAAAAAGATACTCATTTTGTTTAAAATTTTCTCTTTGAGCATAGTTTTTGTATAGAGCACTTGTTTAATATAGAATAATTGTTAAAGATACGACTACAATAACTGTATAATATACTTGCACGCCATATTTACTGATTTAATGAGAAAAAAAGTGGTGGGATGGGTGATTGCATTTTAGTTCTCTACGACTCTACTTAAATTGGTTTCGTATTAAACATCTCCGTTAATGTAAAATTCAAGTAAAAACATTTGTATCTTATTTTAAGTACTAGGAATGTGAAACCTTTAGAACATTAGAACACTTCCTTCAAAAGCAAAACATTGACAAACGGAATGAAATTGGAGTCAGTTTTGAAAAAACTAGATGTAATTACTTAGAAAGATATTAGTTTAAACTTTTAACTAGTATATCTGTTTCTCCTGTCTAGTTTCTTACTAGTCAGGTTTTTCTTTATAAGATCTTTGCGGTTCAATTTTTTTTTTCTTTTTGAAGTTTTAACATATGAAAATAAAAGTCATCATTACCTCAAATGGCTTTGCAACATAAGTCAAGGGCCTGTCCACAAAGCTATTATCTTTCTCCATAAAGCTTAAAGATTGCCTGTGGTGTGGATTTGTTGCCTGCAAAATGTTACATATATATGTGGTTAATCCTGAATTTTGTTTATTGAAAGTTGGTAAAAAGTATAAGTTATTGTTTAAAGTTATTCTACATTGAATTATCCTCTATAGATATTTAATGGTTGTTACCTTTTAAATTGATATTTTTTGTAATTTAATTGTTATCTTTATACATATTAAATGTTGTTACCTTTTAAATTGATTTATTGTAATTTAACTGTTATTTTAATGATACATTTTTGCTTTCCCGTCTAATATTAGAGTCACTTTATAAACTTTTAGAAAAGTAAAAATAAAGACAGAAATGACCTTTTAATATGTATTTAAAAATATATAAATTTTGTTTGATAAATTAGCGTTATTATTTTTGTAACAAAACTAAGTGTGAAGGGAATATGAATTAAAGTTGATCAACCTTACAAAACTAAGACTTCGGAAACATAAACACCAGGGGGGGGGGGGGGGGGGGGCTCTTTCGTTCGACATTCGTGATCGATTTCTCGACCACCTCATTCACTCGATTATCAATTAGACTATCTATCTGTTGTGGATGTTAAAAATATAAAATAGAAGGCACCAAAGTCATATTGTTGCCAAACATCAAAACGAGCTTATGAAAGCTAGGCGCTAAAATGGGAGGCGCCAATAGGGGTGTTCAGCGATCGGTTTAAAATCGTGAAACCGTCCAAGCCGGTCATCGGTTTGGCTTCGCGGTCGGTTTTTTTTTTTTACATTCGGTCGATCGGCTTCAAAATTTTCAAACCGTAATGAACGGTTTGGCATGCGGTTTTTATTGAAAACCAGCCGTAAAAAACCGGACCGGACCGTATGATTTATTTATATATAAATTTTATTTTTTTGATATTAGATTTATATAATTATTTATAATATATCGTATGTTTTAACAATTGGGCTTCTTGTCTTAGCCCACTATAAGATGCTAGTGTGTAATTTAGTCCAACTTTACTAAAAATCCAGTATCCCGTCATGTTCTAGGCTTAAATTCTGGGCAATATAATTAATTATGGGGAACTTGCATTTTGGTTATTTTATTTTTGGACAGCTTGAAGTCTGAACTTGTGAATTAGAGTTTAAGTTTTGACAATAGCATATTAATGCCTAAACCGTGAAACCGGCCGGAGCCAAAGCGTCAGTAACGGTTCGGTTCGGTTTGGTTTTTATTTTCAACGGTTTGGCTTCGGTTTTTTATTAGCAAAAACCGTACTAACGGTTTGGCTTACGGTTTAACCCAAAAACCGTCAAAACCGAACCGTGAACACCCTTAGGCGCCAATCCATTAATGCCCAAATAGTATCAATGATATGGGGTCGATACACCCGAAATCTTAATATCACTTTAAGAAAAAAAATAATAATTAAACCATAACATGATAGTCAAAGAGTCAATAAGCTAAGACTCATTGCCTAGGTGACATGATATTATGTATTTTTTTAGTTAATCCACATTTGATGGTATTACCAATTTTGATTGGTGTTTGTTTAATGTTTGATTTTGATTTCTTATTGTAATTGTTTACTTTTGCTAGGGTTTACGTTTTTATTTTAATACCACCTTGCCGTTTAAAAAAGAAAATAATATATCGGTCATCGATTTTGATTGGTGTTTGTCTAATGTTCGATTTTGATTTCTCTCATGTAATTGTCTAGCTTCTTGCTAGCGTTTACGTTTTTAATTTATTACCACCACTTAATCCGTTCAAACAAGAACAAAAGATAGTGGTTACCATTTTGATTGGTGTTTGTTTAATATTCCATTTTGATTTCTTTCTTGTATATGTCTAGCTTCTTGCTAGCCTTTTCGTTTTTTATTTTAATACTACCTTGCCATTAAAAAAAATTATCGTTACCGATTTTGATTTATGTTTATTTAATTTTTTATTTTAGTTTCTTTTTTTTTTATACTCTAGCTTCTTGCTAGTCTATTCGATTTTATTTTATCATGCCGTTCAAAAAAGAAAAAGAAATTATTCTTTGCCGGTTTTGATTGGCGATTTTATTTTCTTTCTTGTAATTGTTTAGCTTCTTGCTAGCTGTTACGTTATTATTTTAATACTACGTTAACGTTAACAAAAGAAAAAATATCGCTTACCGGATTCTGCAATGCCGACGAGACCGGCTCCTCTTCTCCGCTCTGATCAAACTTATCGGCGCACTTCTCATTTCGTTGCGGGGAATGTGTTTTATCCATCAAAAACTGTGATAACGAAGTCGTGGGAAGCCGCCGCTTTCGGACCTTACATGGCATAATCTCTGAGCTTTTGATCTCCATATGTAAATCAAGAATGAGAAGAAATAAGGGGTTTGTGAGAGTGATGAATGCTTATGCAAGGTGTTTGACAAAATGCCAAAGAGAGAGAGGTGGCAAGGCAAATACATGAATACAAGTCTGAAAATGGGAACATGCATGTGGGAAGGAACGGCGGGGATATTTGAGGGTACCCACATTTATTATTATTATTATTATTATTATTATTATTATTATTATTATTATTATTATTATTATTATTATTATTATTAGCCTAAGTCGAGTCTGGATGGTTCCGAGCTCGAGCTCGAAATTAAACAATGCAGCTCAGTTTGGCTCGAGTTCAATTTTAAAATTAAACGAGCCAACGAGCCGAGCCATGACCTGAGTTGAGCTTGGGCCGATTTTGGCTCGGTTACAAAACGAAGTCAACTTAGCCCAGGTTGTTACAAATCAAGTTATTTTAGCTAGTTTTATTCGAACTTTTTTTGAGCGAGCCAAGAGTCCGAGCTTCGAGCCACAAGTTTTTTTGAACAACCCTATTATAATTATTATATTATACTACTTTGGGGGGGGGCATGGGTGGCTCAAAGGAAGAATGAGATTTTTTGATATTCAGTTCGATCCTGAGGGCGTCCGGGTTTTACCGTCAGTGGGCTTTCGGGCGGGTGGGTTTTCTCAGAACTGGAGATAACTTTGAAATGCTTAAGGGCTCCATACGCTGAGTTGGGCCAGCTGACGGTGGCTATTTACCATTGAATCACCTCGTTCAGAATACCTAAACAATTCTCTGTTTGTTGGGTATTAAAAAATATATTATTATATTCTATCAAACATGTTGTAATGCTGTTCTAGTGCTTCAAATAATTGGATATGCATAATCTTTGATAAGTATCTTGTCAATTTGTGCTTATTCGTATGCTCGGTTTGAGTTGTATATTGTTTGTCAAAGTTTCTAAATTATTTTATTCATGAATTAAATAATTAGTTTTGTAATTATGTTTATGGGGTTTAAAATTGTAAGGCCCCGTTCTCGGTAACCCTACTTTGGTGTTGGATTTACTCATAAACACAGTCCCAAAATCAGAGTTAATTAAAACTTTCGCGGAATAATTTAAAACTTCATACATCACATTACAAAACATTCATTCTTGTCTTAACATACAAATTGTCTTTTCAAAAGTAATTAATTAAAACAGTCTTGACACTTCTTCGTAGATGCCAATCTCTTCCGTCCATGCCATGTGTCCCTCCTCAAGCCAGCTGCCTCAGTCTATTTGCCTGCGTGCATACTAAAAGTCAGCTACGCTGAGTGAGTTCTAGTTAATCATTTAACATACAATACATTCATGTCCTTACTCATACGCATCCGAAGATACGTATTCATACATTATTTATTCTTACTTCTTTCATACAAACTTTATATACATACACACACGCTTACCTACTTTCTTTCATAAAGCCTTGTAATTTACCATAGGCTATTCTATCTCTACCATCACAGATATTATTAGGGTCTGGTCCCTTCTGTCTCAGATATTATCAGGGTCTGGTCCCTTCTGTCTCAAATATTTTTAAGGTCTGGTCCCTTTGTCTCATACTTGTCGCGTCACTCGTTCATACATTCATTTTCATTCATGTATACGTTACATAACTTCTGGTCATGGATATACGTATATGTACATATTCATTCATATAAACATTCCATAATAACATTCAATACTTAGTCGTACATATAACATACACATATCATACACCTACCATTTAAGTTAAGTGTATTAACAACTATCACAAAGGAGTATGCACACAGCCCCAAAAATACAACGGATAAAGGGGCTAGAAACTCACTTGAAGTCGGTTTCTCTCGCCGTTAATAGTAATGCCCTTCTTTAGCTGTGCACGGCTAACTGTATAACGCATTACGAGTGTCAAATATCCATTACTACTACTTCTTATATCTAAGTCAATGACACCCTCAACTAACGGAGGTCCGGGGGCAGCGCCCCTGGTAGCGGGGTCTAGGGGCGGCAGCCCCTAGCAGGGTCCAAGGGGCAGCGCCCCTGGCTGGGGTTGAGCTGAATTTTATTTTCATTAACAGTCTTTTAACAAAAATGCATCAGAAAATGAATTTTGTAAAATTTCGCACGGAAGAATTTCGCTTGGCTAAGCGAAGCGAAATGCCTGTTTCGCTTCTCATGGCTGAGCGAAGCGAAATGCTTGTTTCGCTTCTCATGGCTGAGCGAAGCGAAATGCCTTCCTTTCTTCGCTTTTTTTCCATTTTAAAGCCATTTTACTCCGTGGCTCCTCCTTAGGACCTGATGTTTACTCTTTCCCAACTTTCGACACATTCTGACCCCATGCACCTGATCCTGAACCCATCTCTCAAAGTCCAAACATCACCTTTTTATCTTAAAGTGCACCCAAGAGGTTATAACTTAACAACTTTATATTTTTCTTACATTTCACAACCCGATCTATTATTATATCTGTTTGCATGCCGGTTCTAACCATAAAACTTAACCATTTTTAAACTAAAACCCACTTTTTTGTTTGTGGGTTCGAGTTCAGATCTTGACAACTCGAGGATCTGGACGTGATTCTTGTTGCTTGACAATGTTAAACACGAGATTCCACCCTTCTTTTGCTCGGATTGGATCCGGGTGTTTGAGAGAAGAAGTGTGTATGTGTTTTTAGTGTGTGGGGAGGAGAACCAAATGGTGAAATGGTGGGTTGGTTGGGTTTATATAGTGGGGTATGGGTCCCACCACCCACTCTCCATTCCCATTTCAAATCCTTATCTAAACATTTAACAAACGACTAACTTAACGACACACAGTTAATAACAAAACTTTCCATCATTTATTATTTAACAAAAAGTTGGATGTTACAAAAATCATGTTTTAAATTAGACTGCAAATCAAACTTAACTGAAACCGGTCAAAATCGAACTGAATTGAGGGGTACCCCATTTATTAGTAATATTCTTTTCATATTCTAACATGTTATATTGTTGTTTTAATGCTTCAATAAATTATTGTATGTGCATGCATAATTGTTGTATCTATTCTTTATCTTGTCAAGGCATGTTTATTCTTATGCTTGATTTGAGTTGTATATTGTTTGTCAAAGTTTCTAAACTATTTAATTCATGTATTAAATTATTATACTAATGATTTTTGTAATTAGAGTTATTGGGTTCAAAGGTTTAATATCAGGTTTCAAATTGATTAAAGTGAAAACCAAGCCAAACCAAAACTATTTAAAATCAAATAAATTGAATTACGTATAGGATTGCTGATTCGTTTTTAACTGAAACTGGATTAGGTAATCGGTTTCGGATCTAGAGATATAAATTCTATTAAACCTTAGAAATCTTATATTAGGCTATGATTTTTATGTTTGTGTATTATTTGTAAAGTTTCCTAAACTATTTTATTCATGAATTAAGTTATTAGTTATCTGATGTGATTTATTCAATATCAGGTTTTAAAATAATTAATTTGAAAACCAAACTGAACCAAAACCATTTAAAATTGAATTTATGTATTTGATTTCTGATTTTCTGGTTTGGTTTTCTAAGTTACTAACTTCTCAATGATAAAATATATATTTCTTTTTCCAAAAAATTTATATTGCAAATTTTATGACTATTTAATGGACATATTAGCAACAGTTTTTGGTCACTGCTTAAATTGGTTGTTATTTGTATTTTTCTTAATAGTATATTGTTTATATCGAATTATAACCTAAAACCAACTTCATAAAATGGGTAGATATCATGCACATAGATTGGAATGTTATTTGTATCTATTACTTTTCATCCTAGTGATGAATTGACTAAAGCTAGCTAAGTGTGTCTATCATAAAGGCTAGTGACAATTGTGTTCGTTTCAAGGTCTCAATCTTTGTTCCACATGTATATACATATGTACACATACATATGGTTAAGCATATAGGTTAAATTTTTGGTTAAAGGTTACAATCTGAAATTAAGGTTAGGTTCTTAACAATTTGTGTTTACCAATTTGAAAGTAATAGGGTTAGGTTCTTAACAATTTATGTTTAATTCTGTCGTAATGTTAAGAAATCTAAAGCGAAGTTTATATATGTGTATGCGTTGTAATCTACGAATTCCGTTCATAAACTAGTACTTGCCTACTTGGTATGTGTCACACCCCGACTTAGGGTCTAGATGTGTGACCATCAGTTGGTACCTGTTTTGTAAATATATCAGAGTTATGGGTTTATTTTAGCGGAAGACTTTAAAATTTACTTGAAAATTAAATACCCAAGTATTCGTTTACAAAATATTGTTTATTATATTACCGCGATTTTATAATCAAAACTGAGCCATCTTGTAATGCGAGCTTCTATCCACATGATAACTCTAATCATTGCTATTGCTACTGAACTTAGTTGCCTGCAATGTGGGAATAAAATACGTCAGTTATGATTATAAAATCGCGGTAATATAATAAATCGCGGTGATACGTTTAACTCTAAAAGCATTTAAACTGCAATCATAATACAAATATAGTTTTCTTTACAAGCTTAGCGGAAATATCTCTATTTCCGATATTTGTACCACTACCCTACACACACAAATTTTTCTCCAAGCCACGTAGCCCTTGATGGAGAACTAATTATGACTGTTAACCCACGGCCACGTAGCCTTTGTTTGTTTGGCTAAACAGTTATGTTTGGATCCATGCACATGTATAATTGGTTTGAGTTAATTTAATTTTCTATCTTGTATTATAACGCTTTTAGAGATCACGTAATCTCGTGGAAATGTTTGACTGACTCTTTAAGACAAACAACCTGTTTATCTTATAGGGTATAAATCTGTTTTGACTGTTTGTAAATATTTAACGTATTCACATGTACCGTCGGTGTTTGTTTGTAACCTTCTTGATATACATGAGAGTGATGTTAACCTATAAATAAATAGGTTTCTATGAATACCTTGATAGTGTTTCTTGATTAGATTGCAGACCTTAAGTCTGGTTTAACCTTGATAAAGTTTAAAACTTTGCTTTTGAAATTATATCTGTATTTTTGTGATGTTTGATATAGCATGCTTTTGCCTAACAGGTTCTAACACGTTGGTATGTTTCTCCGGGTAAGTAAACAAGTCCCGCAATTGATTTGGATTTGTATGAATTACTTTCCTTTGGCAAGAAGCTCACTACCAATGATATCCCCCTTCAAGTTACCACATGTCCGTCAAAATATAATTTTCTTGGCATTACTTCTTTAATAAGTAGCGTTTTATTGAAAATCTTTATGAGTTTTTAATAATCTTTTCAAGGTTAGAAGACCATAGCCTTGACTGAGTCTAAGCTATTTATTATATACTTGAAATAACTTAACATAGATTCTACCTTAGCGGACACTCAGGAATGCTAATAATAAGAAAAGAGTGGCAACTTGATTGGCAGGGTCTCGGTACTAGCACGCTTAGAAAATCAATAAAGCGTCGGGACTTCGATACTTGCATGAACTCCCAGAAAATAGGGGTGTCGACACGTCGTAGCAATCAGGGATGCTTTCTTAGGCTAAATATGTGTGAATGGAGGTGTTTTTGGGAAGAGAATGGCTCAAACCTGTAACTCTCCTTTTATAGCCAAAATTGGCATCCTTCGCGTATCGTGAAGGACTAAGTCGGTGTCCGTTCACGTAGCGAGAAGCAGTACTCTATCTAATCCTGCCACGTGTTGACACGTGGCCTGTACAATCATGCTACGTGTTGACACGTGGTTGGACACGTTTACCCGATTACTTAACGAGGTTTCGCATATCACGAAGGAATGCTTCGCATAGCGTGACCCAACTTCTTGATTTCCATGATATTACTTCGTGTCGCGCGAAGCATCTCTGGTTAATACTTCGCGTAGTGCGAAGGGCGTAGAAAAATTAATTTTTTTCTACTTCAAGTCCCTAAACTTTAAAAATTGACATTTTTAATTAAATCTTAGGTTTGAAATTTTCAAGGTGTTACAATATGTATTTCGTATATGAACATTATATTTTATTAAATACTCTTAAAAAAATTGATTTTTTACGTCTGATTTCAACATTGGCATCTTATGCTTCCATTTCACTATTTCAGAAGAATATGTACAAACAAGATTTAGAATACTAGATTGACTAGTAAATTTTATTTTAAACCAAATTTTAACTTGGAGCCCGTTACACTTCAATTGAAGTAGATACCCACTTGGATGATGGGCTGGCTTCACGTAATCTAATATACGTGGGCCATGTGGCCTAGATTATATTTTACTAAAACCTAATACAAAACAATAATAAAGTATCTTACTAATGTACTAAAGTAAAGTAAGATGATTCTCTTCATATGTTCTTATTCTAGCATATCCACATAGGATGCTAAGTAATCACATTTCCATATCAATAATTTTCATATATTCATAATTATTTTTAATCACTAAATTGAAATAAGCATTCCAATTTAATTCAATTAAATCTATTTATTCAACTTAATGCAATTAACTCAATTATTAAGTCTATTTATTTCAATTAATAACCACATTGTCAATGATTTAATTAACTCTTGAGGAAATATGAAGAGCCGGTGAATGGTGATCAAACCGAATGTTCTTTAAGTTTTCTTTATTTATTTATTAAGAAATGACATGAAAAATGCTATAAAAATATAGATATCTCTGAAAATTATTTATAAAAAACACTCTAAAACAAAAAAGAAAAAAAAGTTCTTTAGAACAATTAGAAACATTTAAAAAAATTAAAAAAGGCTGTTTAGAATAGATTTTCGGAAACTTAATGTGATACATTTTAAAGCTGGTATGTATTTGTAAACTTAGTTTTCAATTAATATTACAGAATCTTTTACTAATATGTGTTTTTTTATTTTTTTCAAGTCTAATAGTTCATTTATGTTATATTATTTCTTATTTATTGCATTGTTTATTTATAAAGTATTTTCTTTTTATGTTATAGATATAGTTTAACATCTTTTGTAACATCCGAGGGTAAAAAACTTATGTCGAATATTTGTGTTGACTGAATGCGTAGTTTAAATTTTATATTGTTTGTTGATATGTTTTCCACCCGTGTGTAATACGGGTTATTATCCTAGTTCACAATATAACATATGTAAAATGTAAAATCTATCATTTCTAATAAAAGAATACTAATTTGTGTCACTTGTCACACTCTCAGCCATCCTCACATTTTAAACCCATTTTGTTAATCGAATCCCTTGTGGGTCATTACCCGACCCAAAATAGTTTATTTGGAGTTATATTTCTTTGTTGTTTTTGTTTTTAACATAATCTTAACCTTATGTTTTATCACTTTATAGCTGCCGATTTAGAAGAACACAAGGAAACCCTTCAATTTTTTAAAACGTATTTTTGTTTAACGTTTATGTGGTAAGAGGACCGTACATTTGTTCCTGACAGTGTATGCTTTGGAGGTAATTATCTTGATTGAACTTTTACTTATGGTTTTCTTTGTTATTTTTTTTAATATTTATTCATTTCGTTTTGTTCTTCATTTCTTTTCCAGCAATATCAGGCAAAACGGACCAAAAACGAAAGGCATAGATCATGCTTCCTTTAACTTTGTTTATATCTCCATATTATTTTGTTATCAGTAATAATTTTTTATGGTCAACAATTGTTAATGGTAATATTTTTTATGTTTAAAGGGACCGAGAAGAAAATCTCCATCAGTCTAACAAAAGGCCTTAAAAGTTCTACAGATAGTTAATATGACGGGTACTATTATAATTTTTTATTATTTGATATAAATGATATTATGGGATTGATTCCGACAACTTTTTAAAATTTCAGTCTTTCCTAAATATAAATTTGTAAATTTTCCAATCTACCCAAAATATAAATCAGTAAATTTTTCAAAATTTTCCTTATCAATCAAGAGATTATTTTAGCTAAGTAGATTTTTAGAAAAGGAAACAAGGGTTTAATATGGAAAGCTACAATCACAGTTTTCTATTAAGCCGGTCAAATCATTTACCTGCTTACCTAAAAATTCAAATTCTTTTATTATTTGGAAAGCTATACTCACGCTAAAAAAATAAATTAATTAAAAACAATAAAAATTATTGGGAAAGCTATAATCATGGTTTCTTAGTTTAAATAATTATAAAAATAGAGTCAAATTAATTAAATATTGTAAACAACTTTCTAAAATACTCACTAATATCAATATTCAAATCATGAACATACCTTATCTAATATTTCAAGTATTAGATATGAGAGCACCAAATCTTATGGTACTCTACTAACTCAGAGTAATCAATATTTTCTGAACAATGACAATAAGGTTAGTATGCCCGTTTCATATTTTTGGCATGAAAATTCCTTATCTAATTTTCAACTATTTTATATGTTTCTTGATTATATTATATTTAATTCTAAATATATTAAAAAAAAGGTTGAAGTCATTCGTATATAATTCGGTTGGTGATAACAAATTTATCATGCTCAATCAACTTCCAAGTTCTAAGGACGACTCTATCATCGAAGTTCGTGTAATCCGGTTTTGGGTTAATCATCTTTTGGATAACTTGATCAGAACATCTCAAAAGACATGATATTAATTGATCAAGATATATGATATTAAAGATTTTGATTCTTGATAAACACGGTATATTGATCAATAAAACCACAAATGTAGTTTACAAAGAAAATTTTGGTTATTTATAAAATATTTGCGTATATTTGCATAATGTTTGTTTTGTAATTCCTTTAAATTTAATGTAAATTGTAATTGTATTAATAATATATGATAATCTTGTTGTTTGTTGTATTTTGCTTAATGTTTAAAGATTAAAACTTTCATCAATCTCCGTGTATTACATGGGTTTCAAACTAGTAATTAATATAATACAATCCTGTGGTCTGGGCCGGTATTATATTGGTTTAAAACTTTTGAAACTATTAACCACACCGTTTATAACGTTTTGAAAATTTTGAAAGTGATCGACTCATCAACCGAAAGTTAACAAAAGAAAAAGACAACTATGAAATCAAACCGATGACCGGTTTGGACGGTTTTATGGTTTTAAACCAAACCGTAAACACCACTATTGCGATTTGAATGAAAGAATTAAAAATATATATATATATAAAATGGTTAGTTGAAATCAAGAAAAACAAGACATACTTTGTGAATATTTCATTTCAATGAAAGAAATAAATAAATGTTTGTATAAAATGGTTAGTTGAAATCAAGAAAAACAGTCATACTTTTGTCAAGACAGGAAAGATAACAGAGTTAGTGACATGATCTATGCCAGTAACTAAATTAGTTGGTTTTCTAATGATTAATAATAGCCATTGTGTATATCGTTCACTTTTTTATATTCAAATTTGATAACATAATAATAATAATAATAATAATATAATGATAACAGAAAAAAGAAATAAAAAACTACGCATATAATATTTTGAATTGCTTCTCTATCTTAAAAAAAAAGGTGATATAATAGTACATAAGTGTTATATTGTATATTCTCTGGTTTATAAATTTCGTACGACACCTACATTAATGAATTGTATAAAAAACAAATCGACTAAAATACAATTAGGTTAACAATTTAATGCATCCTTTACCGGTGTCAGTGAGTCGGATTAAAATGAGAATATAAAAAAAATATAAAACACAATGTGATATATACATTAAAATAAAATTTGAATTAAAGTTACAAGAACTAAAACATAACTAAAATAATTGCAAAGTACTTATTATTATTATTATTTTGACAACAAGAACAAGAAAATATATTAGAAAAAGGCCCAAGCACCTTCGGCGGGCGACTGAAAACAAGATACAATCAAGAGCGAAAAAATGAGAAAATAACAACAAACCCATTTGACTAGCCACAAAACAAGACAACGGGGAGTTAACCCAAATCGACCAATCGATTTCCTTATGCTCGGACCTAAGTTTTAACAAACCGAACAAACACCTCTAATTTCTTCAACCATGATGTTAAGTAACTCTCATTTATATTTCATAAAGCTCAAAACAAACTTGAGGGATGCTTTTGTAAATTCAGCAAATTGTCAGGTTTCTTTATAATAATTTAAACCACATGGGATGGTGTAAATGCGATTTGACTACTGAAAACGAAATCCACTTCCTACACCGACACCGTGCTTATGCTCTTTTAACTTACAACCTGGACCTTATTCATGAAAAAAAGTAAACTTAAGGGGATATAAATGTAATAACTTCATAAAGAAGGGTCTAATCTACATAAAAATAATAATTAAATATAAACCACCACATAGGAGTGTGCAAAGTCGGTTTGATTCGGTTATGAGGGGATTAACCATAACCATGACAGAGCTTTTGTTTTGGGAGATTGTTAAACCAAAACCATAACCAAATGGTCGGTTAACCATATGTCGGTTATGGGTCGGTTTCAGTTAAGTTCGGAAATTCGTTAATGTATTTATTATTATTATTATTATTATTATTGAAAATCGTTCGGTTGTAGTGTCCCAAGCTCAACCATTGAGTTTCGAAGCTGAACTATGCCGGTTCCAAACTTGGTTATAAAAGATTGTTTAACTATAACCATAACTGAGTGGTCGGTTAACCGTCAGTTATGGGCCAGTTTCTGTTACTTATCCAATACATTTTTTATCATTATTTTTTCTCCGTTGTTCCGGTTGAAAATGGTTTGGTTATGGTGTTCCAATCTCATTATTAAGCTTCGAAGTTGAAATATGTCGGTTTTAAGCTCAGTTATTAACAATTACAACGTGAATTTAAATGTTCAAAGCTAGAAATAGAGACATAAAAAATAGAAATATATGCATCAAAATTTCAAAAAACACAAACATACAAGATTCGGTTCAGTTTCAGCTAAATTCAGTTAACCAAGACACAATAACCGTAGCCAATGTTGTAAAAATCGCTAGTTGCTAGTCGAGCGGTGGGGACTAGTGATTAATCAGGAATATCAATCGAAATTAATTGGATTTGACTTTAATGTATAATTTTCAGTTTTATGTATACACGCACACATTTTTATACGTAATTTTCAGTTTTATATATACACAAACACACTTTGGGTGAAAATTAACTAGAATCTCGCTAGAAACCGTTGATTTCGACTAAAATTATGCTGGAGACCATTATTTTGACAGAAATTTCGCTGAAAAAAAAAAACCCCAATTTTTGCCAGAACCTCGTCAGAAAAAGCTGAATAAGTCCAATTAATCCTGATTTTGGCCGGATTTGACCATTGACCGATTATCCCAAAATTACTCGGTGGGGTGGAGACTAGCGATTAATTGAGAATTAACCAACGCCTAGCCAGGATTTTTACAACACTGAACGTAGGTCCGTAACCATAACCGAATAATAAGTTAACCATAAACTCCAAGGACTACAACTACACCAACTTCATAACATGAAGGTTTAAAATAATACAACAATAACTAAATATAAACCACCGTTGCATCTGCTGTGAAACAAGCTCTCAGATCTCGTTACAATATTCCACAAGTCCGTAATCACGAACGAGAATCCAGACCTTAGATCCGTTGTACGGACGACTGTAAGCTCAATTCCTCTATATTCACTTGTTAATTCGTTAATCCGTTAGATCTGATTTCGAATTGCAATTTTTTATGATTAAATTCAGTGTAATTAGTGCTGTGTGTATGTTGTTAGGTTTAGTGTTATAGATCAGATCGTTTCGTGTTGAATTTGATTGTAATTAGATTCGGTAATGAATTTGTGATGCTCGGAGTTAGTGACGTGGACAGTGTGGTTTGAGTAATTAAACCTAGCGCAAGTGTTTAATTCGTTATAGTTATTCAATCGGTTCGTGATTTGGTTAGTGTCGGTCGGCTCGTGAGTAGTTTCTCAAGCTCGAGTGTGGCTTGTTTCAAGCTCTAGCGTCTTGTTCCGAGCTCGAGCTAGTGAGTAGGTTTTCAAGCTCAAGCTCAGCTCGTGCTCGACTTGTTTATTGTTTATTAATTATTTTACTTATATTTATACTTCTTTTTTGTATATATTATCTGCCTTTTTTTTCATAATTTTATATATAAGAGAGTTTTTTCTCAAGCTCGAGCGTAGTTTTACAAGCTTGATCTCAGCTTGTGCTGGACTTATTTATTATTAATTAGTTATTTTACTTATATTTATACTTCTTTTTTGTATATATTTTATATATAACGTAATATATATTATCTGTTTACTTTCTTTTTCATAATTTTATATATAAAGAGTAGTTTCTCAAGCTCGAGCGGCCCGTGCTCAAGCGTTATAGATCGGATTCGTTTCGTTATGATTTATGTTTAATTAGATTCGGTAGTGAATCTGTGATGCTTGGAGTTAGTGACGTGGACAGTGTGGTTTTATTAATTGAACCTAGGGTAAGTGTTTAATTTGTTATAGTTGTTCTTTCGGTTCGTGATTTGATTAGTGTCAGTTGGCTTGTGAGTAGTTTTTCAGCTTGATTGATTCGAGCTCTAATGCTAGAGCTCGGGCTCGGGCTCGACTCGCTTATTATTTATTAATTATATTACTAATATTTATACTTATCTTTTGTATATATTTTAGTTATACATGTTATATATAACATAATATATATTATCTACTTATCGTTTTATAAATTTATATATACTGATTATTATAAAAAAGTTATGTATTTAATATATGATGTAAAGATTATATAAATGACTTGCTCGTTTAGGCTCGTGATCCAGCTCAAGCTCGGGCTCGTTTATTAAATAAGTTTATTTTTAGGCTCGATTCGAGCTGTTAACAAGCAGATATCAAGTAGCACATGAGCGGTCTGGCTTGTTTGTATAGTGTCGTCAATGTTTCTATAGTTTTTAGGATTTTAGTTTAGAAATGTGCGAATAAGAAACTGTTCTGGAACGAGGTGCTGGTGTTGCTTAACTTAAGCATGGAGTATGCTATACATGTGAATGTTTCGTGGAATGTAATGTGTGTTTAATATCATTTAATGTGTAGAAAGTACAAATTATGCTGTGATTACCTGTATGTGTTTGTGATTGTGAGAAATTTGGATATTTGTGAACTACAAATGAGTTAATGTGATTTAGTTTTGTTTTTGTTAGATCTGGAAGTTATTATTCTGATTCATGACAATATGATCATTAATATTCATTATGTTTAACAACCCAAGTTAATTTTTACTGGATCTCAATTGACTGTTTGGTAATTAAGGAAGCACTGAAAGTCTGATTGAATAAATATGGCAACTGTCATGAAGAACTTGAATAAGCCGGTTATAAACCTTTTTAAAATTTATTTTTTTCCTTTACAAGAAAGGTACAACAATATTCTTATATATGCATAAGATTTTTTTTTTTTTTTGGTTTGAAGACTTTTGAACGAAACACTGTAGCTAAGGTGAAGCTGTAAGATTTAGTGAACAATGTTTCATAATTTTACCTTTTCAGTTTTATTTTCTGTGTTTCATTACTTCATATAAACCTTCATAGATTCAGTATTTAATTCTAATATGCCCTAGAGTAATATGCTAATGATGCTGATAGGTTTTCCTTTTGCATAACAGGTTGGCCGGACAATAACTCTGATATATCATCTTTGATTCTGAGGGAATTGGGTAACCCACCAACTGAGCATAGTTTAGAAAGAAAAAAAAACACCAGTTTATTATACCGGGATCTATAATGATTTAAGAAGTCAAGAAACTATGATGTCATTCTTGTGATCTATAAAGTGCATCTGAAGTGAAAACCGAATAACATTGTGGAGTATCAAACATAGCATTAATTATGAGAGGAAGACAAGATGGATCTCAGAAGAAGCGGTTGCTCACAACTTTTATTCTTGTGGCAGCTGCCCTTCTTTTCCTGTATTTGTATTTTGGCTCTGAGAGTCAAGGTCAGTCAGCACTAGAGTATGGTAGCCGGTCTCTAAGGAAGCTTGGGTCATCCTACTTAGGCGGTGATGAAGAATCTGATCTTGGCAACAAGCAAGATGATTTTAAATTTGGTCTGGAGGATGATGATGGTATTGTACCGAAAAGCTTTCCTGTAAGTTATTTACATGAAGCAGGGTTATAATTTGTTAACAGATATTATGAATTTACCTGTTTAACTTGCTGTATATTCTTGAAGGTTTGTGATGATCGATACTCTGAATTGATACCTTGCCTAGACCGCAACCTTATCTACCAGATGAGATTGAAGTTGGATTTGTCTTTGATGGAGCACTATGAAAGGCATTGTCCTCCGCCTGAAAGGCGTTTTAACTGCTTGATACCTCCCCCATCAGGGTACAAGGTGTGTATCTAATCGACATGAGGTGGCAATATGGATGGGTGGGGCTGATTGGGCAAGGGTCAAACGGGTAACTTTTGGACTGTATGGTACCTGGTTGAAACGGTTAAATTTTGGACCGTTTGGTACCACGTCAAAAACGAGTTGGGTTGACATGAAACATTTCAACCCATTCAACTCGTTTAGGCTGTATTATTTTGAGCTAATTTTTTGTTTTATTTGCGTCTTTGACCCATTAGAGATAAGTACGCAACCTGAATCGACCCATTCATGAGTAAATCTGATGGAAGTTACCCTGTTATAATCGAACAACATTGGAAATTTTGTATTTATGATATTTGTTTTTAATTCTCATAGGTTAGTTAAATGATCTTACATTTTTCCCTCTTGGTTTTATTTGTTAATGCAGGTTCCTATCAAGTGGCCAAAGAGCAGAGATGAAGTATGGAAAGCAAACATACCACATACCCACCTTGCACACGAGAAGTCAGACCAAAACTGGATGGTTGTGAAAGGTGAAAAGATCATATTCCCAGGTGGAGGAACTCATTTCCACTACGGAGCTGATAAGTACATCAAATCACTTGCAAATGTAAGCATTATCACACGCGTCTTTAATCTTTTATCATAACTAATAGCCATACTTTATTCTATTTTGTATATCTAATGGACAACATAATTAACAGATGCTCAACTTCTCAAAAGATATCATGAACAACGAAGGAAACTTACGAACGGTTCTTGATGTTGGTTGCGGTGTTGCAAGTTTTGGCGGTTATCTTCTTTCATCTGAAATCATTGCAATGTCATTAGCACCTAATGACGTGCATCAAAATCAAATTCAATTTGCTTTAGAAAGAGGCATTCCTGCATATCTTGGTGTTCTTGGAACAAAAAGACTTCCTTACCCGAGTAGATCTTTTGAACTTGCTCATTGTTCCCGCTGTAGAATTGATTGGCTTCAAAGGGACGGTATTCTTCTACTTGAGTTGGACAGATTGCTTAGACCAGGTGGCTACTTCGCTTACTCGTCTCCCGAAGCATATGCACAAGATGAAGAGGATCTTAGAATATGGAAAGAAATGAGTGCGCTTGTTGAACGCATGTGCTGGAAAATAGCTGCAAAATGGAACCAAACTGTTATTTGGGTCAAACCTTTGACTAATGATTGTTACATGGAGAGAGCTCCTGGTACTCAGCCTCCTCTTTGTCGGCCAAATGACGATCCAGACGCTGTGTATGGTGTTAACATGGAAGCCTGCATCACGCCTTACTCTGAACGTAAGTTTTTCTGTATTCATATTATTTACATTCATATGCCATAACTTGATTAATTGTGAAAACTGTTATCGGTTTAAACTTGTTTCAAAACATTTATGTTTTTCGTTTTATTCTGTTCATCAGATGATCACACAACTAAAGGAAGTGGATTGGCTCCATGGCCAGCTAGGCTAACTTCTCCGCCACCACGTCTTGCTGACTTTGGCTATTCAAGGGATATGTTTGAAAAGGACACGGTAAAACCAATTAAAACAAATACAGTGTCTCACATTATTTCAATTCATATGTTGGTAAACTCATATATTTTGCTTATTTTTTGAACTTTATACAGGAGTTGTGGCGTAGGAGGGTTGAGAATTATTGGGATCTGCTGAGCCCAAATATATCGACTAATACAATTAGGAATGTGATGGACATGAAGGCGAATTTGGGTTCATTTGGAGCTGCTTTGGGGAATAAAGATGTTTGGGTGATGAATGTTGTCCCTGAAGACGGACCTAACACATTGAAGCTTATATACGATAGAGGCTTGATTGGTTCAATTCATAACTGGTATGCATTTCCTGCATTTCATACGTTTACATCTAGGCCTGTAAATGAACACGGACGGGGCGTGTTTGTGTTTGTTGGTTTAACTTTAACCCAACAAATGATCGAGCACGAACAATTAAACGAGCGTGGTTTTCTTGTTTGTGTTTGTTCTTAAGAAAATAAATGCGTTCGTGTTTGTTTATGTTCGTTCGTTAAATGTGGGTTAACTGTGTAAGCGATCGCTTCACAAAACGTAAACGAACGAACATAGTTGAACATAGATGAATAAACATAACTAAGCTAAAACCAACTAAAAATTGTAAATGAATATATTGATGAACAAACGTAAACTAACGAACATAAATGAACGTCAACAAACAAACATAAACGAATTTTAATGAATGAACTTAAACGAACGTTCACGATAATAAGCGAATGAACGAGACATGCGTTCGTGTTTGTTCGTTTATTAAATAAAACAAACATAAATGAACTTCCCGCCAAATTGAGTTTTTAGCGAGCCGATCTCGAGTAGCTCACAAGCGCTTACCTCGTTCACACTCCTAATCAACACTGGGACCCACACTAAAAATGACTCATTTCACCTAGAATCCGCTTTGACCCGTCACTCATAATTTCAGGTGCGAAGCATACTCGACCTACCCACGTACATACGATCTTCTCCATGCCAGCAACATGTTCACAGACATAATCGAAAAGAAAGGTTGCAGCGGTGAAGATTTATTGATCGAGATTGACCGTATCCTCAGGCCCACGGGCTTCCTAATCGTTCGGGACAAAAAGCCCGTCATCGACTTCGTGAAGAAATACCTACCCGCAATACACTGGGAAACCGTGGCGATGGCAGATTCATCATCGGAATCCGATGGAGATGATGTTGTGTTGATAGTCCAAAAGAAACTATGGCTCACAAGTGAAAGCTTGAAGGAAACAGACTAAGTTTTGAATCAAAAACACACCACTCTTAAAAAAAAGGTATTGAATGTGGGGTTTTGTAGCATCAAATTGTGACTTTAGTTGCTTCTTATGATTTAGTTGATTTATTTTTTATTATTATGATATACATTTGCATCTACAAACTTATAATTTCTGTTGTTATGTGTATTATTTTATAGTTGGATTTAATTTAAATAATTAATCCAAATATGCATATGTTTGATAAGCTATGCAAAAATGTGTGTTTAGGTTTTGTTATTGGTGATGATTATATAAATTTTGTATTTTATAGTTACTGTTATTTTTTATTTTATTTTATTCTTTTTATATTTTTTAAACATATTGGACATTGGAGTGGTTGTTTTGTCTTTTCACACAAATTTTAAGACCCCGCTATATTAAATTCTCGTCAGCCGGTCATTAACTCTCTGGCGTTAGTTACAACTTGAATCTCGTCAGCCCCTTGCGACCGATGAATGGTACCATTGTTCCAACCGATCGATGCTATCGTTGCTGCCTTGGATGCTTGTGACGGAATGAATCCCCCAATCTGGTTCAACTGAATTCACGCCTTTATCTCCCTTCAACCACATTTGCCCATATTCAGATCTGCTAGAGGTGTACAAAGAAACCAGTTCGGGGACGAAACCGCTTTATAACACTGAACCATAATTAGAACTAAAACCTAGATTGAAATCGGTTTGGCAATTACCGGTCTGAAACCGAACTGCCACTTTGTAATCAGGTTGGGAACCTCTGTGTTTAAACCAGTTTGGAATCGGAACTAGTTTGGAACGAAAGTGATCCTTTTCTGCTTGGAAACCGGTTTGGCAAAAGCTAGTTTAAACTCTTGTTGACCCAAATACCCGTGAGTATATGAAAAACTCTTGCTAGTGTGTTTTTGTTTTCATTTTATCAAATTCATAGACCAAAAGACAAAACATAGATCAAATTCATGTGTAGATCTCATTGTCTCGTTGTCATGCATGGGGGGTTCTCTTGTCCCCTTAATTTCCTTGCTAATAATGGCGAAAGTGCTCCATTTCTAGGGTTGAAAAATTCAAAGAAGCCATTTTACCTCTCATAAATATCAGGACTTTGAATTTAATGCTATATATTTATCAGAATTCATTTTTATATATTTCTCTTATCAGGGGCATACCCAAGTTAAACCCTGGTGAGAAATATTTTTTTTGGTCCGTCACTGTATTTATGTAAACCCGAGCATTTTTGGAGTGGTTTTGAGTATTTATTTGTCTTTATGGGCTTTGAACCTAGGGGTGCAAACGAGCCGATCTGAGCCCGAGCTCGACTAGGCTCGAGCTCGGCTCGTTTAATTTACCCAGAGCTCGAGATTGGCTCGTTTTGAGCTCTATTTTGAAAGCTCGAGCTCGGCTCGTGAGTAGATTTCCAAGCTCGAGCTCAGCTTGTTTACTATTTATCAATTATTTTTTATACAATTATAATTATTTTTTTTATATTTTGTTCTATTATAATTTATGTATAAAATGATATATATATTATTTAGTTATGTTATTTATTTTTTCATAACATTATATATATTAATTAATAATTATTAAATATATATTTTAAAAAATTATATAAATAGCAAGCTTGTTTAGGCTCATGAGCCAGCTCGATAAGTGAAGCTCGGGCTCGGGCTCGTTTATTAAATGAGCTTACTTTTAGACTCGAGCTCGGGCTCAATTAAACTCGGCTCGATCAAGCTTTTTTAACGAGCCGATCTCAAATAGCTCATGAGCAGCTCGGCTCATTTGCATCCTTATTTGAACCTAATCTCAACCGTGAATATAATTGTTTAAAAGCTACTAGCGCCAGTATATTTGTTTTAAAAATATTGATAGCAACAATGATAGCAAGTAGTAGATTGATATTAAATTTGGATTTAATATTATTGACTAGCTTTTATGTTGGTCAGGTTGCTTTGCTATAACTTATTGAGTCTGAATTTTTATTATCCAAGAAGTCAAATCAAAAGCACATGCAATGTCACCATTGTCCATAGGCTATAACTTATCCTGTCTGTTTTCCCCATTTAAGGTCGTTCAATGTTTATGCTTTCATATAGATATATTAGGGTCCTGAGACCCGGACACTCTCCTATATATGCACGCCCTGTATGCCCCATATAAAACTATACGGGGGTATATGGGACCTAATACAGAGCGTGTTAATGGGTTTTTTTAGCAAAGGTGTGGGTGTTTCTAAAATTCCTCATATATCATCATCTTTTAGATTGAATGTATTAAAATTATTATTTTTATTATATAGTAAGATGACTTGACATATGAATTAGGTTTAGCATTTTGAGTAAAAGGTTATGAATCTAGGTGTATTCTAACGACTTGAAAATTCGTTTGTCTTTGGTTGACAAGCGTTTATTAGAGCTAGCCTTGTTCTTGAGGTATACTCTAACGACTTCTTATATGTTATAGCTGATATATGAACTCTGGAATTCTTGAATCTTAGCAGACAATATTTATTTCTTTTTTCGAGGATATTATATACTTATGATTTCAGGGGTCGATGACCTTATTTTTGCATCACCACTTGCACCTTATGCATAATATGTGTTCGTCACTGCTTTTCTCTCTCTATACAATCAACTGACCATTTATTTATTCTACCCGTGAGCTCCATGTTCTCAGCAAATATCCAATTTTCATTTCCACTTCATAAGATCATTTGTGTAAATATATTTACCTTTAAAATAGAAATTATATATTCCATATTGCCATTGCATTCCGTCATTAACTACAAGTTAAAAAATGAGAGATCTGGGTTTAAGTACCACATGTGACAAATAAAATAAATATGGGGTTTACTCTCAAGGGTGGAATGGAGATAATTGGATTGGTCATTGACCAATCAGTGATCCAAATGCTGTTGAAAAAATATGGAACACCCCATCATTAAAGCTCCCTTTTCAGCAATGGATCAAGAACCAATTTTGTGGTAACGTGTGGACATCGTTAGTTTCTTCTGTTATGGTTTCACAACCCCGCCACAACACGGCGGGTCATCATACTAGTTTATATTACTAGGGAATATATGGAGTTAATTGGATGATTGTTTATTTCCACCTTTTTGGGCATTAACCATTTAGCCGATTTAAAAATCTCACACACGTCTTACCGATAAAATCATAAATATATGTTGATGTGTTACTACTATATATGTAAATACGCATTTTAATACGCATTTCAATAATCAAAATTGAAAATTAGGTTGCTTCGTCAAGATCAAAGATACAAATTATAAATGCGAGGGCAATACAATAGAAATGTACCCGCTCCATCAACTCAAATCGTCAAGTGAACCAAATTTCAGAGTTTTGCGTGTATACAAATCGTCCAACCGATAATATACTTTTCATCTTACTAAGCATGCTCAAAAGTTCTAAGCTACATTATTAGATATTTAGTTTAGGACATGAGATCAATCCTATAATATAGTTTCTTATGAATCTCCAAATTGGGTATTAATTGAATCTTAAGATATTGGAGAGTGGATGCAACCAAGTTGTATATAATGTCCAAAAACAATATAAGGTAAAGAGTTTAGGACCATGAATGTCTAAATCCCACCTACTGAGATTTCACTTCAAGAAACAGAATGACAGAATCTTTTAACTTGATTTACCTATAACTATGCAATCATTTATTATATTTATAAAATAGTAAAAATAACAATAATTTGTTTATTATAATTGCTTATGATAATGACTTTGAATGTTTAAAATGTAGTGAATTCAACAACTGAAAAATATGCATTAAAGTTCGATCCGATTAATCGCTAGTCTCCATCCTATCACCTGACTACCGACTAGCAATTTTTACAACACTGTTTATATGTACTACTTTCCTTTATATTATTTAGTTTGGCATATAAATATCCAGAATAACATTTGATTTGGACAACAAGATGTTCTTAAAACCATAGTCAAATACTCGAAAATGTTTAAATCTTTGAAGAAAATTAACCTCAAGCATGACTCTTGTGAGTTATGTTAAACTAGTTTTTTTTATCCGGCGTGTTGCGTCAGACAGTTGCGATCTCTTTCTATACTTGTTGCGTTGCAGTGGTGTACTAATGTGGATTCGGTTGGTATGCATTAAATTCGTTAAGATATCGACACTATATTAAAAAAAATAATCATTATGTTAACGCAAACAATAGTAGCAGCATTCGTATAGATAAATAATAACATATTAAAAAGTAGGAAACAGTAACGATACATACTTTCCCGCGTGCGTTGCGTGGTGAATTTGGTCAGTAAACACGGTCATTGCAGTGGTGAGTCAATACGAATTCGGTCAGTACTGACTACATTCGTCATGGTACCGGAAATAAACGTAAAAATAAATTCGTCCAAACTAACATATTAAAAATCAAACCCAAAAAAAGTAGTGGCACTCATATAGTGTATTATAAAATATTTAAGACGAACTTTATTTGTCGGTAAAACCTGGACGTTGAATCTCGGACGTTGGTAAAGCCAGAGTATTATCGGTCCCTGGCATTGCAGCGGGACATTGGTAAAACCTGAGCGTTGCGGTGGTGAGTCAACACGAATTTGGTCGATTTCATTTGCGTATGTTACATGTTGATAAACTAGGTTATTGACCCGTGCACGACACGAGTGGACGTATAGAAATCGTCTAACAAACATATATGATTTTATATTATATTGTAATTTGTAATATATTTTTTGGGACGACAACATGATATTTAGTTGTAAATAATACTGGTACGAAAAGAAATAATTGTCAAACATAAAGATAAACCAAAATAAGATACAAAGTACAATGTTTAGAAACACAATTAAAAGTTAAAAATTTAAAATTCATAAACTAATAAGTGTGTAATTAGCGTAAAGCAATGGTATGTGTCTACCATGAGTTTATATTCATATTTAACCAGGAAATCAAAGAGACGGTTAATAAGAAAAATTGACTAAGGCCCAATAGACTACATATTTAACTAGCATGAATTAAAAATTTGTTATGAACATCACACCTTATAGTTGATAAATACTCCATTTTCGTTACTCACGGTTGTTGTGAGTATAAAATTTTTTTGTTGATTAATAAATAGTAGATAACACGTTGAGTACAAATTATTGAGGTGATCACTATATTAACTTCAATAAAATGTTTAATATTATTAATGATTTGGAAAATCATATGCCATGGGTAAATGATCTAATTTTTAACACACAAAGAAGACAACAAAATGCAAATGTTATAAAAGTATGTTTTGAAAAGTAAGAGAACTAAAACAATTACGTGTAACAAATTCAAAAAACATTTACTTTCCAAACATCAGGTATACTAAAGACTTAGATATTGACATATTGCCTTAGAATATAAAATACCAAATTATAAAATAAACCATAAATTCATACAATGTATAAAAATCCAACACAAATCAAACCAAATTGAAAACATGAAGAAATTATCTTAGAAAACAAAACACACTCAACCTGAAAGGAAAAAAAATGTCTTCAAATGTTGCATTTATTTTAAGCCAAGTTGTATATAATGTCCAAAAAACAATATAAGGCTAAGGGGTGTGGGGGGCTCTAATGGGGGCTTTAGTGGGGGCTCCAGCCAATAATATTATGACGTGTGGCAGAGAGAGAAACTGGATAAGGGGTGTGTTGGAGCCCCCGTTGGAGCCCCTGGCCCTGGTGTGGAGGGGCTCCAGCGAATTTTTTTTTTATTTTTTTATAAATATATTCAAACAACGTATTATTAAAAAAACTCATAAATTATTAAAAAAACACACATTAATATCTAAAAATAAAATAAAAATAAAAGTACTAAAAAAAACATTATTCTTATTCTTCGGCTTGGTCTTCTTCGATCAACCTCTTTCGGATACGTTCCTTTTGCTTTTCCATTAGCATTTGATCGACCGGATTTAGGTTACTGAAGTCTCTAGTAAGGAAGTCCAAATCTCTCATTCGACTTTTTTCCTTTTTGTCATTAGAGACCACCTCCATGGTTTTGTTGAATTTATTGAGGGATTCAACAAGATTGGCGATGTTTACGGCTTCCCCCTCAGCCGGTTTTTTCCCCTTGGCGTCCCTTCCCAATGGCCGCCTCCTCGGCGGTGAAGACGTTTCCTCCTCCGCAATGTTTAGGTCGAATCCAACGCGGCAATCCGACCCGATTGAAGTGCTATACGCTCCTGACGAACTAGTTTTAGTCCGTTTCGGCCGTACTTCCGCATCAACGTCCGGCGCCACCAGCTCAACCCACTTGGAACACCTTTTCAACCTCTCCCACAACTTTAAATCGTCCCACGTCTTCACCGTCCCATACTTCCGCAAACACTCCTGCTTCTACTCTTCGACCGTGAAATTGTAAACCGCCAAATCATCACTGCCACTTGGTCTCATACGACCGCTGTTCCTGTTGAAAAGATTAGTAAACAAGCCGACAAATTTTCTGATTTCGGACCACCGACCCGAAATCATATCGGCGTTCCGCTCTGTACTCCCAACGAGCGTATAGAACGTCTCCCTAACCTTTGTCCAAAAAATCTTGCTCTTTTGGTAGTCGGCTGCAAAATGAATAAATAAATTAGATTTCCATTTAACTTTTTTATTTAACTTTTTTATTAAAAATCATTTTTAAAAACGTTAAAACAATTACCGCAACGCCGATCCTCAGAAATGACTATCCAAGCCCGACACAAGGCTTCCTTCTCATCCGATGACCACGGAGTTGTTTTCCGTTTCGTCCTCGGAGTCGAAGCCGGTCCCGACCCGTCCGTTGCAACTTGTTTTTTCCGGTGGACGCGTCTTCTTGGTCCCGTAGCTTCACCGTGTGATTCTTGTGTCTCCGGAACAACAAAGTTAGGAGACGGTTGTATGTTGGATGGTTGAAAGCCGGATGATTCTTGCGGCCCTGAATAAAACATCGGTTGGTGCGGTGACGACCATAAATCGTCGTCAATATAATCTGAATCTAGGTTTGGGTACCAATTTCCAGCCATTTTTTTAAAAAAAAGTTGGGAAGATGGGTTGATTTTGGGTTTTATTTTGAAGTTGTGGTGATTGATATGGGTGAAATGGGGTATTTTATAGATGAAAAAAAGGTTTTTTTTTAAATTAAATAAGAGCCAACGGCTCTTTTAAACACCACCAACGGGTCTTTGCACACTCCCCTATGCCACTTTATGCCCTCCTCTGCCGCTAACCCCATCACGCCTGCTTGGATTTTCGTGCTCGCGCCCCGTTCCCGCCCTGGATAGCGCCTGGTGGTGTGGTGGTCGCGCCTGGGGGCGCGAGCGGAGGGGCTCTAGCGCCCCCGTTGAAGCCCCACACCCCTCAGCCTAAGGTAAAGAGTTTAGGACCATGAATGTCTAAATCCCACCTACTAAGATTTCACTTCAAGAAACAAATGACAGAATCTTTTAACTTGATTACCTATAATTATGCAATCATTTATTATATTTATAAAATAGTAAAGATAACAATAATTTGTTTATTATAATTGCTTATGATAATGACTTTGAATATTTAAAATGTAGTGAATTAAACAAGGTCATTGTTCTGTTATTTTTTTGAACATACAAGCTTTCCTCCTACTATTTACATTATACCGCCAATGCCAGGAATCGAACCCTGGACCTCTCACCAAAAGGCCAAAGCCTTTACCATCCCACCAAAGTGGTGTTGTTCATGTTTGTATGTTGATAAATTAAACGAGTCATATGAGTCTATGACAACATCAAAGCATCATTATTTAAAAAAAACATATTTATACTATATAATAAATAAAGGTTTCTTAATGCCATATTACATCATATAAGATAGATTCTTGCAAAATTTTTCTACCTCTCTTTTTTTTATTAAATGCATTTCTTATTCTTATTAATAATTTTATATTAACTTTTTTCTTTTTAATCTTTTATTTTCTCTTTTAATAATTATTTTTTGATTTAAAAAAAGTAATGCCAACATAAATATATTATCTAGTTTTATATAAATATCTTGTATTAGTTATTAATATTAAACTTTTATAAGTAACGATTTTTCACGTTGATTTAAATAAAATAATTAATTTCAAATTTCAATGAACGAAAATTTCACTTTATGTTTGTTTTGTAATAAAATTAATAAAAGCTAAAGCCAATCGTTTTATATGGTTTGTGTGTCTTTGAGACAACCTGTTTTAACACATTGTAAGTTATGTTCTATTATATAGAGTTGAAACTAAAAATAAAGTGAAACTATTAATTTTAATATGGAGGATAATGCTACAAATAAAATTACAAATATTGTATACAAAAAAATATTTAGAGATTTATGAATTTTCAACAAATTTTTTATTTCCATATTGTGTAATGGTGTAATTTATTCTACTATATATTTTATCCATCTTTTGAACCTATTTTTTGTATTTCATATTGTGTTATTATTTAAATAAATTTATATAGCGCCAATTACATATATCCCCCTATTAAGATCAAGTATTACATATACCCAACCCTAAAACTAGGGATGAGATCGGTACCTTACCGGTACCGACCGGTCCTGGTCCAGAAAATCTCGGTCCCGAAAATCGTAAATTTTTGGTACCGGTACCAAAATCTTCGGTTCGGTACCGGTACCAAAGGTAAAAAATTCGGGAAATACCGGTATCTGTCCCGGTCCCGATACCGAAACTCAAAACTTTGGCACCGATTTCGTACCGACGGTACCAAACGGGTACAGATTTCGGTACTGGTACCGGTACCAATACTGAATTTGCCCATCCCTATCTAAAACTTAATTACATATATCTCCTTTATTAAAACTAAAATTATCAAATATACCCATTGATTTATTTTATTTTAAATAAATTATAAAATAACTATTTTACCCTTTTATTATATTTTTTTGTTCTAGCCATTTTTTTTTGGTTTCACTGGGCCAGACAAAAGCCATAATTCGTCTTGCTGGAAAATTATGTTCACCACTCGCCGGAAAAAACGCCTACACCTCCTTTACTCGGAAAAACGGAAATATCACCGGAGGTTTCCAGATCTGAAACGACCATCGGAAATAGAAGATGCAATTAGCAAGATCTGAAACACTGATTCAAGAGATTTCCACTCCCCAATTCTTTAGTAAATTATACCTATTTTATGGCATTTTCATAGATGTGGTGAAGATGAAGAGGGGTTGCGGATGAGGACGAAGATAACCAATATTTTCTTGCTAGTTTAAAAGGGTATTTTTTTGTCTTAATGTAGAATTTTATAAATGGAGAGGATATATGTAATTTTAAATTTTGAATTGGGTATATACGTAATTAGGTTACTTAATAAGAGGATTTATGCAATTCTCCAATTTAATTATTATAGCACGTGCTCTACACGAGTTTCTATATGTCATATGTCATCACACATGAGTGATCCTTACAAAATTTTTTCACCTCTCTCTCATATTAAAAATATATATATTTTTTCTTATTAATAGTTTTATATTTTATTTTTTTTCTTTTTAATCTATTATTTTCTCTTTTTAGTTATTATTTCCTGGTTTAAAAAGTTTAATACCAACATAAATATATTATTTTGTTTTATATAAATATATTGTATTAGTTATTAATATTAAGCTTTTAAAGGTAACGAATTTTCACATTGATTTAGATAAAATAATTAATTTAACTTTATGTTTATTTTGCAATGAAGATTAATAAAAGGTAAGACCAATTGCTTTAAACGGTTTGTTTGCTTTTGAGGCAACCTGTTTCAACACATGATCAGTTATGTGTTCCATTATTTGAAGTTGAAACTAAAAACAAAGTGAAACTACTAATTTTAATATGGAGGATAAAGTTACAAATAGAATTACAAATATTATATACAAAGAAATATTTAAAGATTTACGAATTTTCAACTTTTTATTTCCATATTGTGTATTGTGTAATTTAATTATTCTAACATATATTATATCTGTACATATATCATCCATATTTTTTATATTTCATATTGTGTTATTATTTAAATAGACTTATTTATTATAACCCGTGTTTTACGCGAGTACCTAACCTAATTCCTAAATATATAATGGTCGCATGTGATCATCTTTGTCTCCATCCTCGTTTGTCAAACGTAACAATGTAACATTACCTGTTAAAAGAGGTAAAACTTCATAATTTTTGTTAAGTGCTTGAGCCTAACAGCGAGCCGGGTTGTATAACAAGTCAAATCGATTTTGAGTCCAGATTAGTTACGACAAGACTGGGTTAGCTCAAAACCGACTGTTTAAAAAATGTCAACTTGGTGTGGGTCTATGTGAACTCATTTTAATTGCATCATAACAAAAGAGTATAAAATGGATCACACTCTGTATTTTCTTTTGATGTTGGATGGTGGAACAGGTGGTGATGGCAACAATGGTGGAGGTGGCAACATAGGTAGTGGAGACACTAGTGGCTATGGAGCGACAAGCAATTATATATACAACAACGACAACATCTGTCACATCCCAATTATCTATAAGAGTTTAATGTTGTAAAGCGGAAGTCTTGATTAAAAAATTATTATATTTCCAAAAGTCGGGACTTAAACACCCGATAATTGTTACAAATGTGTTTTAGTCAGCAAAACCGTAATTTATATTATTTTAATAACAAAAACTTCATTTGAGCCATTAGATCGTTTAATGGCTATCCATCATCTCCAAACACCTATCCTGATTATCTGTTAAACAAAGTTTTATAAAATACATCAGCAAAATATGCTGGTGAACATGCTGACTTTAAAGCATTTATAAAAACTGTAACATCCCAAAAAAGTTTTCAAAATATATGATTGAAAATATGAAATAAGAAAATGAGAATATCCCACTTTGAATAAATAAGAAGGTGGTTCATACCACATTGGTGAAGGAAGAAAATGGAATCATTCCACCTTGATATAAATAAGAAAGTAAGTTCTTATCCCACATCGATAGATTACAAAAATTGTGAGCTCTTTACAAGAAAGAGAGCTCATATGATAATATTCTTGTATGATAAGACATACTCAGTGGTCCTGGCGGAGGGTGCGAAGCACCCCAAGCGCGCACGCATGCGCACGAGCGAAGTGCGATAGGCGAAATGTGGCGCTTTGTTGGCGCCCTTTGCACTTAGTATTTTTGTGGAAAATATATATTTTTTAATTATCTTCCCATCGCGCTACGTGACGGGTGAAGTTAGGCTTCGTCGCGATACGCTAACAGTTATAGTTATCTGAAAAATTTTAGAGTTCATCGCATTACGCAACCGTGACACGTTGCCTGCCACGTGGCATAACTAGGCTAACTCGACAAAGCTATAGGGTCATTGCGCTACACGATGCCCTTCTCCTGAGTCCATCACGATACGTGACCGGCTTTAAAATCATCTATAAAAGGGGAAGCTCTTGGCCTGTTTCAATTGTTTAGTTTTCTGCGCTTCCTCTCATTTTCTGATATATTAGAGTATTGGTTTAATACCTAGAGTAGTCGCAACAATACCCGGTCCGATTGATCGATACTTTAGTACATGAAAATCTCGGCTTGAACACGGTGAGACTTTGTGCCATCGTGTAAATTTTTCAATCTCGTGATTATCGTTAAAGCTTATCGGTTTATACTAATGCATACACACACACACACACTACAATAGGTGCTTAATACCAGGAAGCTCATAAGTAGTAAACTTGCAAGGTAAGACATTCGAGTTTTTGCATATCTCACATTTATGTGAGACAACAGGTTTTCCAATACTGTCATGATGATTTTTAAACTTATTAAACTATTGACAGATAGTCCAAATGTTTTCAAAAAATATATTCAAAAGATTTTAATTATTACAATACAGTGATTAAGTCTTTGTAGACTTACGAGATGGTTACTACTGGTATTGTGGGGTTTTGTAAACAAGGCTTGCCTAATGAGGCTATTACATGTTACTTATTGGACAAGTGTTAGCCAATATGTAATATAACCAAAGTTACATATACGGTCGAGTGACACCTTTCAATAATTGTAACATTTGTTACTTTTCAAACCCGGAAACCCGACCCATTTAAAATTTTTCGGTTTTATTTATATATGTATATATATATATATCAAGTTTTGTTTCGTGTATTTTATTTGACGTTCGTAAACGTTACTGTTTGTAACTGTATTTAAACCAACCCACTTTATCATTTATGTTCTTTGTTCATCGTTAATAAAATATTCACGATTAGTTACGGTTATTGTTCGTTCGCTTTTCTGTTCTTTTTGTTCAATTAATGAGCTTCCGAGATGATAAGTCTTTATCTAATCGATTACAAACTATTCGGGCATATTACGAAAATATCAAAGGTTTATAACTTTTATCCAAGCTTTATCTTTTACAAAGTTAAAGGTTTAAAACGTAAATATATTTTAAATCCAGAACTTAAAAGATATTGAAACTATAAGGGCCAGAAGTGTAAATATTGTTTAATTATAATATTTTAATTAATATATCCCAACCCCCCCCCCCCCCCCGAATCCTCACGTTTTTCCGTCCACAAAAGACCGGCCGCCGGCCGGCGACGGCAACACCATTTCGGCGAGCCTATTACGCCCCAAATCTCGCTAATTTAATCAATTAAATGGTTGTAACGAACTTAGACCTTAATAGCCAATGTAAATCAACATATTAATTGATTTATAACAACCTATAATCACCAATCAATTTCCGTTAAAATCGCCGGAAACGGCCAATTCACAATTAAGGTTATTAAACGTTAAATGCTCCAATTGATAGTATATATAGACACCTATCATCAATTTAAACTCGTTCATAACATTACTTTAAGCCTAAAACACCCTCTGAATCACGTATTCGGATCTCAAAGTGGCGTTTTCCGGCGACTCCTGTTCAACATCTATTCGTCATCTTTAAAGGTAAAATTTATATGTTTTGGAACGTTTTTCAATGAAGAACAAAATCCCCAACATGAATTTGACGTACATAGAACGGATTAATGGCTTGGAATTTAAGGTTTATATGAAGAAGATGATGGTAAGTAACAATAATATATAACAAAATGTTTTCACAATTAAACTAAATTGCAAGCCAATTCCTATGGATGATAGTATGAACAGAATGACCCATGTTCGAACACGGGACAGGCCGCTATTAAGTATTATTTTTTTAAAAACCCATCATTCTTTGATTGTATAAACCAAATTAAATTTGTAAAAATTATTAAAAATCATAATAAATCAAACGTATTTATCTTTAACTTAAAAAAAACTTTTTCTTAATTTTTAATATATCATCTTCAACTAAAACCCAACTTTCGCGCTCGTTAAAAACTAATTTATGTTTCCGTCACTATAATTTATTAATTCGTTAACTAAATCCGTTAAACTGTTCGTTAACTTAAACCCGTTATTATAGTGTTACATTATTATTGCATTCGTTAATCTTTATAATACACTAACGTATATGTTTCCGAGATAGATTTGAACGATGAAATTCGTATTCCAAAAATATTAAAGTCTTTTATTAATAATTAAATAGTATTAAAATAACTAAAACCGTTAAAATAAGTTTATAATTCGTTAGCTTTTATTTCGTTATCATAATTGTTTTCAAGATAAGTACACCATTTAAAATCCGAGCCTTGTAATATACCATATTAGATTTAGTTTTATTATTAAATATTACAAATCCCGTTAAGCTTAAAATTATATATTAAAATACAAAAATGCCTTAAAAAATTAATACTCCTAAAACCAAATCAATAATTAACTCTAATAATCCCGTTAGTTTGGTCTTTAAATATTCGTATTTATTTTAAAGTTCGAGAAGTTCAATCGTTTCGGATTCTTTAAAGTACTTTCAATTGCCTCGGTTCCATTGTTGTGCTTTCGGTTTATATCTCAAATTATCATCGATTTCGAGGTGAGTTTTTCACCACTCCTTTTTAATGTTTTAATGTTTTGGGGTAACATATGTATCCTTATAAAAATTCAAGCATTGTT